>NW_024038178.1:1200000-1515690 GCF_016077235.1 Cyprinodon tularosa
TCTCAAATTTGTTTCTAGTATCTTCAGTCAGAGATCTATGGAAAAGAAGAACTCTTTTGATGATTGCATCAAATTTTTAATATGCCCACAAGACATTTGCATGCACTGACTTGAATGCATTATTTTGGCCCTAATAAACCTCTTTTTATATATCTCAATTTTGATTTTGTCATTTGCAATATGTGCCTCTATCATTTCGATATATTTTTTGCAGTTTCTTCATACTTCTTTGAATATTTTTGATTCCATTTTCTTTCGTAGAATGGAGTCCATTAGCTAAACTTTCAATGATCTAATCTGGAGTACCCTGGCAAAGGTTGATGCTTAGGAGTTTCTGCAGAGTAGATGCTGAAACTTGCTACAACCCTGATTTTTGCTGTGGCTTCTCTTTTTGGCTCTCTCCATTTCTTTTTTTATTCTTTCTAAACCTTCTCCACTCAGCTCACTGACACTCTCCTTCTTTTTTGGACTGTTTTTTTCCATTTGTCCCTCTCTTTCTGAAGGTACATTCTTCTTTTGTCTGGGTCAGCATCACGACGTTCCCAATATATCCTTGCTATCTTAGCTCCTTTTATCTCATTCCTTGAAAGAGACAATTCAAAATGTTCTCCAATCTGGTAGAAATGTCTCTGTGAATTACCTTGAGATGACATACGATGTGAAGTGGCTCTAGATATATAAGATGAATTTAAATGAATTTAATTCCGACAAGCTGTCACTACATTGCCACAGTCACCTCACTTGACCTCCTATATGTGTGTGTGTGTTGGGGTGTGTGTGTGTGTGTGTGTGTGTGTGTGCGGGGGGGTGCGTTTGTGTATCTTCAATATTAATCATTGTAAATAACACTTTAGTTTGTTTGTATGTATAGTATAACAAAAAAAATATTCAAATGTGGGTGGCAGTGTGTTCTGCAAAAGATACATAAAATCATAATATTTCATGTTTTATAAATACACTGAACCATATTATAATAGTTTTATTTATAAGCTTTGCAGCACTAATGCATAAAAGATCTGGTATCAAGTGGCATACGATTGATTAAATATACTGATACTTCATTTATCCATATACAATTACACTGAATGGAGAGATCGACCACCCCAAGATGGCGTCACCAGGTCTTGCTTGTGCTTATAGACGATAGAGGTCAATGCAGGGTACATGTCTAAAGGGACAGCAGCTTTGGGGACTTGTGCTAAACATGTAATAGAATAATGAAAATATAAAATATATAATTAGTATCACTCATTATATCAAAAAAGTGGTAGAAGACAAAAAATATGTAATATAATGTACCACTTGTTACACCTGTCATTGTAATATTTGTGTAAATATTTCATCATAATAAGGCTTCTTATTATGAGTTAAATTATTCTGCTACATTTTCATGATGACTAAATGATTCTGGTGATGACACAAAAGGCACCAAGTTATATTGACCCTTAAATAGTGGCAGTTTGAGTGCTGAAACAGTAGCCTGGCACTGATAGCTTGCAGTTGTGAGAAGACAGAGCATAAAGGAGACTGAGGAGATGGAGAGCATGACAGCAGAGGGCGAGGGAAAGCAAGGCAAGGCAAGGCAAATTTATTTGTATAGCACAATTTGGTACAAAGACAAAGCAAACAGGGATACCAGGAAAATTAATCAAACATAAACAAACAAAAGCTAATATATATATATATATATATATATATATATATATATATATATATATATATATATATATATATATATATATATATATATATATATATCTGTATACACACTCCTGGTCAAAATCTTAAGACCAGTCAAAAAATTGCAAGAATTTTGCATTTTGCGCTATTGGATCTAAAGAAGGTTCTAAGTAGAGCTTCACAATGTTAAAAGAAGAAATCAGCGTAAGAGACAAAAACTTTTGAGCGGGGAATTAATTGAAAAGTGCATTTACACTCAAACATGATTTTTTTCAGCTGATCAAAAGTTTAAGACCATAGCTCAAAAAAACCCCGAAAACCCCCAAAACAGAAATGAAAGTGTCAAAAAAAGGACTCAGTAATGAGTAGCTCCACCATTCTTGTTGATGACTTCATACAATCGTTTAAGCATGCTTGATGCCAGTGTTTCCAGGAGGCTAGTGGGAACGTTGCTCCAAGTGTTGAAGATGGCTTCACGAAGGGCATCCACTGTCTGGAACTGATGTCCATTTTTGTAAACTTCCCTTGCTATCCATCCCCAAATGTTCTCAACTGGTTTTAGATCCGGGGAACATGCAGGATGGTCCAAAAGAGTGATGTCATTCTCTTGGAAGAACTCCTTTGTCAGGCGGGCATTGTGAACTGCCGCATTGTCCTGTTGAAAAACACAATCATTACCACACAGATGAGGGCCCTTAGTCATGAGGGATGCCCGCTGCAACATCTCCACATAGCCAGCTGCTGTTTGATGCCCCTGCACAACCTAAAGCTCCATTGTTCCATTGAAGGAAAACGCACCCCAAATCATGATGGCGCCCCCACCACTGTGCCATGTAGAAAACATCTCAGGTGGGATCTCTTTGTCATGCCAGTAACGTTGGAAGCCATCAGGACCATCAAGGTTAAATTTTTTCTCATCAGAGAAGACAACTTTCTTCCACCTTTCAGTGTTCCATGTTTGGTGCACCCTTGCAATGTCCAAACGGGCAATTTTGTGGCGTTGAAGAAGACGTGGCCTTTGAAGACTTTTTTTGTTTCTGAAGCCCTTCTCTCGCAGATGCCGTCTGATGGTTATTGGGCTGCAGTCAGCACCAGTAATGGCCTTAATTTGGGTAGAGGATCGTCCTGTGTCTTGACAGACAGCCAATCGGATCCTGCGGCTCAGAGCTGGTGATTTTTTTTTGGGTCTACCACTCTACTTTTTTGTTCCATAACCCTCAGGATCATTTAAAAAATGCAAAATGACTGTCTTACTGCGTCCAACCTCAGCAGCGATCACACATTGTTAGAGGCCTTGCTTATGCAGCTCAACAATCCTACCATGTTCAAAGTCAGTGAGCATTTTTGCTTTTGCCATCAGGAGGTCTTAACAGTGTAAAGACTTGAGAGAAAATGACATGGAATCCACATTTTTGCACAGCTTTTGGCTTTTAAAGACTATGGTCTTAAACTTTAGATCAGCTGAAAAAATAATGTTTGAGTGTAAATGCAGTTTTCAGAAAAATCAGTTCTTGTCTCTTGCACTGATTTTTTCCTTTAACATTGTGAAGCTGTACTTTGAACCTTCTTAAGATCCAATAGTGCAAAATGCAAATTCTTGCAATGTTTTGACTGGTTTTAAGATTTTGATCAGGAGTGTATATATATATATATATATATATATGGATATAACCATCCAAACATGGTCATTGTTTTCTTAAGAAAAATTATAATAATCATGTAAAATGAACATCCAAAGCTCAAATTGTAATGCGGACCTTCCAGATAAGGAACACAAAGACAAAAAAGATGCATCTTTTTATTATTTATTCAACAAAAGTATTTTATCTGTCAAAGACAGAAAATATGCCAAGTGCAAAAGTATGTGAACTCTTTCAGTTAGTACCTTGTGGCACCGCCTTTTGCAGCCATTACTTCAACTAAACGTCTTCTGTAACCACAAACAAGTGTCTCACATCTGCTTTTTGGGATTTTTGTCCACTCCTCCTTGCAGAACTCTGCCAGTTGAGAGATGTTGGAGGGACATCTGGCATGTACTGCCCGTTTCAGATCTTGCCACAGCATTTCTATGGGATTGAGGTCTGGACTTTGACTGGGCCAATCCAGAGTGCAAATCTTCTTTCTCTTAAGCCATTCTTTGGTACTTTTGCTGGAATGCTTTGGGTCATTGTCTTGTTGCATAATCCATTTCCGTCCCAGCTTCAACTCCCTGACTGATGGCAAGAGATTCTGATCAAGAATTTGTTGATAGCCCTGGGAATTGACGGTTCCCTGGATAATATGGAGTCGTCCAGGTCCAGAGGCAGAAAAGCAGGCCCAGACTTTCACATTTCCACCACCGTGCTTCACTGTTGGGAGGAGGTTCTTCTCTTTAAATTCAGTGTTTACTTTTCTCCAAACATGGCGCCTGTGATTGTGGCCAAATAATTCAATTTTGGACTCATCCGTCCAGAGAATGGACTTCCAGAAAGCCTCTGGTTTGTCCAAGTGTTCTCTGGCAAACTTTAAACGTGCAGCTTTGTTCTTTCTTGAGAGCAGAGGCTTCCTTCTAGCAACTCTCCCATGAATGCCATGTCTATTGATATTTCGCCTGATTGTAGACGCATGTACATTTATCCCAGACGCTGACAGAGAGGTCTGCAATTCTCTGGAGGTGATGGGTGGGTTGGCCTTTACCTGCATCATTATGTTTCTGGTGCTTCTTTGTGAAAGTTTTGACGGCCGTCCACATCTGGGCAGAGTTGTAGTGATGCCTAGTGCCCTCCATTTGTAAATGATTTGTCTTACAGTGGATGGATGAAGATGGAATCTTTTGGAGATGGTCTTATAGCTTTCCCCAGTCTGATGGGCTGTCACCACCTTCTTCCTGACGTCCTCAGATGTCTCCCTTCCTCTCGGCATTGTTGATCTGGTCTTTATGCCTTGACACAACAGTGGTTTGTTTGGTTTCGTCTCCCTTTTAACCAGTGCACCTCCAAACTTTTCCCAAGTACGTCTCATTTGATTGGTCTGCTTAATTGATTACTCAAGCACTAACATGTGCTTCACCTGAGTCTTTTACCTGATTGTCTTTACCAGTGCAGCTGTGGTTCATTTACTTTTGCAGATGCTCTGATTCCGTTTTTCATTTAGTTTGCTTTCAACTCCCACATTTTCCTCAAAACAAATGAATGGAATTGATGAACATAAACCTGACATTTCATATACAAAAACTGGTGATGAAAAAATAAGAAAATCATGGTAAAAATAAAGAAAAATCTAAACTACTCAACTAGTTCACAAACTTTCAAGCAACACTGTATATATCCACATCCACACATTACATTTTAAGCAACCTTCTCCACCTAGGAGAGCCAGGAGCCTGTGGATGAAGGTTAGTAAAAAGAAAAAAGTCACACCGACGTTGCACACATATGCTGAGGACAGGATTTACTCCAAATTTTCTTTATCTTGTTTCTATAATTTCATCAATGCAACAAAACCTAATACTTTAACATTTTAATGGAACTGAAAATTAAAGCATCAAATATACAGCAGAGCTGTTGGGATCTGGAGATCTGCCACCTGTCTCCAGCAGAGAGCGCTGTGGGCTTCCTGAGCTGGAGTCCTCACCACACCTGAGGATCATCAGCTCATCAGAAGACCACCCTTCATAAGCAGCAGTCAGACCTTCCTTCGACGCCGCATTGTTGACCAAGTTTGGTTAGCGAACCTGAGCCTCTAAGAATTTAGGAAATCTTGTAGACTCTAGAAAGAAACAAGCTTTTCTAATCTGCCTCTGTCTTCTTTGATCACAGGAAATACCACCGACGTCTGAAGCTCTGGATGAGCTTAATCTGAGAACCTGCCTGCCTGCCAAGTAAGCCAAACCTGAAGATCTCAATCTGGATTCCTTCATCAGCTCTCAGAGGAAGAGCTTGGAAACATACTCAAGTCTGAAAACTCTCCAGCTCGAAGCTAGACGCTGCTGCTGCTTAACTCTCTGCCTCTTCAACTGTCTCTGGACCCAACCGGTTCCCCCTCTCATAGGATCTGTCAGAACCTCTTCAGGTACATTAAAGGATTCAAGTCTCTCATCATAAAATCAAGCTGCAAAGCTAATCAAACTCTCATCTCTCCAGAAAGGAGTTGAAACCAGTCCCGGACCAGCACCTGAACCAGTCATTACATTCTCTGTGTGTGTTTCTCAATAAACCTTGTTCCAACTTTTACTCAGTCTCCAGTAGTGTTCTGCGTATGGGTCAAGTCCTTAGCCCATCATGACAAGAGCAGTCACATCATGTGACATTTGTTTCAGGATAAACATTGAGTCATTAATGATTATTATATTTTTTTAGTCCACATAGTCCTTTTTATACGGTAGTGGGCTTAGAGCGAGATACAGACAGATTTCTTTTTTATATTGTTTGGTCCAATAGGGCTCTTAGAACAGTTTGGGTTACCGACCCCTAATCTGCAGCAACCAAGATACAAAAAAGAGGGTAAAGAAGCAACTTCTTGACAAAGTGAAAAATACTATAACTGATGGACTCGGTAGTCTTAAAAGTAAGGGCATAGCACTGTAGGGGATTAAGGTAATGTGGAATTTTCCTGATGAAGCTACCTTCAGACAGTTTGTGCCATTTCGAAATCATCAAAAGAATAAAAATAAAATGTTTGCTGAACTGTAATAAAGAAGAGAACTGAATCTGTCCTTCAATAGCAACCGTGCCTTATGAGCAACTGAAATTGTATGTCTTGCATGAAACAGCACAGGTTCACAGAATAAAGGCTTAGGGATTAAATTATTAAACTCTTAGCCAATGGTCAGGAATACATTTTGTAGTCAACAACTTAGACACGCAGTGTCCTTTGGTAGTTCTTAACAAAGGCAAAAAGCGATGTAAAGGCCATATTTGAAACTGTTGATCTGCTTGATGGAAGGCATGGCTTTCTAGACCTTTAACTTTAAAAACTCTTTTGAAGTTAATTTGGTAAAACACCTAATGCCACACTCTGTCTAAAATTCAATTGAAAGAGTGATACAACAATTAGTTTATAATAATAGAAACATGTTCAGAAACAATACAATATCTCCCTTTATTTGTAGTCCAATTCCTGCATGTAGTTGTGGATCTGATGTATTTTCCTTCCTATTTAACTACAACTTTTTGCTTCATTTAACTTTTTGATCTGTCAACTTTAGCTTTATAGATAGTGTCAACTTGTCCCAGGAGAAATGGCTCCCTTCCAGGTAAAAAAAGGCTCACACACTCAGCTGTTAACATCAGAAACCCCAGGCTCTCCTAGTCACCATCATGGTGATTTAAATTGCCCTGATAAAACTCCCGTTTCTTCCTGAGAGGCTGAATACTCTACATCAAATGCTAGTAACCACTAAACCATTTTCATGGCACAACAATCCTCATCCTTATGTTAACCTAGAGCTACAGTTGTCATACTGTGGTAATTTTATTTTCTCTTTTTGTCTACATTTGCATAGCAGTTTAAAGGTTTCAGTAAGCATTCTCATCATAGGAGAACATAGAAATTTAAATTACATTTCCGTATTTCACATTTACAACCAGCTGTGAGGACCTCTAACATTTCACATTTATCTTAGAATACCCTGTGTGCAGAATTCCGAATTTAACTTACTGTGCTGAGCCCGCTTGCATCATTACTGCATCACAATGAAGTGCACAATGTTGCTTTGGTGGTCAGTTTGTAGAAAGATCAGAAGTAGACGGCAGGCTTTAGAACTTTGTATAATAACTACTGTTTTGCGTAATGCAACTGCAAGTATGCTACAGTGTAGTTATTCATAATAGTTGTGTACTGTATGTATAACCTTTACAAAAACAATTTAGTGGCGCAAATACACATTCCTTTATTACATAAGAAAACTGTAGTTATAAAAGGCTGGATTTATTGGCTAGAAATCCGGTTCCATCTTACGGACATTTAATGTAAGTATATTAGAATTTTGTCATTTCTGAATCGTACTGTATATAGAACTGTCCGGGCCTTGACAGGGCCCCGGAACAGAAAAAGTGGGGATTCAAACCCCAGATCTCCAGGCTGATACCCACAGTGAATCCACATGAGGTTCCGGGGCGCACCCCACCCCCATTTGGGACTCCACAGGGCCAAGAGGCCAAGACCAAGGCCCAACCTGGTAGCCACCAGGAATGAGAGGCCGCCCACTAAAGTTCTCAATCTCACACCTAGAGAACTGTCAGGCTGCCGGTAGAGACAGGCACCTGTCAAGGGAATGGAGCATAAGATGCGGGAGGAGGCAGGCCCTGCTCATACTTTGTGCCTAGAATGTTCAGTAGGTGTGGCGAGGGAGGCAAACACCCAACCTGACAAGTAAACAGATAAAAACTTCACATTTATCCAGTCATATTCACTCATTACCACCCTTACACACATACAGGTATATACAAAAACTCAGCAGAGATACACAAAGGGGCAGACATTAAACTTATTCTTACAGTCCTCATATTTGCACTATCCTTCCAGGTCCGAGGGGCAATCCCTCTAGGTGAAACAGACCGACTGACCCAGGGGGAGATCCACATAGTTAAACTAACACAGCCCTTGCGAAAGTGAAAACTGAGAGTTTCTAACCTTAGGCTAGATAAATTCAGTCAATGTTTTGAACTTAAATCATATTTTTTCCCATACTATGTCATCAGTTTCCCAGATCCCTGTACTCAGATTCTTGTCCATCTACATTAAACGACTGCAGAATCATCCGAGTATTTCTGCAGATAATATGTCTTGTTCCGTGAGAGGTGTACAGAGAAAAAAAGAATTTTGAGTGTACCATTCCCCGTGTTGCTCCTGTGCTGCCAACTATCGGATTAGACACTTGACCCTTCAGTCTTACAAATTATAGTTTGATTATCAGGTAGCCTCTGATACCCCCACCTGCGTATTCCTGGAGTTTTTGACAAAGCCAATCAGGCTCAATCATGTAAAATGCACTTGAGAAAACAATTAACATGGTGTTCCAAATGTGGTCAACCTTGTCCAAATGACAGTGAATTTGTCGAAGCAGTCATTTAGACAAAGTAGACTGCACTAAGAGGATCTGTTCTTTAAAGAAGGAGCTTTTTAAAAGTCAAACAACTTCACAGTTTTATTATTATTAGAGAAATGGTTTGGAAATGCAAAAGGCTGTATCAAAACAAGAATTTGTAATGTCTTTCATAGTTTTGTTGTTAATCATTTTTACTGATGTAACACAATTTGTACACATACATTACAGAGTCCTAGTTCACATTTAGTTGATTCAGAATTTGGCAGCAAGACTTGATTGGAGCAAACAGAGGAGCATAGATCAGTCTTGTTTTAATGCCTTTACGTTGGTAACATGTTTTTTTTTAACAAAATATATCCTTACTTTATCTTTTGAGGTCCTACATGGTTAAGCTCTGTTAGCTTAATTAATTTTTAATGCTTTCAGATAGAGCTGAAACAATTAATCGGATTAATGATCTATTAATCATGAAGTGGAGTATAGAGACTGTAAAACATGCCTGTAGCTGACAGAGCAACCGCGTTAGAGCAGTAATTCTACCAAGATGTAAAGAATACTTATAAACATTTTGCATTTAATTGTCAATGTGCTCTATCCAGAACTCCTCAAGTGGAAAAGTTTGAGTTTTACCAGGTTAAAATTTGTTAAGTCTTCTTTAAGGAATCTCTGGCCATCCTGTTATTCATTTATTAAGCAAAAATTAATCGACAGATCAATCTACTTTAAATATAATGGTCAGTTGCAACCCTAGTTTTATATAGTAAAAAAGAAAAGAAAATAAGAATGAGACCCAGGTATTTGATTGCATACTGTTTACTGCTCAGTCATTGTTTAGAATTCTTAAGCCAGCTTGGCTTCTTGCATTGCTTGTGTTGTTGACAAGAATGTCAGTATTATAAGATCAGATACCTGCATGACTTGCATTAGTACAACAAAATAAAGTTTGATATTATAGAGACTGGGTAAAGACATTTTGTAAGAGAATCTGATTCTCTATATAGCTTAGCATAAATCTGTCATTAGTATTTCTATCAGGACAGATGTAGCAAGTTGAATCTACGGTAGCCTTGAAATCAGTCCAACAAGCAGAAGAGAGTGCATACTGATCATTGAAAACAGATACAAACATCTTTGACATTTTGTCAGCTATTGATTTGGAACTCAACAAAGAGGCAAAAAATATAGTGTTGGTAAGGAGTCTGACATGGAGGTTGGAGATGAGGCCCAAGAACCACATGATGTTTAAGTGTGCACAGTGTGTGCCATTAGTCAGAAGTGCCGGCTGTTGTCAGTCTCCTGCCAGCTGAACAGCAAATATACTTCAAACTGACTGAGAAGGATGAGGCTGTAAAAGATGCCAAGGCCCAATTCTTAGATTGACGAATCTTCTATTAGGAGGAGGTGGATAGGGGTACAGAAACAGGACTATTGAATAAACCTAGTCAGAGAGCATTAAACTACATCTAGCTGAAAAGACTAAGACAGAAGTGGGGCAATTTTTTAAAGGGCCGCAGATTGTGATGGTACTTTGCAGGACCACACTAAAAAATATATTTACCTGTAAGGTCACAAACTGATGCTTGGATATTCTACTTCAGATGTTCTGTGGGAGATCAGATTTCATAATTATAACAAACACAGCAATGTGTCCAAGGGGTTAATTTATAAAACATTGGGTAGAATCCATACTAAAAGTGTATGTACACCAAACACCTGGAAATAGCATACACCAAACAAAATCCTGGTTCCAAAAATCATGCTCAAGCACCAAACCAAGCAATTTCCCTTATAATACTTGCTGGCACACATCCATGAATAGTCCATGCAAAGCACCCTAGAAAGCATTGTCTATTTAAATGAGCCAGCTGATCAATGGTATTCTGTGGTTCCCAATAACAACTGCAGAGAAGAGTGCAAACTTAGTTTAACTAAGGCTGGTAACTTTTCTGTGGGGTTCAACAAAGGAATGCTGTTCACAAAGTAACAAACATATTTATGGATTTGTATTATTATTTTTTAGAAGCATGACTGAGGTCATACTGATCACAGGTTTAGCTATAAACTGAATTTAATTCCTGAGATGTTCAATTGGGTTGGCCAACAGCCATGCTAAAAGAGAAATAAGTCATATTACACCGTTCCTACAAAAATGGAAGCATTCTGAATTCCTGTCCTTTCTCAACCCAGTCTCATGGGAAAATGTACCCCCACTACGTTGGTCCACACTGCAAAACGTAGTGGAGGTACATTAATGGCCATTTTTTTGTGGTACTGTTACGTTTCTTCTACCTATACGCTTTCTATTGTTTTACGTCCTAGTCACGTGACTTTCAAGATTCCAGCTGGGAGAAGAAAAAAAATAAATATATGGCCGACATTCGCTCATTTTTTTGTGGAAAGATTAATGACTTGAGTTTGTTTTTGCATTAAAATGAGTTTTGATTATATTTCTAGTGAGAAATGTATAGTTTGTTGTCAGAATATTTACTCAGGGAATGTACATATTCACTTGCTTGTTCGTTTCTTGCAAAGATTTTTCAAGATAATGTGAAACTGTAACATTTTGGTATAAACATGGCTGAGATTTCTCTAACTTTTAGTGGGAAAATCAATAATTTCAATCAGTTTCTGCATTTAAATGGGTTTTTGATTACATTTATAGCGAGAAGTGTAGGGTTTATTTACATAATATTTACTTAGTGAACATACATAATCACCCGCTTGCTAGTTTTTGCTACGTTTTTCGGATCTCGTCAGGATTATGTGAAATTGCAACGTTTTGGCTGCTACCCATCGCCTAGCATTTAGCTGCCGCCCCGATTCAACATTGAATTCTTTGTGATTTAACTCCATCTGACGGATCAAACCCTCGCCACTGCGGCGTTGCGTCTGAGGTTGATTTTCAGATCAAACGCATTACGTCGTGGCATACGGGAGAAACTAATTAAACTAGTTAAAAAAAGGATCATGGGTTAAGATCGGATATGTTTTATTTGGAAATCTACCGGATCCTTTGTGCAATTAACTTCCTGTTTGGTGCGATCTCATTGATGGGTTTTGACCAGATTTTGACCAAAGAGGAACTAAAAAAAAAAATAAAAAACAATTTAAATACACAACCAGCATATCTGGAATCAATGACAGAGAGCATACATAATCACCCGCTTGCTAGTTTTTGCTACGGTTTTTCGGATCTCGTCAGGATTATGTGAAATTGCAACGTTTTGGCTGCTACCCATCGCCTAGCATTTAGCTGCCGCCCCGATTCAACATTGAATTCTTTGTGATTTAACTCCATCTGACGGATCAAACCCTCGCCACTGCGGCGTTGCGTCTGAGGTTGATTTTCAGATCAATGCATTACGTCGTGGCATACGGGAGAAACTAATTAAACTAGTTAAAAAAATTATCATGGGTTAAGATCGGATGTGTTTTATTTGGAAATCTACCGGATCCTTTGTGCAATTAACTTCCTGTTTGGTGCGATCTCATTGATGGGTTTTGACCAGATTTTGACCAAAGAGGAACTAAAAAAAAAAAAAATTTGAATACACAACCAGCATATCTGGAATCAGTGACAGAGAGCGACTGGGACCAGAAGTTTATTAATTTCTCCCCACTGATTTCCATTCAAAATGTTTTCGATCCCACCGGGCTCTAGGGAAGGGGCGGGCATACCGCCACCTACTGTTCATGAGTGTGTAGCAACATTGTTTTACATCTATTAAATTCTATTTTTTAATTTTGTATTCTGAAGATAAATAAATAATGCTTTCCTTAATCTATAAATATCTTTTATATTTCCTTTATTTCCCAATAATCCTTTAAGACTCCATTCTTGGCCTGTCCTCTTTTCAATTTCTTCCTTTCAGGTTCATATGTTTTGCAGTTCATCAATACATCTGCATTTTCGATCTCTCCACATCCTTCACATTTATCATTATTTTTCCTCCCTATTAAGTATAAATTGTCATTTAAATAAGTATGACCTACTCTTAATCTGATCATTATTATTTCTTCCCTTCGGTTTCTCTCATTAATATTTCTATTTAATACTGACTTTTGTACTTTATATAACCTTCTTCCTTTTTATCTTCATTCCACCTTTTCAATTTCTTTCCTCTTAATAAATGATTTTCCTTTCCCTAAAGGAATTGTAATTGTTATTGCCTCCTCTAATTGCTAATTTGTCTACTACTACTACATTTTCCCACTTTGACCTTTTAAGGTTAGCATATTGACCAAAAGCTGACACCAAAAATAAAGCAATCGATTATGTACAACAATATGCTACATTTAATGAAGACTAATACAGATTTTACTCTCTTATAAGAATTAGTTTTAGGTTTTATAGGGGAGAGTTTGTATCGGCAGTCATCTGGGAATCTTTTAAGGGAAAGGAAAATCATTTATTAAGAGGAAAGAAATTGAAAAGGTGGAATGAAGATAAAAAGGAAGAAGGTTATATAAAGTACAAAAGTCAGTATTAAATAGAAATATTAATGAGAGAAACCGAAGGGAAGAAATAATAATGATCAGATTAAGAGTAGGTCATACTTATTTAAATGACAATTTATACTTAATAGGGAGGAAAAATAATGATAAATGTGAAGGATGTGGAGAGATAGAAAATGAAGATGTATTGATGAACTGCAAAACATATGAACCTGAAAGGAAGAAATTGAAAAGAGGACAGGCCAAGAATGGAGTCTTAAAGGATTATTGGGAAATAAAGGAAATATAAAAGATATTTATAGATTAAGGAAAGCATTATTTATTTATCTTCAGAATACAAAATTAAAAAATAGAATTTAATAGATGTAAAACAATGTTGCTACACACTCATGAACAGTAGGTGGCGGTATGCCCGCCCCTTCCCTAGAGCCCGGTGGGATCGAAAACATTTTGAATGGAAATCAGTGGGGAGAAATTAATAAACTTCTGGTCCCAGTCGCTCTCTGTCACTGATTCCAGATATGATGGTTGTGTATTCAAATTGTTTTTTTTTTTTTTAGTTCCTCTTTGGTCAAAATCTGGTCAAAACCCATCAATGAGATCGCACCAAACAGGAAGTGAAATGCACAAAGATCCGGTAGATTTCCAAATAAAACACATCCGATCTTAACCCATGATCCTTTTTTTAATTAGTTTAATTAGTTTCTCCCGTATGCCACGACGTAATGCGTTTGATCTGAAAATCAACCTCAGACGCAACGCCGCAGTGGCGAGAGTTTGATCCGTCAGATGGAGTTAAATCACAAAGAATTCAATGTTGAATCTGGGCGGCAGCTAAATGCTAGGCGATGGGTAGCAGCCAAAACGTTGCAATTTCACATAATCCTGACGAGATCCGAAAAACGTAGCAAAAACTAGCAAGCGGGTGATTATGTATGTTCACTAAGTAAATATGATGTAAATAAACCCTACACTTCTCGCTATAAATGTAATCAAAAACCCATTTAAATGCAGAAACTGATTGAAATTATTGATTTTCCCACTAAAAGTTAGAGAAATCTCAGCCATGTTTATACCAAAATGTTACAGTTTCACATTATCTTGAAAAATCTTTGCAAGAAACGAACAAGCAAGTGAATATGTACATTCCCTGAGTAAATATTCTGGCAACAAACTATACATTTCTCACTAGAAATATAATCAAAACTAATTTTAATGCAAAAACAAACTCAAGTCATTAATCTTTCCACAAAAAAATGAGCGAATGTCGGCCATATATTTATTTTTTTTCTTCTCCCAGCTGGAATCTTGAAAGTCACGTGACTAGGACGTAAAACAATAGAAAGCGTATAGGTAGAAGAAACGTAACAGTACCACAAAAAAATGGCCATTAATGTACCTCCACTACGTTTTGCAGTGTGGACCAACGTAGTGGGGGTACATTTTCCCATGAGACTGGGTTGCCTTTCTCCATCAAATTGCTGGTTGGAATGAAGTGATTTGTCATTCTAGAATATAAGCTTCCACTGTCCAGTGGCCAGGTGTCTTTCAGTTCAATTCAGTTTAATAATTTAATTATTAGTAATCCCAAATTGAAATTAAATGTTGCTTTACTGTTTTCTTTCTTTTTTTATTGTTTTTTTTTTTTCAATAGAGTTGTTGTAGGTGTTGATAGCTGTAAGCAGGAATGTCTGTATTGCACCAGATCTGGAGAAGTCTCTTAATGAAGAAACTTTGTTGTTGTTTAATGATCTTCTGAAGAGGATGCTCTCTGGTTTTCCATAATCTCCTTCAGTTTATGAAAAATTCTTAGTGAAATACTCTCCAGAGGTTCTAGAGGATTCCTAGAAAAGAGGTGTTCTTCTTTTTAAGTTTCATGAGCTTTTTTAAGTCATTTTCTGTTATGGTGTTATCCGAGCAGATGATGGAGGAAGAGATCACGCTCTCCATAACAGAATTATAAAAGATAAGTAGCACCTTGTTGCAAACCCCAAAGGACATAAGACTCCTCAGGAAGTACAGTCTGCTCTATCATATCTTGTGGACAGCTTTCTAGTTGCATCACCAGCAAGTTTGTGGTCCAGGTGAATACCATGGTCATCTAACATCTCCACCTCTTCTTCCACGATATTACAGGATTCAACCTCTTCCTGTTTCATCTGAAATTTACAATCATCTCCCTTTTTTTTTTTTTTTGACATTTAGGATAAGAGGATTGTGCATGCCATGTCATAAAGAAGTTCACTAGCTCCCTTTATTCAGTTTTTTGTCCCTTTTTTATACACCCAGTAACTGCAAAGTCATCCAAGGAGTAAGAAGGAAGGGTGAGAGTACCGTCCTTTGTGGTGCTCCTGTGCTGCTGACTACCTGGTTAGACAGCTGATCCTTCAATCTAAAAACTGTGGTCTGTTTGTTTTTATTTTGTTTGTAGTAGTCCTTGATCCAAGCCATTGTTGATGCCTCCACCCGAGTCTTGTGGAGTATCTCAGAAAGTAAATTGGGCGGAATTGTTTTAGTTCCACTGGAGAAATCAAAGAAAATATGATCCTCACAATGCTGTGTAGTTATTTAAATTAAAGTGGATTTGTCGAAGGAAGTTCATAATGGCATTTTCAACTCCAACTCCATCGTGATTAGCAAACTGCAGGGATCCTGATAGCTGCTTGTTAGTTTGTTTAGGTGAACCAAAACCTGAGCAATTAAGTAATTTTTAATCAATGACTTAATTACTCAGCAAAATCTTTCTAACAGAGACGTTGCTTGATGAAAATAATAAGACGTATTGGAGTATGTAGCTCCCAATTACAATTTTCTCCGTAAGAACAGACTGTTTAAAAAAATTGGGAGGAATTGTTACTCAGATTGGCAGTGTGGCAGCCTAGTGGTTAGGGCATTGGAATCCAGAGGTTCTGAGTTCATGCTCCACTCCCATAGACTGCCACTCTGGGTCCCTGTGCAAAGACTTTTAACCCCGCACTGCTCCCCGGCCACCGGACAATGGCAGCCCACTACTCCGCAAGGGGATGGATTAAATGCAGAGAGGGAATTTTGCTGCTCTGTACTTGTGACACTGTAATGACAATAAAAGATGGAAAAAAATAAATAAATAAAAAGGCCTGCAATGACTTTGCAATTTTTTTCACAGAGAAAAAACAGGGTATTAGAAAAAAAGTCTGCCCATCAAAGCTAACTCCACCACCAATGCTGTCTCCAGTTAAAATAAACTCTGTTAAATTGCCCCAATTCTGCCAAAGAAATGCTAAACTTGGGAAGAAACTGTTCGGCAGCAAAGCTCCTCTTCCTGTTGTCTTGGTGTTTTACCCACAGGTTTTATTAAGAAGGTTTTGCCTGTTTTAGAGTCTGATTTGATTCAAATCATAAAGACATCCCTCATATCGGTTGTTTTCCCCCGAGCCTTAAAAAAAAGTTGTGTGTCAAAAGTTACCTAAATCCCTTCTTAACAATGACGAGTTGCGTTAATGTTTCCTTGACAACCACAGTCCATAGATTGCACTGATTAAGGTGTTCCATGATGTATAAATTCAGACTCTAGAAGAACCACTGTGCTGGTGTTCGTCTAGCGTTTGCTACTGTCAATAACTCAATTTTATTAGATCATCTGGAAACCTGGGTTGGCCTTTCTAGTACTGCACTGGATTGCTTTTAATCCTACTGTAAGGAAAGGGACTTCTTTGTGTCAGCGGGTAACTTTAAATCTTTAAATCAGAGACCAAATATGGGGAACCTTAATGCTCCATTCTGAGTCCCCTCCTATTCAGCATCTGCATGTTCCACTTGGCTAAGGTTAAAACTGACAACAAGATCAGTTACCATAACTATGCAGATGGCACACAGCTTTATATCGCACTGTCACCAGTTGACTATGAACCCATCAGATCATTGGCTAGATGCATAGAACAGATTCATATGTGGATGTGTCATAATTTTCTACAACTGACTAAAAACAAAACCGAAGTACCAATCTTCAGAGGAGAGATCCAGAGTAAGCACACAGCTTGAGCTATTACAGCTAGAAACTATTGATGGACTCAGACCTGAACCTTCAGAGGCACATATAGGCAGTTGCCAGGTCAGACTTTTATCATCTGTAGAACTTTTTTGCATTAAAGGACTAAAGATGTACTAAACACCGGCAATAGGCAAATGGGGGTGTTGATAGGTATTCTCCCAGAATGCTAATTTGTGGTTTTGTTCTGGGCTATAGAGAGACACTTTTTACTGATCTGTATTACATCATTATGTTAGCATAAAAGAAGAACACAGCCAAACCATGATCCCACTGGACCAATAATGGGAGCTTTTTATTAGGTATATATATTATCCTGAGCTATGTCTATAGTTATGCTGCTATAGGCTTAGACTTCTGGAGGACATAGGGACCCCCATTTCATCATTCTGCTTCATTCTATCTCTATTCTCCCATTCTGCAGAATCTGTTAGTTCAATCTGTAATGTTATGCTCTCTCTGTTTTTTCTCATAGTAGCTTTGCCTCATCTGTTCCTGTTAAGCTGTGACACCATCCTGGAGAGAAATATCAGCTGTGCTGCTGCCATCAACACCTTTGTTTATAGATGTTGGAAATCGGCCTGTTTTCCAGTGGAGTCCTGTTTCTCTGACTTTGACTGGTTGGATGTGCTCTCTTCATCCTCTGACATGGAAGTTGGCTCGGAGCTCGTCTGCTTGGCTGTGTGTTTCCTGGACGGGGCCGCTTTTAAAGCTGCTTTTTGTATCTCTGCTTCGGTCTCCTTGAATCCCAGTCGGCCTCGGCAGATGGCCGCTCACACTGAGCCT
Organism: Cyprinodon tularosa; assembly: GCF_016077235.1. NCBI lineage: Eukaryota > Metazoa > Chordata > Actinopteri > Cyprinodontiformes > Cyprinodontidae > Cyprinodon > Cyprinodon tularosa. The sequence goes on from NW_024038178.1 coordinate 1,217,976, forward strand.
GGTTTTGCTGGAGATTTCTTCCTGTTACAAGTGAGTTTTTCCTCTCTACTGTTGCTACAACCATGCTTAGTGTGAGAGATTGCATCCGAGTCAATGAGTTAATATAATTAACTGGTTTTCCTTAGCTAGAAAATTTTGAATCAATTTAACTGTATGATCAGGTGAACTGTAAAGTGGCTTGAGATGAATTGGCGCTATATAAATAAACTGAAATTAGGTGTTGTATTATTTAAAATTGAACACGTTCTTACTAACACAAAGGCAGCATAACCAACTGTAATATTTAAAATCTGTTTGTTTGCAATTTATTTTGTTTTAAAATGGCTGTATTTTAAAATGTTTTGTTTTTTTTACCTTACTTCTAGTAGCATATTTTCTTAACCCAAGAAGCAATACAGGACCCAGTGCTGATGCTGTAAATCAGCAATTGTAGATCTTAATCCTACCTTGAGGCATATTTTAGAGGATTGCTTGTTTAACAGAGTTACAGATTAGAGACAGTACCTTTGTGCAGTTTACTACATACTTCATTAATCCCCCTGAATAACATATATTGATTCTTTTAGTTTCTTATTAATCCATGATCTTATTAACCTCATCATCTCGTTTTCACAGTCCTCCATCATTTGGACTGTTACTTGAAGCAAGTTAAACTCCATTTGCTTTGTGTTTTTGGAGCCTTTGTGTTGTGCCATAACCTCATTCACAAGAAAAACATAACCAGCAAAGCAGCAATTAGGGTACACTATTTTTGAAAGTATTATTAGCTAATAGATATATCAATATTTTTCTATGTTTGGTCTTTTGCTTTTGGTACAGCCAAAGGTTTACCCTGGCTATAACTATGGTTCCTTAGCTAATTTCAGAAGTAACCACAATTCCAAAACTGCACATGATGGGGGGCTGGGTGTGATCATCCTAATGTCATCACCTAAGCCTTTCATTCCTGATCCATAATGAGAAATGAATACATATTTGTGATTAAGATTCACAAGGAACAGTTCTTGTTCCTTTCTATTTAGGCTATGAGAATGGGCAGGTTTGGGAGAGCAAAGAAAATCCACAAGTAGGACCAACAGGTTTGTGAGCGTATCTCAGACTGCAGCAGAGACTAGTTTTTGCATGAGGAGGAGGAAGTAAACAAGATGAGAAATTATCTGTGTAAGAAGCATTAGATCTGAGCGCAGAAACAAATATTTGATGGAGAAGAGAATAAATTTAATAGAAAAGAGAATTTTGAATGCAAGCATTACTAGTTTTAAGGGCAAGAAGATGAAGTCATGCTCTCAAGTTGAAAAATGCCTTCTCATTCTCCTTGCAAACTAATATACAGGCTGGAGTTGCTCAACCTTTGGCCGTTTCTCAATATGCGTTCTTGAGCGTTCTCGTGTGCTCGTGGCACGTCATCAGCCTCAGCCCGAGTACTGTTCCAATTCTCAAGAACGCCAGATCGAGAACGCAAAAATCCCCGGATGTTGTTCTCACCCCGCCCTCTTTATCGAGCATGCATCAGAGCAGACTTGTGCGTTTTTCAGACTGACCGCTTCCCCAGAATGCCCCGCGGCCGCAGCTTGATTCGAGACGGCACTCACAGTGTTAAGTTAAACATCATTAAAATTTGACTCGTTTGGTCTTCCTAATGGCACTTAAGAGAAACCTTTGCAAACTCCAAACTCACGTCGGCTATCACGGTTTAGTGTTGTGTGTAAATAACAAGAGACCACAACAAATAAATCAGCCGTACCATGGTCAAAATCTTTGGATTTAATGTTGTTAAAAAAATCCGTACTTTTGTAAATTAATCTGCCAAATAACCACAACTTTTTTTCCCACGAGAGGTATTTTTAAACGTTTTTATATCATTAATATAAGAACCTAAGCTCCATTGAACATATTTTAATCCGTTTTCCTCGTCGATATGCAGTTCAACAGAGCGAGGCGCGCTCCCGCGACTGGGGATGCATATTTCGGCAGGCATGCACTTTTGGGCATAACACCTGTTGACGTCCAATCTCCACTCATTGTCCGACTCGCTGTTGTTCGTCCGCTGCCTTCTCTTCATCTGAAACATCTGGGTCGAACATGTGAGGCTCCAGACACAAATATTCTTCCTCCGATACATCAGAATGGTCTCCTGGTAGGAATCGCTCGGTTGAAGTCGAAATTTTGCTTTTATATTTCTCGTTTTGGCTATCGCATTTAGTGCAGTACATCGCCATGAACGCTCCCGTTCTGACGTCACGACTTCCGGGTTGGAGGGCGCTTGAAAAGTGATCAGAATCTTTTCCGATTTTCTCTTAAATGTGAAAAAATAAATAAAAAAACGGTGGTATATTTATTTGTTCATATTTTGCTATTTTTATATACGTAAGGTTAGGTCAAACTGACGGACGCTTCATAACCGGTTTAATTCGCTTTTTTTTCTAATTCTATGATTAATGGGAAGTAAGCCTAAGGGCGACGCTAGAGGGCGCCCCCAACACATTTGTCGCCCTAGGCAATTGCCTATCTCGCCTATAGCAATCGCCGGCCCTGGTTTTGACTGTTAAAGAAAAGCTAAACAACGTTGCCTGTGATGACGTCACGAGTACGCTTCTGCTCCAATACACATACGTGCTTGCGTGCTCGCGTTCTCGTCAAGTCCGATCTTCCTGCGTTCTCGCCAAGAACGGACTGGACGAGAACGCGAGTACGTACTCGCGTTCTCGTGAATTGAGAAACGCCCAATGTCTTTTAAAGAAATGGCAACACATTTTAGAAGACTACTTACAAGTTTCCTAACGAAAATGTTGACAGAGTAAAAATATATATATATTTTTTTAAATAATTGATCCAGGGCCGGGTGGTGGAGGCAGCAGTCTAAGCAGAGAAGCCCAGACTTCCCGATTCACACACACCTACTCCAGCTGCTCTGGGGGGACTCAGAGGTGACACCAGGCCAGCTCAGAGACATAATTCTTTCAGTGTGCCCTGTTCCTTCCATGAGGCCTCCTCCCAAGCCTGGAGCACCACACAAGGGAGGCAACCAGGAGACATCCGGAATACATGCCCAAGCCACCTCAGCTGGTTCTTTTCAACATAGAGGAGCAACAACTCTACTCCGAGCTCCTCCTGGCCCGATCTTCCCTGCCAGGAAACTCATTTCGGCCGCTTGTATTCACAATCTTGTCGTTTTGGTCATTACCCATATCTTGACCATAGGTGAGGATGGGAACATAGATCAATTGGTAAATTGAGAGCTTTGCCCAATCCGTCTATCAATCTCACGCTCCATCAGTCCCTTACTCGCAGACACGACCCCAAGATACTTCAACTCCTCCACTTGAGAGAAGGACTCTCAACCGACCTTAAGAGGGAAGTCCACCGTAAGGTAGGTGGTTTAACGTGGCCTCCTTAAGCCACCAATGCTGGTCCTTGGCTCAGATCAGGGGATCGGGCCGTTCCTCTCAATAAACCCTGTCCAGGACTTACTGTCACTGTCCACGTGGGCATTGAAGTATCCCAGTAGAACAATGGATTCTCAGTTGGAGCACCATTTAGTACCCCTCCCAGGTACTCCAAGAAGGCGGGGTAATCTGCACTGATGTTGGGCCTGTAGGCCGAGACAACAGTGAGCAACCTGTCCTCAACCCGAATCACAGGGGTGAACTCCAACACGTGATGACTGAGCTGGGGGGCAAGGAGCAGTGCGCCTCCGCCTCTCCCTGCGGGTAACACCAGACAAGTGTAACATCCATCCTCTCTCCAGGAGATAAGATCTTTAACCTAAGATGTGTGTGGAGGTGAGCCCGACTACATCTAGCTGGTAGCTCTCAAGCTCAGTCTCCTTCCCCCCAGTGATGTGATGTTACACGTCCCTACAGCTAGAAGCTGCAGAGGCACAGAGCCTCGACCGCCACCCAATCCTCTCTGCACCCGAACCCTACAGATCCCTCTGTGGGTTGTTGGTCAGCAGGGGGGTGAGCTCATGATTTCTGTTCGGGCCCCAGGCCTGGCTCCAAGGTTGGGCCCCGGTTGAGCCATGCTTAGTGAATCTCCATCCTTGATTTAACTCTATCCATAAGGAGCTTCTCTTATTCTGACTCTTCGCCTAAGACCTTTTTGCCATGGGGTACCCTACCAAGGGCATAATTCCTCGGTCAACATAGCTCCTAGGTTCATTTACGCACTCCAACAACCCCACCACTTTGAGGTGGCAGCTCATTTAACTTCACTCATTTCATAAGTGATTTATTTATTGTTTTGTGGCACTTGTCACATTCCATAAGAAACTTCAAAGCTATTTCATAAATGAAAAACCCAATTCATTAAAATTGATATTTTCCTATATTTCATAACCCATGCATATCTCAAAGCACCAGCATTCTTTGCAATATTCCTTGAGATTAGCTGATAACATGTTGAATTTTGCAACAGAGTAAAGACCTTTTGGGACCTTCCGTTTTTGATCTCCTGAGGTATCATGCGTCTTTCAATTAACTTGTAACCTAATGATGTCAAGCTAACATCCTTACTTGCAGGTGACAAAGCAGTATGTTACATTAATGACTTGTCACTACACCCAGTCGGGCATGTCTTCAATCTGAAGCCTAAAGCAGTAGGAGAATCAACTGACACTTTCACCCCTCCACTGGTCATTACACCAGGTGGCTACCATAATGGATCAGACTAAAGACATCAAAAATGAATGATTTGCATGATTATTTAAGCAACAATGTTAAATTTCTCAATGAAACCATAGTAGTTTATTTAAGATAATGTCCTGACTATATTTACTAGAAACAAACAAGGTACAATTTCAAATTCTAATGAGAAATCCAAATAAAAATGTAACATGATGTAACGCATTTTCCAGAAGTTTGATATCACTAAAAAGGAAAAACTGTCATGGATGACAGGACTGATCTTTGCACCAAATAAGTATCCTTCTATCAAACAAGACAGGCATGACACAGGATTATCAATCTTCATAATATGTTGAAGGTTTGCTGGGTCACACAAGGCTCACTTAGAGCCTGCTGCTTGCAGCGTTTCATCTAACCTCCTGATTGTGGCTTTGATAAAAGCTTTTGTATTCAGCAAGGATGCACTGCCCACAATGTTGGATCACTGAAAGCTTTAACATCAGCCTTACCAAGAAACTTTTTTTAATCTTGTAAAATTCAAATGATTATTTAACTGATTATTATTTTTATTTTGGTATTCAATTTATTTTTCTTAAATAGAACCATGGCCCACTGTTACTCTTATCAGTCATATGTATGAATTTTTAAAAGATGACTTTTTCTTTCAAGTGATCTCCAGCTTTTCCAATTTTTACTTATTTTCTCACAACTTAAGCTATATGCTGCTGTGTATATATATATTAGATATCCTTTTTCACATTACTCTCCTCTGTAAACATATTTTTCCAATATCCATGAGAATTTCAGAGATGCTTTAATTATTATCTCAAAAAGCATTAGAGCGATTAAATATCGCTAATCAGGACTGCAACACATCAGTTATTAATGATCTTTTCATACTTTTTCCCATTGAAATATCAAGGTAGATTGTTCCTCATAATGTTCCCAGTTACTGTTTAAACGGTGTGCTTTCTCCAGGATTTAACCTCCATGTATGAGCGCTTACAAATGAAAAGAAATAATATAGTTATCTGGTGTATGGATTTTTTGCTAAAGCAAATATTAAATATGAATTTACCTGAAATGTTTTGTTCGATTGTACTTCAGTGTTAAGTTCGGTTTTGTTAAGTTTGTGGATTTCTGAACTAGATCCTTCAAGCCAGCCATTTCCTGCATGAAAATATATCTTAAATGTGAAATCCTGTGTCTACCCGAGTGTCCCAATACTGCTTTGAACTGTGTGTGTGACATGCTTTTAACATTTCCAAATATTTTGAAGGGTTATATGTACTTATCTTTCAGTATTTCATTATTAACATGATATCACTGCTATATTAGTCATGGTTTGGAGTATTCTAAATTACTTCTGTATAGTTGTCTCCCCATTTTAGGTTTTGTTTATTTTCTAAGGTTATCTTTTCTGTTTTGAGGTTCTCCTTCTTAGAATTTTACTTTTACTTTAAGATTTTCATGCTTTGGTTTTGCGTTGAACATTTGATAATGAATGATCATCCACTCACCTTAAATATTTTGGGATTTTTTCAAAGAACTGTATTAACTTGATCATTTGTTGTCATGGTTTTGGTTATGTTGTGCTTTACTTTGCTCCTTGTTTTCTAGTTTTATTGGTTTAATTCCTATTTTGTAATTTCTAGATTTTATGTTAGTTCTCATGTTTTTCTGTTGTCCTCTGTCGCCCTCTTTTGTGTGTGTGTGTGTCCCTTTCCCCTTGGCTCCCTCGTTGTCTCCTCTCACACCTGCTCCTTGTCAGCTCGTTAGCCCTCCCTTTGTCTCTGTCAGCTATTTATGCTCTTCCTCTGCTCTCACTCTTTGTTGGTTCCTCTGTTGTTGCTGGTCCTGTCTTCGCTGTAGCCGTCTCCCATCGTCTCTCCCTGGCTCCTTCGACGTGTTTTCCCTTGATGTCTCCATGGTTCTGGTCTGTTACAATTTTAGTTGGATTTTTGGACTGCCTTTGTTAACCATTTTCATGAAAACTACAAGTATTCACCTCTGCCTCTGCATTTGGGTCCTCCAAACCACAACCAACCCTGACATTTGTCTAGCTGAATGAAAGTAAGTTTTTTTTTAAGGAGTTGAAAAGGGTTTCATGGGAGATTCAGTTTCTACAACACTTATCTACTTGTGTAGATACATTAGTTATTCATGCTTGAACACAGCACGGTTAAGTTTCTTAACAAGCACAACAAAATGAAACTCCTGCAAAGTTGATTAACTCCTGTTGTCCTCATTTTTTGTATACGCCCTGTGTCCTCTGGGTTAAAATGACCCGTCTTCACTAAAACCCCCAATATAAGCAGTGTAATTGAATTTTAAACACCAAATTTAATCTTGTATGTTCTCATTCACCACAAAATATGTGAGTACTTGAATTTTCCATGTTCACTTGAATTTCTATAGCTTAAGAAAAGAAACAAAATTTCAAAGAGTTTTGAATACATTTTATCCATCCCAAAAACGTTTATCCACTGAACAATTTAAGACAATGTAAAATACAAAAATATGAAAAATAATATAACCAATTCAACTAAGTTGAATCCATTCAACTGATCACGGCTGCTGAGGTGTTTATCTCTAAAGGAAGCATTCAGAAAACAGAACATACCAGCAAGTTTATTCGTATAGCACATTTTAGTGGAAAGACATCTCAAAGTACAAAAAAGACAAAAGTACAGTGCAACGGCAAAGAGCCAATACTAATAGTAAGGAGAATAAAAGTGACACATTACAGTAAAAGTTATATCCATTCATCTATCCATTTTCTATCATGCTTTATCCCAGCTAGGGTCGCAAGGCTTGCTGGTGCCTATCTCTAGGGGTCTAAAGGCGAGAGGCGGGGTCAGGTCGTCAATGATTGATATAAATGTTAAGTATTTAACGTTGAGTTTATAGTTAACTCAGTTAACTTACGGTTTGGACAGATGATTACTGCTTTTTGCTCCCCGTTGGTCACGTAACTCCTCCTCCACTGAACAGTACCTGTGCCATCTTTGTTATTAGTTGTCGCTGTCACACAGTGACACAGTGACAGCAAATCCCATAATGCTTTGCATTAGAGCTCTCCGGGCAAATCATTCTGGGATATATCTGCGTCTTCTGAGGCCTTTCTTCTCTTCTCATACACTTCATAGACACTTTTTCTCTTAAGACCTTTGGCCATTTTCAAAGAACCGAATGAGAAAGATGAGCTTCAATGACTATCTGAAACCGTAGCTCACAAAACATAAAGGCCTGAAAATGGACGAGAGCATGTAGGGAGGTAGGTAAACATATCACCACAATTAATGACAATGATTAGGACCACTTATTTAGATGATCCACCCGGAAATAAAAGATCTTCCTCTATACCTTTAAGACAGACCTGTAAGGACACTGCTGCAGTAATCTATTCTACTAAAGATGAACACAGTGAATTAGTTTGTCATACTGTGACATTAGGCCTTTTAATCCTAGAAATGTTCTTTAGGTGATACAAGGCTGACTTTGTTACTGAGTTATGTGTCTTTAAAAGTAATTTTTTTATTTTAACAATACACTCTGGTGGGTAACTTTTGATGTATTCTTTAGGTCTGAATACTATTACTTCAGTCTCTTCGGCTGAAGTAAATGTTTTGCACATCCTATCATAAATTTTTCTAAGCTTTTACCAAGCGCTTAAGTTGATTGATAGTCAGCTTCTGACATCATACAGATGTGTGTCGTCTACATAGTTATGGTAACTTATGTGTTTTTTTTTTTATCAAGATCATAGTTAGGAGCATGTAAATATTGAATTACAGGGCCCCTAAGAGTGACCCATGTGGAACCCCACATCTGAATTTTTTTGTCTCTGATGTCATCTACTGATACAAAAATGGCCCTGTCCTTTAATAGGAATTACACCAGTCCAGTCCCAAACTCTAAGAAGGTCTAAGGTCCAACAATACAGTGAATTTTCCATTGTCTGCATTTATATAGATATTGTTGAACACTGTGGTCTGACTGGAAAACATTGGCTGTTCATTCTTATGACAATTTTAAGCAGTTGAAACCCATCTTTTTTAATTAACTTACAGATGAAGTTAAACGTGGTGTAGTTAAGTTATATTGGGCAATTACTTTTTTCCCCCCCGTAGAACCAGGTTGGTTCTAGATGGCTTTTTTGCTGAAATAATTTGAGAAAAATGTTTTTATTTTCACTTGAGTTATTTTTGTGTAAGATAAAAAATTATTGGGTCATTTGTATCATTGTAGTGTGCAACATTCACAAATGGTTTTCGACTGATTTGGCTGTTGTTTAAACAGAAAAATCTGTGTTTTTACTCTTGAACAACTTCATGGAAAGACTCTATGTGTGGTTATCTGCTGTGTGTATATCAATAGCAGATAAAGCTTGGGACAACAGATTATAATCTTTTTATGGTACAATAGAGACAAAAATAAAAACTTACTGTGTACATTTTTCTTTTTGTCTTTAAGTGTTTTTAGCTTCATATTTAACCCCCCTTCTTTGTAGCTATTGCATTTAGTGATGGTCTATCTGCATAGAATGGGGGGGCAGGTTATAGCTTTGCAGTGCCCTCTTAAATGACAAACCTATACAAATAAAACTTTTGAGGTTTCAAATAAAACTTGAAAAACAAAACATGCCAAAGTTTCCCTTTCACTTCTTAGAAATAGTGTTTATTAGCCACCCTTGGGTCAAATGAATGCAGAAGTAATAACATAAGGGTAAAATGGCTTAGAGTTGAAATTCATTTCACAAGGTCAGAAAACAAATACGAAGAGCCCATACCCCCCAAACCATCTCACCACCTTTGTAGTTATCTTTAACTCTCTGGATTGATGTGTTTCTCCAGTCTGCTCAGTCAAGCTTAAAATCCCTTGTAATACATTCGCTTTTAATTTTGGTCACAACCAAATGTTGCATACCAATGCCTTTCTTATAAAGCTTATCCAGACTTGGTCGTTCTTCCTTTTCGGCATAAATCTGCAGAATGACAATTTCTCTCCACAACTGAATTGAGCTTAGATTGCACCAACAAGTCAATTTCGTGATGTGAGTGTGTGTGTCGGTGTGTGTGTGTTTTCTTATGTTACCTACTAAGGACTGTTTTTGGTATATTTACTTAGTCCCAATGTGGGGGACTTTGCTGGGCTGGGGGGCATAGAGTTGTTATGAGTTTTTTATGGGTAGCACTATGAAATTTGACACTGCAAGTTATTACTAGTATTAGTAATACAGATTTGAAGTGTACAGGCTAAAATCTGTTTAAAAAGAGCAGAAATAGGCCTTGAGTAAATTGAGACAAACCTGAAAAAATCTCTTCTCAGGAGTTGAAAATATAACATAGGCCTTCATCTTTTGTTCTGTTATTAGTATTGATATCTCAATTTAGTTTTAAATTATAGTTACCACATATTTCATGATTTCATGTTTACTTTGGGTTTAATCTTCAACAAAATGTAATGTGTAATGTGTGCAGTGCATTCTGTCCTTGCAGACTTAAGTACTTAGTATCTGTGTGTATGCATGTCTCTTTAGTTCAGTCAGGAGTTTGGCTAAAGCCACTAGCTGACTTTTGGGCATGACTAGTTGAAATATTGTTAATGCAAGTTCTGATTACTGCCCTCCTGAAAACAGAGAAACTCAGCAGTTACTTTGTGCTTAATGTGAGGGAAAATACTGTCACTTGTTTTTCTTGAAATATCACTAGTTTCGGGTGTGATTCGGATCCATTAAATGGCTGTTATTAGCGTTCTCAGTCCCGTAATATTGGGAACTGTACCCCCTCTACCTCCTAGTAGGTTTCTCATGGCTAGTGTATGCTGCTCATCATTGATAACAGCTGCTATAGCCACATCTAAAACCAGCATTTTTATTTACAATACATCTAGTTTATACTTTGTATCAACTTTATTTTCAAGGCACCGTCAATTTTAAAAAAAATTATTTCAAACTAATTCTACTTTTCATTCACATGGTTTTAACTATGGTGTTTAAAAAGAATTAGATATTAATGTTATTTAAGATTTTTTGCTTGTTCTATATGAGCAAGATGTTGATCGATGTATACACAATAGAAGAAGAATTACCATGATAATGTTCAGATCATGAATACATCATTTAATTCTGCTTGCAAAAAATGAATTAAGTTAGGGTTATGATTATTACAGTGAAAACCCTTCTTCTTAGCCAGTTGCAGATTACAGTAATTTCTCTTTAGGAGACACCTACATCTACATTTCAGCCTCCCAAAAGCATTTTCTACAACTGACCTGCACTGCTTATGTGGGCATTGTAGCAGTGCACCTGCGGTGTAAGTCGACCGTTATCATAGAATGGGTTCATTAGCCATGTTTTCAGGGGATAAATGTGGTCTCCTGCTAAGTAGTACCCAACTTCATGACCACTTGTGAAAGGATTAATGATAATAACCCCTTATCTTAGAAAGAAAGCAACACAGGGCAATAGTTACTTTTCTGCAGAAGAGGAAAGTGGAACCAGACGGAGATTGACTCTGTGTTCAACTCTGCCAGGACATCCCTGTCTACTGCTGTTGGGAATCCAGTTTGTGTGGGTTGTGTTTTTGGTGTTCTTCTCTCCCCCATGACCAGGTAGTACTCTGTCCTTGTTGGTCCTCCTGCACGCCTGCGGATGGTTGGCTTATCACTGAGGAGTATTTGAGTGACGGACTGTCACTACCTCGACGCCAGAGTGTTTGCCAGTTTTGGGTACTCTAGCCAAGCTGAGTTTAGCTGAGTCTAACTGAGTCTTTGGTTTCTCTGAGTCTAACGTTGTTTTGTCTTTCGGCAGGAAGTCATCCTGCATACTGGATGTTTGGCCTTCTCCCCCTGGAAGGATTGTTTCAGTTTCACATTGAGCAGGGGATTGATCTCCACACGTCCCCTTCAAGTTCTCCTGGAAATCTAAGTGGCAGTCCGCTCCATTGCTCCTCAGGAACCAACCAAACCAAAACCTGTCCGCCCTCAACAAGCTCAATCTCTGGAAAAAACCCACACCGACTGGATTCTGGGAAGAAAACTTTCTCCGCAAACGTGAGTCCCGTTTGTCTCTGTTTTTGCAAGACGTTGCTCAAAGTTCCCACGGACCCTGAACTAACCTCTGTGAACTTCCCTTCTCACTTCCAGTTCCGGTTCACCAGCTCTCTGAGTTTCCCTGAATTCAACCCAACTGTACCCCTAAATAAACCCGTTAAACTTTTACTCTGGTTTCTCTGAGTGGTTTTTTTGTATGTGGGTCAGATCTCTTAAAGACACCATGACAAGCGCTTTTATTGTCGAAGTTCAAAGAAGTATCAGGAGGGTTCAGAAATGTACACATACAAAGACGGAGAATGCAGTTTTATTGCGGTTGGTCATAGGTCACCACACAGCTTGGTAAAGCATGACTCTTTCTTTTCTGGGAGAACCGTTTGTTCAACCCGGTTTAAAATGATATGACATTCCTATTATTTTTGAGTGTGACTCCAAATCCAGGCCTCTTTTGCGTAATAAATTTGATTTCTCTTGATGATTTTGGTGGGATATGGTATTCATCACATTCAACTTTGTACAGAACAAAGTATTTAAAGAGAACATTTCATTCTTTTCATTCATTTCAGATCTAGGATGTGTTATTTGAGTATTAGCTATTTTTTAGCAAGAGTTTTTAACTGAAATATGTTCGACTTGGAGCTGAATGTGTCGCAGGGCATAAATTTAATAAACTCTTGTTTTGACTTGAAATTGTGGTGAATATATTACATATATGTGCAAACCTATCTATTTGACCTTGATTCACACTTGCATTTGTTGCTCTAACACATAGCCAGTATGTTCACAAAGAGTCCAAATATTAGATTAGATAACATATTTCACTGGAATGGAAGTAAATATATTAAAGTTGCAAAAAAACAAGAATAGAAAGAATAGTCGTTCCATATGCCTTATATTGAATACTACTACAACATTTTTTCAAAAAATACTAATATTGGCAATAATCGAAGCACCTTTCATCAGTATTTGGGGGAAAAAATATATGTCCAGGGCTTTTTACTATAATTTTATCAACAAATTGAATTGTAGTTCATATGTTTACTGTATGTCTTAGATTTGACACTGTGTGTACAGCACATTTTTATATAATACTTGTAACCGTATAGTATAGTATAGTATAGTATAAAAATAGTGTTTTACATTTTTCAACAAAGGCTACTGTGTATAAAATTCCTTACTTATGTTTTTCTAAACATAACGAAAATTATATAAGTTTCATTATGAACCGTTTTATTGTCTGATGCCTTAATTATTAGTTTCAAAAAATTTGATATAGAAAAAAAAATACACTATTTGTTAGATAACATAATTCAATATCAAGAAAAATTGCAATGGACACCAAATCAATATCTATTTAAAGAGTCTAAGTTTTGTTTGAAAAGGGTTTGGGCTACAATTTAAACGTAGGCTTTTCACCCTTTATCAGGGGTTATAGGTAAATACGTAAAAAGAATACTAGTCATATTTATGAATGTCAACTATTAAAAAAAATTTACATTTCAGAAGTAATGCAAATTTCTGTATTTCTGTTATTAAAGCTACAGTGTGTAATTTTCAGCGACATCTAGCATCCAGACTGCAGACCGCAGCAACATGAACATCTCCTCCCCACCGCTTCTCCCCCCCAACAGTACAGCGACCATTACGGGACAAAATGTCTTCCACAACGTCCGCATCACCTACCTTCTCAAGTGATGAGGTTTGTTTACATAGATAATTTTACAGATAGTATTTCATTATTCTGTGTAGGGTATAGATTTCATGTAGACTTAAGATAATAAATATACCCGTTATTTTTTCTACATCGTTGTGACGTTTTGGTGAGCTGCTTTGCATGGTGATGTAAACAGACGAAGTAATTGTAGTCATTAGTTTAACAGCGAGATTGTTTTCGCTGGAAGAATATATATTCCCCGTTTACAGAGTCCAAGTCTTGTTTGTGGCACGGGGGTTACAAGGCGAGGAAGAGGGAGAGGAAGAGGGCGAGGAAGAGGGCAGAGAGGCCGTGGTGGGCGTGCAGCCAGGGCCAGGCGAGGGAGAGGTGCCAGCGGGGTGACTAGAGCAGAGGAGGAAAGGCTTGAAGATCTCCAAAGGAGCCGGAGAGAAGTAACCGAGGTACATGTAGCACCCAACCCAAGTAGTTAGGCATTAACTCTGTATTAATGTTATGGTACTACTATAGGTGGGGCCCTGGGTACGTTACTTACAACTAATATTGTTAAACAGGAGAAATGATAGTAAATAGTCTTTTAACTGTATGTAGTAATTTAGAGTTTTTGATATTGACGGTGCCTCCACTTAGCAGGATTTATATATGCAACTCTGTATTTAAACCCACTAAGAATAATGATTTTATCTTTTAACCCCTTTTATTTTTCCTTTTTTAATCCTTAAATTCAACCATTACTTTAAAATCTTGGTAAATAATTACGACACAACACAAATAAAATTAAATATATAGGTAAATTTTAGTAAAAACTTAAATTATGATTCGGGAAAAAAAATAAAAGAAAAAATATTGAAAAGAAAGTGTCCAAGTTTTTTTTTTAAAGTGTCTCAGTACACTTACAATACTTCAAACGTCTTCACAGACTCAAAATAACAATTTAGAAAATGATATTCTATAAATTTCTTCCCTTAACCAGTCCAAATACGCAATTTATCTGAGCTCAGATTTAATAAACCGTTGCAGGCCTGGTTGTTGCTTGGGTTCGTTGGGACCAGAAAACAGAAAAAGGCCGCTTCACTTGTTGAACAAGCAGAAAATAAAATGCACGTGCTTACTCACAAAATCCTTTTGGAATAGGTACGAGATCTGATGGAGGTCAAGCCATGTCCATGCCAAACTGAAACTCTTCAACTTGGTTGGAGTTAGCTTCACACTCGAGAGTTGGAAGTACACCTCGAAGAAACTGTGACAGGTCTATCCACAGCAGAAGAGTCCAGAGAATTCCTCCCGGTCCATCATCAAAGGGTAAACAGTCCAAAAACAGGAACGTAGACTCTGCATCCACGGCTATTTTTTTATGATTCTCCCCTTAGCTCTGATGAACAGCCTCCTCAGGCAAACCCAGTAACCGAGTGCTATAACCTAGATCCCGCCCTCTAACACATCTGATTGGATATTCAGTTTACATCATCCAATGTGATAAGAGAAATTACAAGATTGACAACTTAACAAGTCAGGTTGTAAACAAGATTCAAGGCAAACGAACTTAAGGCAACATTAACATCAGTATTCAACAAATAAATTGACAAAAAACAAAAAACCTGTTGTTTGGATTTAAACTATTTATGAACACTTTTTAATAATTGATGAACTTTTATTTATTGTTATTTTAAACAGATTTTAAACGCATTTTAACTTGATTTTTAATATATTTAACCTAGTAGACTGAAATAGATTTTTTTTTTAGACCAGGCTACATCCTCCCCCTTCTAAAAGGTTTAGATGTCCTCATCTAACTCCAAGTTTAAACTTAGATCCAGAGGGATGAGTCTTATAATGTTTAGAACATTTTAAAGGATTTGTTTCATCTCTAGTGTTACTGAGGTTGACTTGTATTACCATTCCTTGGTGCACAATTGTCACAGGTTCCTCAGTTTGTGTTCCAGGTTTGTCATAAGTCAAACGGATGACTGGTTTCACTTCTCGCGCTGACTTTCTGGTTTTGGGACTTGTGCGAGTTCTCAACTCCACTTCGGCATCTTCAGATGTATCACTGGCTTCTGGTTCTACATTTGAAGGTTGACATTCCTCTTGTGAGCTTTCAGATGGTCCATCCTCAAACTCAGGTTCACTCTCAGGTGAGGAAGACTCTTCAGAAGAAGCAGGTTGGACATCAGGTCTGCCTAGTATAGGTACATGTCTCCTGACATGGTCAGTGTTTTTGGTTTGATACTCATAGGCATATTCATACTCAGATTCTGAGACTGAAGAAGCATCCGATTTTTGAGCATTTCGGTCACGTGTTTGACTTTGTAGAGCATGTTGTCGTCTAGTAACCGGTAGTCTGACTCTTTCAGGTGTTTCTAAGGTCTCTGAGATTCGGACGAGATAACCGATAGGTAGTAGATGATCTCTGTGTAGAGTTTTAACATTTCCAGTTCCTTGTTCTGATTTGACTTTGTATACCGGTAAGTTAGGTAACTTTTGAATTACAATGTATAGGGTTGATCTCCATCTGTCTTGTAGTTTGTGTTTACCAGTTTAACCAACGTTTCTTATCAGTACCCTGTCTCCTTCTTGCAAGGGTTGGTCTCGTACTCTTTGGTCATAACGGGACTTGTTTCTCCGGTGGTTCTTTGTTGCACTCTCGGTAGCTAGATGGTAAGCTTGTTTTAGTTCTTTTCTCATTTTGTCAACGTACTGCAAGTGAGTTTTCTCTGAATCACTTTCAAGACCCGCATTGAAACAAAGGTCAATCAGCAACCTAGCATTGCGTCCAAACATTAAATAGTAGGGAGAATATCCGGTAGATTCATTTTTCGTGCAGTTATACGCATGTACTAACTGACTAATATGTTGACTCCAGTTTTGTTTTTTAACATCCTCAAGAGTTCCAAGCATCGAAAGAAGCGTTCTGTTGAAACGTTCCGGTTGGGCATCCCCTTGTGGATGGTAAGGTGAGGTGCGTGATTTTCGGATACCAAGCATCAACAGAAGCTCTTTGATAAGGCGGCTTTCAAAGTCTCTGCCTTGATCTGAATGTATTCTGGCGGGCAGTCCGTAGTGAACAAAGTATTTCTCCCACAATACTTTTGCAACTGTGACTGACTTTTGATCCTTTGTAGGGAACGCTTGAGCATACCTTGTGTAATGATCGGTTACTACTAGTACATTGGCAACTCCTTTGCTGTCTGGCTCTATTTGTAGGAAATCAATACAAACCAGATCTAAGGGGCCATTACTAGTGATTTGATTGAGTGGAGACGAACGTTGTGGTACCGTTTTTCGGGCGATACAACGTCCACAAGTTTTTATATACTGTTCCACATCGGTGTTCATTCTAGGCCAGTAGAAACGATCTTTGAGCAATTCTGTCGTTTTCTCAATGCCTAAATGTCCACAGTCATCATGTAACGATCTCATTACACTTGTTCTGTATCTTTCTGGTAGAACCAGTTGTTTATTCACTGTGCCACTGGGCATTTTTCTTTGTCGGTAAAGTATTTGGTTGTCCAACTCAAGTTTTGAGCTCTCTCGACTTAACAATGTCACATCAGGTGGATAATTTTTGGATGGAATAAGCTGCTCTCCAGTTTGGATGGTTTGTTTAACTGGACCAATAATTGGGTCAAGATCTTGAGCAACTTGCAAGTCTTTAGAAGTAAACTGCTCATACAAGGTTGCTCTCAGACTCACTGGAAAGACGTAAGCTTCCGGAATCACTGATGGAGGGACACCAAGTTGGTCTACTAGCTTAGTAGTTCCATTAATGGATTCCTTTTTACAGATGGCTTTTATGGCAGATTGCGGCAAATCTAACCATTGTTCAGTTTCATTTGTGTACTGCCAGGATAATAGATCTGCTTCTACGTTGTGACGACCAGGACGATACTGGATGTTGAAGTCATATGTAGCTAAAGCTGCAAGCCAACGATGTCTAAAAGCATTTAGTTTTGCTGTTGTCAACACGTATGTTAAAGGATTGTTGTCTGTTCTAACTGTGAACTTAACTCCATAGAGGTAGTCGTGGAATTTATCAACGACAGCCCACTTCAGTGCTAGGAACTCAAGTTGATGAACAGGATAGTTTCGTTCTGAGTCACTGAGTTTTCGACTAGCGAAGGCAACAGGCTTAAGGCCCTCAGGGTACTCTTGGTTGAGTACTGCACCTAAACCATTCATGCTCGCGTCCACGTGCAGGACATACGGTTTGGTGGGATCTGCGAATGCTAGTACAGGAGCATTAGTCAAACAGTCAATGATCTTTTTGAATGCTTGTTGACAGGAATTGTCCCATCTGTCTTTAAAGGGTTCAGAAGGTTTGAGGTAAGTTTTGGTTGGGTCTTTGGCTCGAATTTTCTTGCTTTTCTGAGTAGGTGGGTAACCTTTGGTAAGTTCTGTTAATGGACGGACTATGCTAGAGTAGTTTGCAATAAATCTGCGATAGTACCCACAGAAACCAAGGAATGAGCGAAGGGACTTAAGATCTGTGGGCTCTGGCCAGTTTCTAACAACAGCAACCTTTTCTGGATCTGTGGCTATGCCGGCTTCTGAAACAATATGGCCGACATATTTTACTTGGGACTGACAGAACTGACATTTGTCTATCGACACTTTCAGACCAAATTCCTCAAGGCGGTCTAAGACTTTAAGGAGACGTTGCTCATGTTCTTCAAGTGTTCTGCCAAAAACAATTATGTCGTCGAGATACACTATCACTTGGAGAAGGTGCATATCCCCCACAGCCTTCTCCATAAGCCGCTGAAAAGTGGCAGGTGCTCCAGTGATACCTTGCGGCATTCTTTCAAATTGGTAGAACCCAAGAGGGCAGATAAATGCAGTCTTCTCCTTATCTTGCTCGGACATGGAAATTTGATAATATCCACTCCTAAGATCAAGGACTGAAAACCATTTGCTGCCTGTGAGACAATCCAAGGCATCGTCAATACGAGGGATGGTGTACTGGTCTGGGATGGTACGACTGTTCAAGGTCCTGTAGTCAATGCAGATTCTAACTGAACCATTCTTTTTTCGTACTACTACAATAGGTGAAGCAAATGGGCTACGCGACTCTTTAATGATACCCGCAGCTAACAACTGTTGTAAGTGTTGTCGCACATCTTCAATGTCTGCTGGAGCTAACCGACGTGATCGTTCTCTAAAGGGAGTAAAGTCACTAAGGCGGATGTGGTGTTCTACATTCTTAGCTAAACCCACATCCCATTCACCTAGAGAGAAAACATTTCGCCTCTGAGCTAGCTTTTGCTGTAACCTTTCCTTCCACTCTTTGGGGACCGGTGAATCACCAAAATCAAAGAGTTTGGGATCTAAAGTACTAGTTTCAGGCTCTAGAGCTTTAGGGTCAGTGACTATGTCTACTTCATGCATCTCAGCGAGAACTGTGCCAACTTGGATAGAGGTAGGTTTCTGTGACTCATTATGCAATAGGACTGTGAAACTGTTCTCATCTATGTCACTCTCTGGGAGAACACTTGGCTGCACTAGCACGCCAGATGGTAATTGCGACATAGCTGGTGCCTCAACAACGATGAAATTGTGAGACTTGGTAGCTTTCTGCTCTACTTTGCAAGTGGCATAGAACTTTTCATTAGCAGCAATGGTAAGTGGCCCTGGACCTTGCCATTTCACTTGTCCTATTGGATTGTCTGCTGCATGGGACTTCAAAGACTGAGTTTGGATTTGGTCATAAACTGCTTGTATTTTCATGGAGCTGACTTTACAATCACTACCGCTTTCTTTACACAACTGGAATAGACGGCGGAACAGGAAAGCATTTGTACCCACCACTACAGGGGTTTCATGACCTTGTGGGGACTCAGGACAGATGAGAGCAAGGACGTTAAGTGGCCCTTTAACGCCTACTACATCCTCAGGGAATTCCATGTCTACTATTACATACCCACAGTATGGATAAGACTCAGCTGATAGACCCCAGATAGCTAGACTGGAAATAGGATGTATTGGAACTGTTGGTATGTTGGCGTTATACCAGTCCTCAAAGATGATTGTCACTGTTGACCCAGAATCCATAAGTCCATTGCAGGAGATGTTATTAACTTTAATAGGCGCAATCGATGAGGGACCAATTAGACCTTCAGGTATATCTGCATTTTGAGTCGGGACACTGGCTGTATTGACATGAGCGACACACTGATCTTGATCCTCGGTACTTTTATTTTGTCCATCTTTACTTCCATGTACCTGATGAATTAGCTTTTTGATCACCTTTTGAGCATTTTCCGGAGCTGTGCATTTATTTGCAAAATGCCCGTTTTCTCCACACCTGTAGCAAAAATAATCTCCACCTTTGCTACTCTTTGAATTATAGGAAGGTGACTTTGGACTGAAGTCTGCTTTGAACTTACGGTTGAGGCCTTGGTCTTTTGCATATTGCTTTGGCTTTACTGACATTACACTTAACTGTGTTTTTAACTCTGAAACTTCTTTCCTTAACTGTTGCACTTCTTTGCTTGCGTCTGATTTGTCTTTTTTCTGTTCTCTGAACTCTTTCTTTTGACTTGACTCTGTGGGCTTAGACTGCTTGTTAAGCTCTTTAAGCTTTGCTTTTAGCTCTTGAACTTCAGACTGAAGATCAACTTGCTGACACCCTTTCGATTCTGTCTCACTTATGGTCTGCACTGCATGCACATACTGTCTTTGTGCTGGTTTTTTAAATTTTTGTCTGGCTGCTTCACGCTCCTCTTCTTCGCGAATCTCTTTCAGTAGGTCTAGAAATGATGGTGGGTCACTTCGCCTATCTCTTAGATTTAGCTGAAGAATCATGAGATCAGATTGAGTTGCACCTTTAATGAGTTGCTCTAGCCTTGCTTTATTGGCTTCACTTACTGTTAAGCCTCCTTTTTGAAGCACTTTATTTAGCATTCTTTCCAATCTCAGCAAAAAATCTGACAAGCACTCATGTTGTCTTTGGTGCATGGATCTGAATGTGAAGTACAGTTCTTCTCCGGATTCTGAGGTTCCAAATGTACTTTCTAGTGCCTGTATATAATCTATATGGCTGGCATTGGGATTGGACAATCGTTCTGCTTGTATTATCTCCAAAGCTGGTCCTTTGAGACTCTCAATAATCCTCCTGCGCTTTTCTTTGTCTGACCATTCATATTCTTCACTCATGAATTTTGCTTGTTCTAGCCAACTGTCTAAATTGTCTTCTCCAGGCGGAGTAGGATGGACTCCAGATAAGGTTCTTAGACGCCTGTAAGAACTACTTTCATTTTGCTTTGGCTGCAAAACATCACCTACTGCACGAATGATTGACTCTGGATTGCTGTTCCATGAAGTTGCAGGAGAACATAGTCTTTCAATGTCATCCATCGTTTTCCCTTCATCCCATAGAAATTTGGTTAATTTCTCTGTGAATGGGTCTGAGTTTGTTTCTTCTTTTGCAATCACTATTGCCCATTTTCTTCCTTCTATAGGTGAGATCACTTCTAGTGGAACTTTAGTGGAGTCTACCTCTTCACGGCATTCACATAACATGGTTAGGGTTTGGTTATTGGCATCAAACATCTTGCCCCTCACTCTTACCTTGCCCAAGGCTTTTATTTGCTCAAGTGTTGCTTCGACTGTGGATATCTCCTCATCTTCAGGTACTCCAAGCACTAGAATGGCATGTGACGGATCCAGCCCTTCACCCCTGCACCAGTTAGCAAGATCGGGTTGTGTACTCTGTTTTTTAGTTGCCATAGTTTAATCAGTTTCTTTCTTTCTTAATTATTTTATCTTAATTTTTTTTTTCAAGGGATTACAGTAAAGGTGTTTTTTTTTAAACTAAGATTAAGTTTACTAACTTATAAGCATACCATAGATTAAGGTTAAGACTGACGAAAACTGGTATGAAACAACAAAATTTTATAATCCCAGCGGTGCCTCCAATTTGTGTAGCACCCAACCCAAGTAGTTAGGCATTAACTCTGTATTAATGTTATGGTACTACTATAGGTGGGGCCCTGGGTACGTTACTTACAACTAATATTGTTAAACAGGAGAAATAATAGTAAATAGTCTTTTAACTGTATGTAGTAATTTAGAGTTTTTGATATTGACGGTGCCTCCACTTAGCAGGATTTATATATGCAACTCTGTATTTAAACCCACTAAGAATAATGATTTTATCTTTTAACCCCTTTTATTTTTCCTTTTTTAATCCTTAAATTCAACCATTACTTTTAAATCTTGGTAAATAATTATGACACAACACAAATAAAATAAAATATATGGGTAAATTTTAGTAAAAACTTAAATTATGATTCGGGAAAAAAAATAAAAGAGAAAAGAGAAAATATTGAACAGAAAGTGTCCAAGTTTTTTTTTTAAAGTGTCTCAGTACACTTGCAATACTTCAAACGTCTTCACAGACTCAAAATAACAATTTAGAAAATGATATTCTATAAATTTCTTCCCTTAACCAGTCCAAATACCAAATTTATCGAGATCAATTTAAAAAACCCTTGAGGCCTGGTTTTTGCTTGGGTCCCTTGGGACCAAAAAACAGAAAAAGGCCCTTCATTGTTTAACAAGCAGAAAATAAAAAAGCAGTTTCTTACTCACAAAATCCCTTTTGGGAAAAGGTACGGAAAACTGATGGAGGCAAGCCCTGTCCATGCCAAACTGAAACTTTCAACTTGTTGGAGTTTGTTCACATCGAGAGTTGGAAGTACACTCGAAAAACTGTGACAGGTCTATCCACCGCAGAGAGTCCCGAGAATTCCTCCCGGGTTTTCATCAAAGGGGAAACAGCAAAAAAAAGGAACTAGACTTGCAAACCCGGGGTATTTTTTTATGATTCCCCCTTGCTCTGAGAACAGCCTCCCAGGCAAAAACCCAGTAAGAATGCATAACTTTGTCCCCCCCTCTAACACATTGATTTGGGTATTCAGTTTACTCATCCAAGGGATAAAGAAATTTTCAAGATTGACAACTTAACAAGTCAGGTTGTAAAAAAAGATTCAAGGCAAACGAACTTAAGGCAACATTAACTCAGTATTCAACAAATAAATTGACAAAAAAAAAAAAAACCGTTGTTTTTGGGTTTAAATTTTATGAACCTTTTTAATAATTGATGAACTTTTATTTTTTGTTATTTTAAACAGATTTTAAAGCATTTTAACTTGATTTTTAAAAAACCTAGTAGATGAAATAGATTTTTTTTTTTTAGACCAGGGACATCCTCCCCCTTCTAGAAAAGGGTTTTGTTTTTCTCATTAACTAAGTTTAAACTAACCGAGGGGAGGTCTTAAATGTTAGAACATTTTAAAGGATTTGTTTCATCTTAGTGTTACGAGGTTGCTTGTATTACCTTCTTGGGCCAAATTTTCACAGGGTTCCCCAGTTTTTTTTGTTCCGGTTTTTCATAATCAAAAAAGGGGACTGGTTTACTTTTCGCGCTGCTTTTGGTTTTTGGGGCTTGTGCGAGTTCCAAAAATACTTCGGCATCTTCAATGTATCATGGCTTCTGGTTTTTTACTTTTGAAGGGGTTTACATTCCCTTGGAACTTTCAATGGTCCCTCCTCAAATAGGTTCACTCCAGGGGAGGAAGATCTTCAGAAGAAAACAGATTGGGCATCGGTCTGCCTAGTTAGGTAATGTCTCCCGACATGGTCAGTGTTTTTTGGGTTTTATATCATAGGCATATTAACTCGATTCTGAGACTGAAGAAAACATCATTTTTTGGGATTTTGGTCAGGTTTGACTTTGTAAGCATTTGTGTCTAGTACCGGGGTATTATCTTTAGGTGTTTCAAGGTCCTGAATTCGGACAAGATAACCGATAGGTGTAGATGATCTCTGTGTAGATTTTAACATTTCCAGTTTTCCTTTTTTGATTTGGGCTTTGTATACGGTAAGTTATAACTTTTTAAATTTCAATGTTTGGGTTGATTCCTTGTCTTTTAGTTTGTGTTTAAACCATTAACCAACGTTTCTTATCAGTACCCCGTCTCCTTTTTGCAAAGGGTTGGTTTTGTACTCTTTGTTTAAAAAGGGGCTTTTTTCCCCGGGGGTTCTTGTTGCATCTCGGTAGTAGATGGAAGCTTGTTTTTAGTTCTTTTCTCATTTTGTCAACGTACTGCAAGGAGTTTTCTCTGAAATTTACTTTCAAACCCCATTGAAACAAAGGCAATCGGGCACCAGCATTGCGTCCAAACATTAAATAGTAGGAAATATCCGGGGAGATTTTTTTCGTAGTTATCGCATGTACTAATGATAATATGTTTACTCCCGTTTTGTTTTTTTAACACGTAAAGGTTCCCAAACATCGAAAGAAGGTTTTTGTTGAAAGTTCCTTGGGCATCCCCTTTTGGATGGTAAGGGAGGGGGGATTTTCGGATACCCCAAAAATCAACAGAAAGTTTTTGATAAGGCGGGGTTTCAAAGTCTCTGCCCTTTATCTGAATGTATTCTGGGGGCATCCGTAGTGAAAAAATATTTTCCCCCCAATATTTTGCAAATGTGACGCTTTTGAAACCCTTTTAGGGAACCTTGACTTAACCTTGTAAAAAATCGGTTACTACTATACATTTGGGAACCTTTGCGTCGGCTCTATTTGTAGGAAATCAATACAAACCAGATCTAAGGGGCCCTTTTCAGGGATTTTATTGAGTGGAGACGAACGTTGTGGGGACCATTTTGGGCGATACAACATCCACAAATTTTTGATATGTTCCACATCGGTGTTCATTCTAGGGGAGGAAAAAGAATCTTTTTAGCAATTCTGTGTTTTCTCAATGCCTGAATTCCATCATCATGTAACATTATTACATTGTTCTGTATCTTTGGTAGACCCCTTGTTTATTCACTGGTGCCACTGGGGGTTTTTTTTTGTCGTAAGGTTTTTGGGTTTTCCAATCAAGTTTTTGAGCTCTCTCGATTTAAAAAAATCACATCAGTGGATAATTTTTGGATGGAAAAAAGCTGCTCTCCCCGTTTGGATGGGTTTTTTTAATGGCCAATAATTGGGTCAAGAATTTTAGCAATTTTAAGTCTTTTTGAACTAAAGGGTTACAAAGGGTTTTCTAGATCATGGAAAGAGTAAGCTTCCGGAATCACTGAGGAGGGCACCATTGGTTTTACTAGCTTGTATTCCCTTAATGGATTCCTTTTTACGATGGTTTTATGGGAGATTGGGCACATCTAACCATTGTTCATTTCTTTGTGTACTGCCAGGATAAAAGATCGCTTCTAGTTGTGAGACCAGGACATATGGATGTTGAAGCATATTACTAAAGCGCAAGCCAACTTTTCCAACAATTTAGTTTTGCTGTTGTCAACCGTTTTTAAAGGTTGTTGTCTGTTCTAACTGTGAAATTAAAACCATAAAAGGGAGTCGTGGAATTTTTCAAAGACAGCCCACTTTAGTGCTAGGGGAAATCAAGTTGTGAAAGGGTAGTTTTTTGTCTGATCACTGAGTTTGCTAGCAAGGAACAGGCTTAAGGCCCTCAGGGTCTCTTGGTTTTTTACTGCACCCAAACCATTCATGCTCGGTCCCCGTGCAGGGCATACGGTTTGGTGGGATCGCGAATGCTAGACGGGCATTAGTCAAACATCAAAGATCTTTTTGAATCTTTTGCAGGAAATTTTCCCATTGTCTTTAAAGGGTTCAGAAGGGTTTGAGGTAAGTTTTGGTTGGGTTTTGGGGTCAAAATTTTTTGCTTTTTTGAGTAGGGGTAGGGTAAACCCTTTGGTAAGTTTGTTAATGGACGGCCCTATGCTAGGTAGTTTGCAATAAATTGGAATAGTACCCACAGAAAAACCAAGGAATGAGCGAAGGGAATTAAGTCTTGGGGTTGGCCAGTTTTCTAACAACAGCAACCTTTTCTGGATCTGGGCTATGCTGGGTTCTGAAACAAAATGGCTACATATTTTACTTGGGGCTGACAGAATGACCTTTGTCTATCGACACTTTAGACCAAAATTCCCCAGGGGGTCTAAACCCTTTAAGGGGACGTTGTCATGTTCTTCATTTCTGCCCAAAAAATTATGTCGTGAATACACTATCACTTGGAGAAGGTGCATTCCCCCACGCCTTCTCAAAGCCCCTGAAAAGTGGGGAGGTGCTCCCCGTGATACCTTGGGCATTCTTTCAAATTGGTAAACCCAAGAGGGGGATAAATGCAGTCTTTTTTATCTTGCTGGACATGGGAAAATTTTATAATATCCACTCTAAAATCAAGGACTGAAAACCCTTTGCTGCCCGGAGACAACTAAGGCATGCCAATACGAGGGGTGGGTACTGGCTGGGGGTGGTACGATGTTCAAAGTCCTGTGTCAAAGCAGATTCTAACTGAACCATTCTTTTTTGTACTACTACAATAGGTGAAGCAAATGGGCTACGCACTTTTAATGTTTTCCGCAGCTAACAACTGTTGTAAGTGTTTTCGCACATCTTAAGTCTGTGGAGCTAACCCACTGAAACGTTCTCAAAGGGAATAAAAGCCTAAGGGGATTGGTGTTCTAAATTCTTGCTAAACCCACATCCCCTTTACCTAGAAGAAAAATTTCGCCCTTTAGCTGCTTTTGCTGTAACCCTTTTCCCTTCCCCCTTTGGGGGGCCCGGTTTAATCCCAAAATCAAAGAGTTTGGGATCTAAAATACAGTTTCAGGCTCTAGACTTTAGGGGCATGACTATGTTACTCATATCTTTAGCGAGACGTGCAATTGGTAGAGGTAGGTTTCTGGATCATTTGGGAAAAGGACTTTTGAAATGTTTTTTACTATGCACTCTCGGGGAAACTTGGCTGCACTAGCCGCCAGATGGTAATTGCGACAGGCTGGTGCCTCAAAACGATGAAATTTTGAGACTTGGTAGCTTTCGCTCTACTTTGCAAATGGCATAGAACTTTTTATTACAGAAAGGTAAGTGGCCCGGACCTTGCCATTTCACTTTCCTATGGGAAAAGGGCTGCTGAGGGCTTCAAGACTGAGCTTGGGTTGGTCAAAACTTTGTATTTTCATGGAGCGACTTTACAATCACTCCCTTTTTTAAAACTGGAAAAGACGGGGAACAGGAAAGATTTGTACCCCCACTACAGGGGGATGACCCCGGGGGGGTCGGACAGATGAGAGCAGGAGTTAATGCCCAACGGGCCCACTACACCTCAGGGTTTTTCTACTATTACATACCCACAGTAGGATAGATCAGCTGATAGACCCCGATAGCAACTGGAAAAAGGATGTATTGGAACTGTGGGATGTTGGCGTTATACCTCCTCAAAGAGATTGCCTGTTGACCCAGAATCCCGAGCCATTGCAGGAGAGTTTTTAACTTTAATAGGCGCAATCGTGAGGGACCAATAATTTAGGTATATCTGCATTTTGAGTCGGGACAATGGCTTTTGACATGAAACGAAACCCCCTGATCTTGATCCTCGGTTTTTATTTTGTCCCAAACTTTACTTCCATGTACCTGATGAATTAGCTTTTTGATCACCTTTTGAGCATTTTCCGGAGCTGTGCATTTATTTGCAAAATGCCCGTTTTCTCCACACCTGTAGCAAAAATAATCTCCACCTTTGCTACTCTTTGAATTATAGGAAGGTGACTTTGGACTGAAGTCTGCTTTGAACTTACGGTTGAGGCCTTGGTCTTTTGCATATTGCTTTGGCTTTACTGACATTACACTTAACTGTGTTTTTAACTCTGAAACTTCTTTCCTTAACTGTTGCACTTCTTTGCTTGCGTCTGATTTGTCTTTTTTCTGTTCTCTGAACTCTTTCTTTTGACTTGACTCTGTGGGCTTAGACTGCTTGTTAAGCTCTTTAAGCTTTGCTTTTAGCTCTTGAACTTCAGACTGAAGATCAACTTGCTGACACCCTTTCGATTCTGTCTCACTTATGGTCTGCACTGCATGCACATACTGTCTTTGTGCTGGTTTTTTAAATTTTTGTCTGGCTGCTTCACGCTCCTCTTCTTCGCAAATCTCTTTCAGTAGGTCTAGAAATGATGGTGGGTCACTTCGCCTATCTCTTAGATTTAGCTGAAGAATCATGAGATCAGATTGAGTTGCACCTTTAATGAGTTGCTCTAGCCTTGCTTTATTGGCTTCACTTACTGTTAAGCCTCCTTTTTGAAGCACTTTATTTAGCATTCTTTCCAATCTCAGCAAAAAATCTGACAAGCACTCATGTTGTCTTTGGTGCATGGATCTGAATGTGAAGTACAGTTCTTCTCCGGATTCTGAGGTTCCAAATGTACTTTCTAGTGCCTGTATATAATCTATATGGCTGGCATTGGGATTGGACAATCGTACTGCTTGTATTATCTCCAAAGCTGGTCCTTTGAGACTCTCAATAATCCTCCTGCGCTTTTCTTTGTCTGACCATTCATATTCTTCACTCATGAATTTTGCTTGTTCTAGCCAACTGTCTAAATTGTCTTCTCCAGGCGGAGTAGGATGGACTCCAGATAAGGTTCTTAGACGCCTGTAAGAACTACTTTAATTTTGCTTTGGCTGCAAAACATCACCTACTGCACGAATGATTGACTCTGGATTGCTGTTCCATGAAGTTGCAGGAGAACATAGTCTTTCAATGTCATCCATCGTTTTCCCTTCATCCCGTAGAAATTTGGTTAATTTCTCTGTGAATGGGTCTGAGTTTGTTTCTTCTTTTGCAATCACTATTGCCCATTTTCTTCCTTCTATAGGTGAGATCACTTCTAGTGGAACTTTAGTGGAGTCTACCTCTTCACGGCATTCACATAACATGGTTAGGGTTTGGTTATTGGCATCAAACATCTTGCCCCTCACTCTTACCTTGCCCAAGGCTTTTATTTGCTCAAGTGTTGCTTCGACTGTGGATATCTCCTCATCTTCAGGTACTCCAAGCACTAGAATGGCATGTGACGGATCCAGCCCTTCACCCCTGCACCAGTTAGCAAGATCGGGTTGTGTACTCTGTTTTTTAGTTGCCATAGTTTAATCAGTTTCTTTCTTTCTTAATTATTTTATCTTAATTTTTTTTTTTCAAGGGATTACAGTAAAGGTGTTTTTTTTTTTTTAACTAAGATTAAGTTTACTAACTTATAAGCATACCATAGATTAAGGTTAAGACTGACGAAAACTGGTATGAAACAACAAAATTTTATAATCCCAGCGGTGCCTCCAATTTGTGTAGCACCCAACCCAAGTAGTTAGGCATTAACTCTGTATTAATGTTATGGTACTACTATAGGTGGGGCCCTGGGTACGTTACTTACAACTAATATTGTTAAACAGGAGAAATAATAGTAAATAGTCTTTTAACTGTATGTAGTAATTTAGAGTTTTTGATATTGACGGTGCCTCCACTTAGCAGGATTTATATATGCAACTCTGTATTTAAACCCACTAAGAATAATGATTTTATCTTTTAACCCCTTTTATTTTTCCTTTTTTAATCCTTAAATTCAACCATTACTTTTAAATCTTGGTAAATAATTATGACACAACACAAATAAAATTAAATATATGGGTAAATTTTAGTAAAAACTTAAATTATGATTCGGGAAAAAAAATAAAAGAGAAAATATTGAAAAGAAAGTGTCCAAGTTTTTTTTTAAAGTGTCTCAGTACACTTACAATACTTCAAACGTCTTCACAGACTCAAAATAACAATTTAGAAAATGATATTCTATAAATTTCTTCCCTTAACCAGTCCAAATACGCAATTTATCTGAGCTCAGATTTAATAAGCCGTTGCAGGCCTGGTTGTTGCTTGGGTTCGTTGGGACCAGAAAACAGAAAAAGGCCGCTTCACTTGTTGAACAAGCAGAAAATAAAATGCACGTGCTTACTCACAAAATCCTTTTGGAATAGGTACGAGATCTGATGGAGGTCAAGCCATGTCCATGCCAAACTGAAACTCTTCAACTTGGTTGGAGTTGGCTTCACACTCGAGAGTTGGAAGTACACCTCGAAGAAACTGTGACAGGTCTATCCACAGCAGAAGAGTCCAGAGAATTCCTCCCGGTCCATCATCAAAGGGTAAACAGTCCAAAAACAGGAACGTAGACTCTGCACCCACGGCTATTTTTTTATGATTCTCCCCTTAGCTCTGATGAACAGCCTCCTCAGGCAAACCCAGTAACCGAGTGCTATAACCTAGATCCCGCCCTCTAACACATCTGATTGGATATTCAGTTTACATCATCCAATGTGATAAGAGAAATTACAAGATTGACAACTTAACAAGTCAGGTTGTAAACAAGATTCAAGGCAAACGAACTTAAGGCAACATTAACATCAGTATTCAACAAATAAATTGACAAAAAACAAAAAACCTGTTGTTTGGATTTAAACTATTTATGAACACTTTTTAATAATTGATGAACTTTTATTTATTGTTATTTTAAACAGATTTTAAACACATTTTAACTTGATTTTTAATATATTTAACCTAGTAGACTGAAATAGATTTTTTTTTTTTAGACCAGGCTACATACATATCCAGAAAATTATTTTACAGAAAATTACTGAATCATTACCTGTGAAACGTGAGGGACGTTGCTGAATAAGTAAACTGGAGAGTAACAGCATCATCACGCAGCATGTTATTGTAATGGGCGATCTCGCAATCGCTAGTTTGTTGGCTCTGCGCTGCCGTAGCGCAAAGATGTCTGCCTGCATGGCTGCGAGACCCGCTCCTATGTAATTATAAATAACAAATTCTAAGGCAACGCAAATATAAAGGTTAAGAGGCTGAGCTCGTAGATGATGATAAATAACATAGTTATGTATAATATATTACATTTCTGACTTTATATCCCTGTAATTATTACACACTGTAGCTTTAAGTCAAACAATGTTGCTATTTTTAATATTAAGAAAATAAAACATAATAATAATAATAATAATAATACATTTTATTTCAAAGGTGCTTTTCTGGACACTCAAGGTCACTGTACAAAAGATAAAAAAAACATTGGCAAAAACAAAGTCCAGAAGTAAAAAAGTAAAACAAGTTATTTGTCTTCCTTCATATTGTCAAATCCATGGACCAACAATAGCATCCCAAGCTTCCCAGCAGTAAAAATTACATATCTACTTTTGCAATCCAAGGTAGTTTTGCTTGAAAGGACTAAGCTTTTATTAAAGTACAACGAAGTTTACGAAATTATACCATAATTCCAACATCAATATATAAAACAAACATGCGAGCCTATTCCCCCTTGTCCAAAAACAAGACTCTTAGATTCATTTGACACTTAAATTGCTCTTAGGCTCTTAGGAGTGCTTGTGTGCAGAATCGTTTCTCCTCTGTGCTGTTGTATATCCATATAATGGATTGGCAACCTGTCTGGAGGGTACCACGTTTTTCTACCCATAGCCTGTTTTTGGACCTTTAAATGTTGCCTAGACCCTGTGGGAAGCATCTGCCTGAGCACTCTGTAAAGAACATGAAAAAGACAGAAAGCTGATAACAGCTAAAGAGTCTGTTTACGTCTACACTTTTAGCACTAGACCTTAGTGCTCAACATTTACTCAACTTTTACTAAACAGTGTATTTTATTTGCTCTTTATTAGCTCTTTTCCCCTCATAGATAACTATCCAACTTGTCATGGTGTTGGCACTGATGGTTGGCATTTTCATTTACTCTTGTCACCTGTCTAATTTGTCCGGTGGGTAATTACACTCATCTTTTTCACCTGGTTCCAGCTACTATTTATCCTGCCTGTTTGCCTACCATCAGTGCCAGATTATTACAAGCTGTTTTGGTGAGAGTAACCCTTCGATCTTGTGTTTGCTCTGTAATTCTGATTCTGATCTGTTTGTGCTTTTGGATACCAGAGTATTGCCTTGCCCTTGTCTACTCAGTCAGTTTTGTTTGTTTTGGAGTGATTCCTGGATTCTGCTGATTACCCGATCTTGGACTGTGCTACTGACCTCGGCTTGGATTCTCCTCTGGTACGTCTTCAGCTCTTTGATCTTCTGTTCTGTAATCCTGGTTCTGATTCAGCTTCGGCTCTCAATATTTCCTCACGGACACTGTTGCCTTTCTCTGTGTCAGCTGACATAAGCTCGCCTAATCACTCTGAACTCCTGAAGCGGCACCGGCCGCAAGCGGTGGACAATTTGCCTCTGAGATTCTTCTTCTTCCTCTGGGATCGGATTGTACTCAGAACCAGGTCAGTGACTTTTGCTCCTGGTTGTTATCAGCCCGGTATTCTTAGTCTCTGATCTGAGTTTTCTATCCCTGCAGAGAAACTGGTTATCCGCCGCCGCTGACCACCAGCCAGCCACATGCTGTATTTTGTGTTTAATAAAGGCTTGTTTGAAAATCGACCTGATCTGTCTGCTTCTAATATTGGGTCCAAGGTTCCGAAGTCCTGACAAAACTTTTTAATAAGTAGAAACAATTCATTAACACAGCTTTCGGATAGGATATCTATTAGTCAATAAAGGAAATGCAGTTTATCTTTCATTATTCCAAACATTCTGCAAGCTACAGAATCCTCTGTTGTAACTGCAGACCTAAGCACATATCAGTTTTATCACCTCTGCCAAAGGCTATGTTTTTAGTAAAGTTGGTGTGTGTGTTTGAGTGTTTGTTTTACTGTCCATCTGTGTACAGTATATCTTGAAAAGTAATGTACGTATTTTATTGGAATTTTTGCCAAAGGTGCATCTCAGTTCAAAGAACAAATCATTAAAATGTGGTAATGATCCAGATCATGTGCAAGTTTTAGCAATAGGTGTAGGTCACAATCTGGGGCCAAATTTGCTGCTTGGTGAAGGTCTGTGCTCTCTTGAGTGCTATCCTAGTTTATCATGAAACACTTGTGTATTTATGAGATGCTTTCTGCGAATGGCACACTGAATACATTTTGTCAATTGATTTGGCAGTGACAACTTAAGTAAGTTACAAATAGAGATTTGTTTTCAATGTAATGAATGAAAAAACATATATATATATATATATATATTATATTATATTATAGCATTTTAATAAAAAGGACTCTATCAAGATCACCAACTGAAATATAGGTGAGAATGTTGTGAGACATTTCAACAAATGCATTAGCATTGGTATGCAAAGTGATGATCCTTCCAAGCTGTCTGTCTCAGACTCATTCTCCCACATACACATATGTTAAAGACTGCAGTGGTCAAACCCTCACAGCTTGTATCAAAGCCTAAGCCCTAAGCACCCTGAAAGCATGCCCAGGGCTACACTAGCCAGTTAAATCCCTCCTCAGCCACTGAAGAAAGAAAAATAAAAGAAAATGCTGTCCCTGTAGGCTTTGATTTCCTTGTAGGCTCTGGAGAAAACTGAAACTATCCAGAGTGTTAACCCAGAGTTCTCATTATACATTTTGATCTGCTCTTTTAATTAAAGATGGTTGATAATGTTTCCA
Source organism: Cyprinodon tularosa (assembly GCF_016077235.1). Lineage (NCBI taxonomy): Eukaryota > Metazoa > Chordata > Actinopteri > Cyprinodontiformes > Cyprinodontidae > Cyprinodon > Cyprinodon tularosa. Next base: position 1,250,698 of record NW_024038178.1, read on the forward strand.
TCTCATTATTGGAAACTCGATCATACATCATGTGAAATGGACAAAATGAGTGATGAGTTATAAAACCAAACAAATCAATCAGTTGATATTCTGTTTATGGAGACAAACTTGGCTACTTGACTGTATCCACTGGGAATTAAATTATAAGCTAAAATTTCATCCATCCATCCATCCATGGGCGAGGGGTACCCAACTGTCAATTGGCGAGAGGCAAGGTACAGCCCGGACAGGTCCCCAGTCTGTCGCCGGAGTTCCATTTGTCGTTTTGGTAAGGCTAGAACTGTCTTGACAAAAAATTACAAGGAAAAGAAAGAAGCTGCCATGACTTAAAATACCGAGACAACTTTTTGTAAAGTACTGTACATTGGTTGCAAAATCATGTGAGAAAATTTTGCTTCTCAAAATAGATGAGATCATGAAAAAAGGACTTTATGTGGAAATATTAAAGGAACAACTCACCTACCCTTGTTGTCTGACCTTCCAATTCAATCTATATTCTTTGCTGAATGAGTGTCTGTGTTTTAAAGCAGTCAATGCATTTTAATACTTGATACAGACAAAAGTAAGGATGTAAACAACTATCATTTTTCTAGCATGTGAGTATGGGACAGATGCAAGATGTAACTTCAGATAATTAATTAGGTAAATAAATGTATTAACTTTCTCTGCTAACTACAATTGTGCATTGTGCTTGAGGGAGTGTGTTTTGGTATTCCTGATCCCAGTGGACACTCTCTGGATGGCACCCCTGCTGGTGTGACACACCTGTGGCCAACTGGGTTCCATAAGTTAGAACAGTCCGCTGCTAGTGCCTCTATGCTAAGAGTTTTACCATAAGTGGTATCTGTCTTTCATTTGAAACCAGTTCCACAACCTCACTGCATATCTTAAATCAGAGACCCAAAGCACAAGCGCAAGTGCCGAATTCTGACTGGCAGCTCTGATCTTCCAAAAAACATAAACTAGTACTTGTCTACACTTTGGCCGTTCTCCAGTGTACTCCCTTAACTTGGTTCACGCTTTACCGCCTCTCCCAGAAATCTGTTAAATGTTAACTTGTCTCTTTTTTGAGATCTACATATGAGCTAAACAAGTCGCTAAAATTATGACATGATGTTTAAAATAACTCATTTGTATTCTCACAGTGAGTCTGAAAAAGTAAAAAGTATATCTTATTATATTCAAACAGTGTATCTCTAAAAGATGAGCACTTCAACATTCTTGACTTAAATAGAATGGAATAAAAAAATACTGTATCTATCATCCATGGAGGACATTCAATTTGCCATATAGTATGAAATTTATACATTTACAATCATTCTGTGTCAAAAAAAAAATGTATTGGAAAATGCAATTCTTAAAAGTTGCGATTGCTGTGGCACAAAGGACTTTTAAAACCCTTTAGCTCTGCAGTGAAACAAGCCTTTTACTGCAGCTACTCTGAGTTTTGGATGGAATTTTTATTGTTCTCCACTTTAGAACTTAGCTCATCTGTTTCCACCTTAGTTTTGAGATGACCCCATTTCTGCCTATAATAGAAATATCATTTTTTTCACAATTTTTTCCTGACACCTACAGTTTTAACATTCCACTTCCCCAACAGACAACAGCACAGGAAAATCCATTATAGCTCACTGTGGGATAAAGTATGCACAGCAAGTCACAGCAGACATTGAAGGACATGAGTTGTAACAGTGGGAAGAGACAGGTCTGCCCTGACCCTTTCTTCTTTTGGCTGACCACTCCAGTTCAATTTATAATGCTGTACTATTCCCAGGTATTAGAACATCTGCACTATCTCTATCTCCTCTCCATCAATGCCAACTGTCAGTCACCCTTTTAAATCTTCTGTAATCGGCTGCCAGCTTCTTGGTCTTCAAGGAGAAAACCTTTCTTATTAACAAGTAAGAAAAGCCCTCCACAAACTCTCTGTGCTCCCTTTTGCTCTGTATTTTACACACATTTATTTTCCATCACTGTTACATCAGAATAATTCTGCATATATAAAGAGTCTGTTTTACCCTGGGTCTTGTCTAGACCCTAGAATATCAGAGAGATATATGACTCAGACCCCTTTGATTAAAAGTTTGTTGTGATAAAAAGTTAGCAATCACCCAAAGTCAGTTTACCCTCTAAATTAAGATTCTTTTTATCCGTAGTTTCTTCACAAATTATTACACTTCAGTATTTCTGTATAAACCAATCTCTAGTCACCTCTCAGCAGCAGCTCGTCCTTGTTTATCCAATTTATTTTCTAGTATCAGATATTCTTGGTCAATAAACAATTTATCTATTCCTATCAGGTCACTGAGGTCATTTTTCACAGCAGGGTTAAACTGTTAATGCCACAGAAGAGTAATTTTCCTGGTCAGCATCTCTTTTTCTCCTCTCTTGCTTATCACAGATTTCTGTAATCAGATTAATTCCCCCCTGGCCCCTTTAAGAAATTAAATAGAACATGTAGAAAAAAAAAATAACAGTATTTTTCTATTTAATAAAAAAAAAACAAAAAAAACTTTGTGATGCTAGTTGTGGAATTAAATATAATTTATCCCCAAAACAAATAATACAGTAGACAAGCTGAGAGGCCAAAGCAATTTTGTTGTTCAGGTGTATGTTTCTGTTAGTATTATCATAAATATTCTTGGATCAAGCTTATGTGTTTGAGCGTCCCTGCTTATTTCTATATTTAAAAAAAATCCTGCTCATCACTAGGGTTGGATGTAGGAGTTTTCCCTGAAATCGAAGGATTGACGGTTCAAGCCCCAGCTCTGACTTTCATTGTCGTTGTGTCCTTGGGCAAGATACTTCACCTGCATTGTCTACTGATTGTGGTCAGAGGGCCTCGAGGCGCCAGTGTACGGCAGCTCCGCTTCTGTCAGTGAGCCCCAGGGCAGCTGTGGTTACAATGTAGCTTGCCACCATCAGTCTGTGAGTGTGTGTGTGAATGGGTGAATAAATGTAGTGTAAAGCGCTTTGGTCAAGTCTCCTGACTTTCATTATTAATTCATGATTAATATCCATAAATAAAAAATCTTATGAAATGTCATTAGAATATATATATATTTTTTATTCAATCTATTTCACACCTTTCCTTCTCACTTCCTCAATGGTTGTGCAAATATACCACTTTCTGGATGCTATTTTTAAAATTCCTTGTTAGCTTTAACAATCAGCACTGGATGTTTTAAATTTACTGTAGCACAAATGTCCACAAGTACTGCATCTTATCTTATCTGAGAATGTGCTGATTACGTTTTTGCTTCATTTTTGTGCACCTGTCGCTCTTTGATGTGCTGAGTAAGGACATTGCTAAACTTTTTTTTAAAGGTAACTGCCATTCTATTAAACATATTCATCCAAACCCAACTGTTAAATGCATTAATCTTATTGTAAAAGTCATTTGATGGAGATAACTTAAATTGGCATTCAAATAAGCTAGATATATACACCGGAGCAGTTAAATTGTATTTAATCAATAAAACCGGCTGGCACATTCAGCGTCCAGCAGGCTGAGATGCTTTAAGCACCCAAACAGAGTAAAATAATGAGCTATCTATAACATTTTTATTTTTATTATTATTACTACATTTAATGTGTCATGGCAAGCAAAAACTGTGTTCCGTTTGCCCATATTATGTAACAAAATTCATTTGGGACGACATTTGTGTCTGGTATTATCATCAGTGGTTTCAGTTTGTAAAATGAATGATACACAGATTAAAAATGATACAGAAAAAAATGAATTGGTTTAATTGATTTACAGTTTATGTTGGATTTTATTTAATGAGCCGCATAGATTTTCTTGTTTGCCAAGAGCATGCAAGCAGCTTTATTGGAACATTGACGTTCATACTATTTGTCATTAGATGCAGATTATAACAGGGTCAGCCATTGTCTGGGGGCCCCGAGCAGTTGGAGGCCCTAAGCAATTGCTTGGTTTCCTGGCCTTGTTGCAATGGGCCTGGCTTTGACTGAACATTGGCACTTATACTGTTTGTCAATAGATGTAGTTTATAACCAGGTCTGCCCAGGGGCGGATTTAGGAAATCTGGGGCCCTAGGCACAGACAGGCAGGGGGCCCTCTGAATGGAGAAGACGACACATAAAACAGAGCCATTCTACAGATAGAGAAATGTTAATAGAATAGACATCCATTATCTGTTCTAGGTTTTGTCCCTCTCTTCTTGTCCCTTTTCTTCTTGTTTTCCTCTCTATGTTTTGTACTCAGCTGACTTTTCATGCTGTCTCTAAAGGAATGAAAGATTTTTTCAAAGCACTAAGCTCACTTAGCTGATTGCTCCTTCCTGTATTTCCAAAAAGGCCAAAGTAAATAACCCAGTTCTTCTTTTCACTGTAGACAAGCCATGATCTGCTTCTCTGTTCTCCATTTTTCATTTGGATGAAATAATAGCTGCATGAATCATGACAGCAGACAAGATAGAGGAGAGCAGGAGGTTACCAATCTACTTGCTCTAGAGAGCAGAGTTCGCTGCTTTTAGATGTTGTCTCCAAAGTCTCCAGTAGCAGAAAAAAGTCTCTAGATTTGGCGCTAGGCGCTTTTTAGAAATCAAAGTGCTAGAGGGGTCTGAAAAGTGGCTAAATATAGCGACTAAAGCGCTAAGTTAGCAACACTGCTCTTTGCATCATTTGTTTTCAAATGGTTTGCTGCTGTCTGTTTGGACCTTTCTGAACATGTGCAGCAAATGGACTGATCCAATATGGTGGACGCCGAAGGGGGGGGCTGAGATACACTTAATCTTATCAGATGGCTTAAACATCTGATATCAGATGATGGCATTTTAGCCAAGTTTTATGGGGCCCCCAGGAACTTGGGGCCCTAGGCAGCTGACTAGTATTGCCTAATGGTAAATCCCCCCCTGGGTCTGCCATTGTCTGGGGGGCCCAGAGCAGCTTGGGGCCTTAGGCAACTGCATGGTTTGATTGCCGTGTTGCACCAGGCCTGTGTTAGGAAATACTCTGATCTACTCAATCTGTCGCAGCTGAGTTATGTCTCTGTCCTCTCTTAATCCTCCTCTGGTTACTGCTGGTGTTTATCACCTCAGCAGCCTGTTACTAGGTCGATAGAACTGCTTCTGTATCTGACTGTTAGTTGATGGACCTGCTCCCTCTGCCATATTTGTTGCACCAAAAAACTGCAGCAAAATTTGTTTTGCTTTGTCTGCTCAGCAAAATCTAGACACATCAATTGTCTAGTTTCTTTCGGGGAATAGAAAGTATCTCTCTGTTGAACAAAATTACACCTCACCTTCTTGGTAGGCAGATACTCTTTTAGAATAATTAAAGTCCTCTGCACAGCTACATCACACTTGTAGATAGTACTGCTATCTACTGTGTAATTCTTGAATGCATTGTTCAAACCCAAATATATGTGTTTGAACAAACTGAGTGAGATCACTTTCATTAATAGGGGGTTTTCAGTGACGTCACTGGCCAGCTTCCGGTCCGCCATCTTGGGTGGCATATTATCGTATATCATATATATCATGTCGCGAATGGATAAGTACGCCAGCACGCTAGAGCCACCAGATCATGGAACATATCTGAGGAAATGTTCCGTGATCGACCATATGGACCCCAATGCCCTCCACAGTGCGTTGTTTAGCACTAATCCAGATGATTGGCCAAATGTAGAGCACGGCGACATAGTTCATTACCTGGTGTTCAGTGAAAACCCTCTGCACACTCTTGAGGAAATGAGAGCGTACAAGGGTCTAGAGGCTCACAACCAGTTCACATCTGGTTGGGTACGAGATGTCGAAGTGATGTACATGAAGGAAATCGTCATCATACGTGGACGGGTGAGTTTTAATAAGATGGTAAAAATGTAAACAATCTGACGCAGGGCTCGCTATGCTAGGTGGCTAACGGCCGGCGGTGCGCGTACGCGCTTGGCTGCAGGGCCGATCGACGCCGCTCGCAGCTTTAATTATTTAAGCAGAACAATGACCAGTGCAAAATTAAGTTGTATTTACCAGAGATGAAGTGTAGACTGCAAATTCTGTCGGGGTAGGACGGCTCCCATTTGGATCCATATGAAGTTCCAAACAATGAGTGGAGCACAGATGAATGAGCACCTATACTTCAAAACAGTTCCGAAGCTACAAGTCCTTGGAGTCTCATATGCAGTTCATGAATGGATGGGTTCAGGAGCTGCAGCTCATAAAGCCAGAAAACAGTGCTAACCGTTAGTGCTAACAACCACTCAGGCATGTAATGTACTTTTAACTAGCTGCTATGTGTTTCAACGGTTTGGTTAGTAACGTTAACTGCCAAACCTCCCTAAACCCTCCGGGTTTCTCACATATTTGAGCCTTTTCCCGCTGGTTGAAATCAAGTTAAGGTGAAATTAATCAAATTAAAACACGGCTGAGAGAGGGAGTCCAGTACGCGGTAGTCATAGGCAGTAGTCTGAGTAGCGGCGGCGGAGGCAGTCAACATTGCGGCCACGGAAAGTAATACGTCATTACGCCCAAGCCCTATTATTAATATATTCTTACATGTTTTAAATACTTGACAGTTAATTACCTGTGACAAAGTGAGATCTGCAGACTCTGGCGAATTCCAGCTTAACACCGTCCAAATCGGACCTGGATATCCGTGTCAGCCATAGGTGACCGCGTTGGTCAGATAGCTGTTTTGTTTTTTCACATTGATTCACGATTACGGCTGGTATGCGATAGAAAGAGCATTGATCTCCACCTCCACGGGCCGTGCAACCAACAATTAAACATGTTTTCACCATTTTTCACTGTCAATACTGCCTAAGGCGTCATTCAATGCAGGGTCAACGGTGCGAAACGACTGCCACCCAATATGGCGGACGCGCTGAGTAGCCACGTGAGTGTGACGTCACCTGAAAACCTCCTATTGATCACTTTTATTAACACTTACTTCCATTAAGCCAGGCATACACCGTACAGTATTTTTAATCAATGTAATCAGATACAGCTCAAATTCTACGACAAAACCACAAGGTTAACAGCTCACGATGCTCTTACACTGTACGGCCCCACACTATCCAACTGCTTACACTGTATGTCCAAAAACCACATCTTAGGCTCAGTGCCAAGGGATGGTGCTGATTGGACTATCGGAGTAATCTAGAAGAATTCCCCTGTTGCACATGCACAGTGCGAGTGTTTCAGGTAAATCAGCTCATAGACGTTTGTATCTCTGTTTCAAAATCAGGGTTTACTCACTAACACTCATGAAGGGCTCACTGACTTTCAAACATGTTTGACTTCCTATTACCCCCTGTATACTGCACAATGCAGGATTTACTATGAGGCTGAAACTTGGGCCAATCCGAAAAATTCGGAGAATCGGCCCAAAAGGGCAAAAAATCTTACAGTGTATGCCCACCTTTAATAATACTTTTTAAACTTAACTTTTTAAAATTGCAGTGAAGCTATTTATTTTCAACCCTTCAGCATTATAGATAGTGCGTCACCGACATGGAGATGACGGTCCATGATGTTTCTATTTTTGAGGTTAAATATTGGCATAGCATGTTATTAACATTGTTTTGGAAGCACATGTGAAATTCCACGTTGTTTGGGTATGGAAAAAAGAGGGGGGAAAAGTGGTGCTTTGGGCGGCCACATGTTTGTGTTTACCTGGCTGGAAGCCGGCCACAGGAAACATAACTTCAGCCGCTGATGTAAGGCATACCTCCACTTGCCTCTTGATAAGTTGAGAAGTAATTTTGTGATTCTCTTTTTGTGAATCCAGTGGATAAGATTGGAGGCTGGAGGTTTTCTGAAAGCAACTGCACTGTGGCAAGCATAAAATGGATCCTGAAAAGTCTGAAACCATTAAATGATAAAGGGGCTGAATTTACATAGCATGTTTACACTAGAGACGTCACAACCATTGAGATAGGTAGTAAACTTTGGCTTAAGAGTCCTGTCCAAAGGAAAATCCAAATTTGACTGGAGGAAGCTAAAATTAAACACATTACTAGTTGATGGCAAGATGAGCACTCTTGCCACAAAACCAGTCATCCCAGGTATTCACAGTAAGGAGTAGGTATGGCTGCTTAGTATTAAATGACATAATTTTTTTTTCTACACAATAAGAAAATCATAAATTAAAATTAAGTCTGCTATCTAAAAAAGTATTAAGTCTGGAGGCTTTGGGGGCAAATTATTAAGCTGCAGTTAGGTATCTGCAGAGGGCTTTTACTGAGTTGATGGATGTCTTTTATTTGCATTAGATTGATGAAGAAAAATTGAGACAGAGGTCTTTTCCCTTACTAAGATAGAGTGTACCCAAAAATGTAACCTTGTCTCTTCCTCTTTTTAGTATGGATATCTATATTCAGTGATGTGTTGAGCTTACTAAAGCTGGGGAGCTCCAGTGAGGAGTCAGATCATTCATCTGCTGCCATTTGAAATTCCATTGAACTGGAGCACTCTCTCAGCAGCACCCGGGAACAGAACTTTAATACATTTTACAGTCAGGGAGACAGAGTTAAGACCAAGGTATGTGGATGCTGGGGACGCTTCACAAATGGAGCCGAGTTGAAGGAGTCTCATTAACATTTTAAGCTACCACAAGGCATGTTGATATATATTCCATCATTGTCCCTGGTCAGAAGTATATAGCTTAAAGATTAATATTGCTTACTTAGAAAACATCTTTTGGCATGATACAGTGAGTGTTCCTAAGAAGCGCTGTGGGACATTGCCGCCGCTATGGTCTCAGCAACTATGTGGACCAGCTTTTTGTGGCTTCTGCTTGCTTAGACTATATTGTCTTTCATCCATCATCCAATGACTGCACTGTTTCATTACTCTGCTGCTGAGTTCCATAAGCTCTGCTCACATCTGTATTTGCCATCGACTACAACTCTGCTTCTTTATTCAAACATCTTACAGCTTCCCTTTCAGAAATACGTCCTTTGTGGTTCCTGCCGGAACCTCTCCCAGGCCAGATCCAACTCCATCACATCTTTCTGGTCTACTGTTCCACCTAGGAACACCAGTCAATGCACTGATCACAGTGTGCTAATCTGCCTGGCTACATCAGCTAACATGACTGTCATCCTCAATAAGCCTGCCATCCACTTCAGAGTTCTAAATATTCCGTCACTCTTAGTTAAGTGATTTATACAGGATATCCTCATCGACCACAAGTTACATCTTATGTTTAACAGAAAATGACGCTACTCATTCAGGGTATGTTTACATTGCACAACATTCTGCTTCTGGTCGAACAAGAGGTCCCACAATCATCTCTTGTGAGCTTTGGAAGATTGCCCCATGAGAATTCCAGCCTGCCATCCATTCAAAGTTACTGTATGTCAGATCTCTGGACCAATCCCTACCATTATTGTGGCATTGTATACCCCCCTGAAGCTTAATAATAATTTCAGAACGGACTTTGCAGGGTGAGTAAGGAAGGCTGCAAAGTCCGTCCTGAAATTATTATTAAGCTTTAGAAGGGTATACACTTGATTGTCTGCCTAGTTTAGATCATATGCTTCTCTCCTTCAGTGTTAATCTTCAACTCTCTAAATCTATGCCCCCAGCCAACATAACCTGTCAAATTAAGGATATTTATCTAAAATCATATCTTCTTCCATCAATAGCCTTACCAATGTTGATGCACTTTCCACCTCAGACTATGACTCTCTTCATAGTATTTTAATCAATGTTGCTTCACTCAAAGCTTGATCTGCTTCATTCACTCATTCTGCTTTTTGGTTCACTAACTTTCATGATCTTGGTACTGATGACTGGAATATTTGTTAATTTCTTCCAACTGTCTAGCTCCTCCTATTTTTTGTCTCAGTTATCAGATCCACCTGTTCCAGTTCCTATTTAAACTTCTTCTCAGCCATCAGGGGCAGATTATTCGAGCCTTGTGTGAGAGTTCTCTAGCGTACCTAGTGTATTTCTGATTACCTGATCCTGACTAGTGTCTGTGCCTCTGGACTTCTGAGTTTTGCTTGTGCCTTTTCTGAACTGTTTTGCCTTACCTGTCTTTGGACTCTGCCTGCTAACAACCTTGGATCTGTCTCCTGACACTGGCTTGAATATCCCCTTGGCACCTCTTCAGATCTCTGATCTTCTGGCCTGGAAATCTGCTCCTGTATCAACTCTGACTTTGGATTTGGAAACTTCTGCTCTTCCGCGTCTGCAGGCTTCTGTTTGTCAGTCTGCTCTGGTTCACTCCTAAAACTCTCTAGGCGGCTCCTCCCGTATGCTGTGGAAAATTCATCTGACTTATTTCCAATCTACGGAGATTCCAGTTATCCTGCCCTAGGTGTATTGAGCACTTTATAAATGCTTTGTTTTGAAATCACTCTGATCTGTCTGCATTAATTCTGTGTCCTACATTCCGAGTTCTGACAGAGTAATCTGTCCGAAATATGGACCCATTAGCAGACAGACAATGACTTGAAGGGGTTGAGCACAGCATAACTCAACTAGCAAAAGGTGTGCATGAATTCCTTGGTAATTTGGACGATCAGGCTTCTCCTGCCTCCACTCCCTCGCTCACTTCATCATCCATGCCTACGTCACAGGCTGCTAGACCAAACAGTTATGAGCCTTGCCTTTCTTCCACAGGGGGGTTAAGAATCGCCCCAATACAATGTGAGGCCTTCTTGAATTTATAAAATTCACTTTGAACGTCAGCACTCCGCATTTCCTTCTGATAGAGCTAAAGCAGCTTATGTAACCTCGCTGTTAGCGGGCAAGGTTTATGGAGCGTCAGAGGAGCAAAAAAATTCCAGCCTGTGTAATTCATACCAAAACTTTTCACAGGAAGGAATAATAGTTGTCGGCCCGGTTCCTGTCTTTAAGTCAAGGAGATCAGACTGTGTTAGAATATAGAACCAACTTTCACCTGCTGGCATCTGAGAGCCCCTGGAACAAGGACGCTCTCATGGACGTGTTCATCACATGACTTTATAAGAAGATAAAGGATGAACTTTCTACTCTGGATTACCCTCAGTTTCTTAAGCAGCTTGAGGTGTTAGCAACTCGAATTGAGCTTTGTCTCCTCAAGAGTCCAAATATCAGATAATCCTCACTTGACCCCTTATTCCATGCCTGTGGCTGTGTTTGACTCGCCTCAAACTCCTGGTCCTGAACTGATGCAACTGGGGCGCAGATAGATGCTTCAAGCTAAAGCTGTGCCTCTACTGCGGTGGACAGGGATACCAGGTGAGATCTTGTCCAGTAAAAGGACAGGCTTAATAGGATGGGGTAGAATCCTGCTGAGCCAAGCCAGGCTATCTGTTTCCCCAGAATTTCTTCTCCCTCTAACTATGTCAGTCCATTCTATTTGTCATAACCTGTCAGCTTGGCATTAAACTTATTTTTCACCAGACTCTCACAAAGTGTTAGCCTTGCATGGTCATCAACTGGATCTATCCCTTCTCATGACTGAACAGGTTGAGCTTGTGGTCGGTGGTAACCATTTTGAACAAATATCCTTTATAATCAGAATCAAGTTTATTGCCAAGTAGGTTTGCACTTACAAGGAATTTGACTTAATGTTGATGGTGCAGACAAATTAGATTTGTATACAGAATACAGGATCTATAATTATATGCAATGTAAAAACATACATTTTACAGTATATAGCTATATACAATATACACAGCAGGCTGTGCGTTAATGTAACACAGGAGGTCTGTAGATGCTATGTTAGTGTAGCTTCTGTGTCCTGAACAGGGGAGGGAGAGAGGCAGTGTCACCAGGGTTTCTGGGGCATTGTTGATAAGGCTGGTAGTGGATGGGAAGAAACTTTTGGCATGAGGTTTTGGTCTTGATTGACCACAGCCTCCTGCCAGAGGGAAGGGACTGAAATATATTTTTATCTGGGGTGCAAGAGATCAGCCACAGTCTTCCCTGCATGCCTCGGAGTCCTGGATATGTCCAGATCCTGACAGATGGAAGATTGCAGCCAATCACCTTCTCTGGAGACTGGATGACAAGCTGCAATCTGCCCTTGTCCTTCGAGGTGGCACCAGCGTACCAGATGGTGATGGAGGAGGTGAGGATGGACTCAATGAAAAAGGAGTATAACTGCACCATTATCCTCTGCAGGTTTATTATCTTTCATCTGTTGTAGAAGTACACCCTCTGCTGGGCTTTCTTGGTGAGGGAGTTGATGTTCAGTGGCCACTTTAGTTCCTGTTAGATGATAGTTCCCCGAAAGCAGAAAGACTCAACAGTATCAATTGTGGAGTCACAGAGGGTGATGGGGATATCTGGGCTGAGTTCTTCCTGAAGTCCACAACCATCTCCACTGTTTTTAGAGCGTTGAGCTCCAGCTTGTTCTCCCTAAAAAAGGTCACCATATGGTCAACCTCCCACCTGTAGATCGACTCTTCACCATCAGAGACAAGTCTGATGAGAGTGGTGATGTCCAAGAACTTCATAAGCTTGACAAACTAATAACTGGAGATGCAGCTGTTGGTGTACAGTGAGAAGAGCAGAGGAGAAAGAACACAGCCCTGGTGGTAACCAGTGCTGATGAGCTGTGAGTAGGAGACATGTTTTCCCAGCTTCACATGCTGCTTCCTGTCAGACCGGAAGTCTGTAATCTAACTGCAGGTGGAGTCAGGCACACTCAGCTGGGAGAGTTTATCCTGAAGCAGAGCTGGGATGAATGTATTTAAGGCAGAGCTGAAATCCACAAACAGGATCCTGGCAAATGTACCTGCCAGGTACCAGGTGCTTTAGTGAAGGGCCAAGTTGACAACGTTGTCTGCAGACCTGTTGGCTCTGTAGGCAAATGGTAGGGGGTCCAGGTGGGGGTCAGTAATTTCCTTCAGGTGTGAAAGCACAAGGCACTCAAAGGACTTCTTATCCACAGAGGTCAGGGCAACAGGTCTAAAGTAATTAGGTCCTGTACACCTTGGCTTCTTGGGAACAGGGATAATAGTGGAGGATTTGAAACAGGTTGGAATTTGACATGTTACCAATGAGGTGGTTAAAAAATGTCTGTGAACACTAGAGACAGATGATCAGCACAGTGATTCAAGGTAGATGGAAAGAGAGAATCTGGACCAGCAGCTTTCCGGGGGAATGTCACCTGAAGAGTTTATTAACATCTCTCTCATTTATGAAAAGAGTTGTCACTGAGGTGGGTGGGTCTTTATGTAGGGTATTGTTAGAGGTTACCATAAAGAAACCACAACTCTGATTTGGGAACTCATCCTACTGAACATCTTGGCCACATGGCAACACTAATGCCTTAATAAAATGTATAAACTACAAATAATATCTGCCCTGAGTTTCTGACATTTGTGGAACGTCATGCAAAGCTCTAAAACAGTGGTGTCCAAATTCAGTTGTAAGGGCTACTATCTTCTATTTTAAAATGGCATTTCAAGAAAGAAAAACAGCAACAGCAGCTTTCAAAGCAGCTTACAAAGCTAAACTGTGTCACGACACAAGACAGAAGGACCCAGCTGCAGAGCCCAAATTTGTTTAAACTCGAGTTAACACTCTCCTTTAGGATTCTTTGGTGTACAGCAGAATTCAGGGCTCCTGATATTATAGCAAGTGTTTCAGGCCCAGATTCTCTCCCGATTTTTTCTAAATCTTGTCATGATATTTAGCTTTAGGGAATATTTTTTTTGTAATCAACTTTGTCTGGAAGATCCTTTTTCAAAAGATGACCCACCAAAAAAGAACTTTCGTTGCAGAAAAACTATATAAACGGAAAAATAAACAGAATAATACTTAAGGTATTGGCCTGACGTTAACGGAGGGGCCGTTACAGATCCCCCTTGGCAGTTAGTGTTGAAGCAGGCTATTTGCCTTATATAGACTTGTTGCATGGCTGTACACTGTCTCAGCAACAAAACTTCGAGGTCAGTTTTGAGTCTCAGTAACACCATGGTCTCCAAGGCTGCATGAGGGGGGGTTGGCAAAAACAGAGAACATCTCTGTAAACACCTCTTGAGGGTCGCAGTGACTTTGACGCAAATCAGCACACGTGAATTCCAGTAAGAAGTTCGACACAATATTCCGTTGTGCATGTGCATACACATAGTGCGAAGATGAGACTATAAAGGCTCTGTGGATTTGTATGTGAGTCGAGAACTAGCAAGAGAGAAAAGAAAGATATGTTCTGTTGGGATGTTTCAGCGTGTACTAAGGAACAGCATGTCAATTTGATCTATAAAATAAATGCTTCTTCTCCCGTCCTGGGTTAGTTATTTGAAAAAGTTCACATAACTGCATAAGAGTGCTACCTGTTGGATCTGTGAATGGTTTTCAATGCTTGCAACAAAACTAGCAGCAGTAGTGGAGTTTGGAGATGCAATACAATTCTTGAATCTATTTTTGTGCTCTTCTAATTTATCCAGAAGTTCTGCAATCGCACTATTTCTCATTCCCAACTTGGTGGTCAGCTGCAAATTTAGCATGCCTTCTGAAAATGCCTTTACAAATTGTCTTTTAATTTTTGACCACCTCTCATTACAAAGCAAAAATGCAGACAATCCTTCCACATTGGTAATGAAAGCAAATGATTCGGTCCAATCTTCTTTGAATCCTCTGTTCTCATCAGGTATCTACTTTTTTTCCCTTTGGGATCCATGGTCTGAGACACACCAGTCCCTTTGTTCGCCCAGCACTGTGCCATACTGAAACGTGTTGAAGGCTATGACCACTGATCTCTAGGACTATGATGCAAATTTTCATTGAAAGAAATGTTTACATTTATTTATTACATTAATTTATGATATAAATGTTTACAGCATTGAAAAACATAATGAAAATTTGATAAAAATAAGATTAAAATAAACAATAAACAACTCACTATATGGATCAAATCTCTGCAGATGCCCACTCACACAGCCTGCTTCTGCTGGAGGTTTCTTCCTGTTAAAAGGGAGTTTTCTTCTCCACTGTCACTACAAGCATGCTTGGTGTGAGGGATTGGTAAAGAGTTAATGAGTTGATGCAATCAGCTGGTTTTCCTTAGATAGAAAGAACTGATCTGACTCTATGATCTGATTGAATTGTCTCTGTGCCTTGGGATGATGTGTTGTGAATTCATGCTATATAAATGGACTGAACCGAAATGTCATCTTATGGATGAAGCAATTTTTATACTTTTATCTAGGATATGGTTTTCTAGTTATGATATATATCCTATATCTCTAACCATATACTTTCACTGAAGCTTTTTCTTTATGCACAGACTGAAGGAATGTGTTTATTACAGCACAGCGGAAATAACCTTCCTGCTTTCACTGGTTGAGAAGCATTGCTTCTCACCTTTAGGAGCTGTTCTGTTCCTATAATTTGGGCTGCCAATTGGAGTATCTGTATTGTTTAGATTCTCCTCATCCTCAGACTGATGCAGGGATTAATGCAGGGAAAACCAAGGAACTAGTGTTTGACTTTTGCAGAAGCAGATCTACCCCACTGACACTGATGAACATCCAGGGAAAGGACATTTAAATAGTGGACTCTTATAAGTACATAGGTGTTCATTTGCATAACAAACTGGACTGGACTCACATCACCGAGGCTCTGTATAAGAAATGTCAGAACAGACTCTTCCTGCAGAGGAAACTGAGGTCTTTATGAGTACAGGGGATGCTCCTGAAGACGTTCTATGACTCTATTATGGCATCTGCCATCTTCTATAGAGCTGTCTGTTGGAGCATTGGCTTATTGTAGCTGAGGGAAAGTGACTGGACAAGGTGATCAGGAAGGCCAGCTCTGTGATTGGATACCCTCTGGACTCAGTGCAGGAGGTGGAAAAAAAGGATCCTAACTATATTAACATGACTGTTGGATAATGTTTCCCATCCCAAGCATAAAGCTGTGCAAAACTGGAGAACTCCTTCAGTGACAGACTGCTGCATCCTAAATTCACAAGGGAGGATTATCACAGATCCTTCCTCCTAGCAGCTGTAGGACTCTCTAACCACTACTGTTCCCAACAACCTCAATAAGTTGTTACATTCATGTTGATTTTGCATAGTTTCTATCTTAGTCAGTTTAATTAAGATGCTGCTCTCTTTTGCACATATCTGATGTTGCTGCTATTTTTTCAAATATCCATTACTTTAAAAATGTCCAAAGCTGTATATTGGTTATTTTATTCTCCAGGTTCACAGTTTTATATTGTTACAATACTTCACAGTACCATATTCTATTGTTTATCTTTTAACTCATGTTATTCTTATAGATTTTTCTAGGGTCCACATTTGTGTGACAATTTTGTCTATAATCTTTTTGCTGCTGTAAACACCAGAAATTCCCGATTGTGGGACAATAAAGGGATTTTCTTTTCTATTCTATTCTATTCTATTCTGTATTGATGCTTCCAGATGCCATGTGTCCTTATCTATCAACACTCATTCTGAGTTCAATAGTTTCCAAATCTTTTTATTATATTCTACATGTACAGTATCACGATTCAGTAATGGTGGGACAGGTGGGTACCAGCTGTTGACAATGCAGTAAGATACATTATTTCTTTATTCTTTAATCATAAACAAGAAAGTTGTGCATGCCTGTAATTTACTATAAAAGCTATATTCTTACCATTTTACCAGTTTCTAGAAAGTTTAATTTATTATGGAGTCTTTATTTTCTAAAGCTACCATTCAATAGTAATAAACTGTTTGTTTTTATGAAGACTGTATGTAGGAAATTTGTATATTCACGGACTGAATTGCTTAAATATTCTTCCTTGCAAAAAAGCTCAAGTTCCGTTTTCCTGGAAACATTTAGCACTTAGACTGATTTCTTCACACAGCTGACTGAAGAAGCAAAACCTAGCATCTGTCTACTAAAGTTTGTTCTTCTCCTTTACAACTATCTAGTGGCCAGGTATGAGTTAGATTTAATAGTTTCTTGAAGCTTAATGGGTCCAGTTAGGTATCATAACTATCAGCAGACATAAATATTGTTGAGACAGGTAGCAGGACATTCTAATACTAACCTTTTTGTACAAAATGACTCATTAACGGATATCTGGGCCCTGAGCTTTCACTAACTATTGGCACCTGAGCAATTTACTTGAATAACTTACTCAGACATCCCCATGAGGCTATGTATACTATGTAGGTATGTTTAGGACATTACCCTGCACAAAGTTGAACATTGACAGTATTATCATTGCAAATGGTGCTTGAAATAGTTTTTATTCAGAGATTGCCATGTATTTAGTTTAAAAATTTTATCAACCCCAACCAGTTTCCCAGTGCCTGTTTAAGATAATAATTCCCACTGCTCATAATCAAGATGTTGGTTACTCAAAGCCCGAATAGGAGGAAGCCAACATAAACCAGCAAAGAGTCTACACAAGGAGTTTAAATTAGCATATTATTTTCATGTTGGTTGCCACAATCAACAGTACAGACAATTAGTTTTACCCCATACCTCCTGCCAATGCCAGACAAAAAGAGACAGTAGCTGTGTTTAAAAGGAGAAGCCTATATAGCTCAGGCTAAAACCCATGAAAAGGGAGAAGTGACATAAAACGGGACAGATGGACCCATTATTCAAAGTGAGACAGTTAGGAAAGTTCAAAACGTTTATTAAAACAAAACAGAATTGAAGAACAGAGCAGCAGTTGGCAGCGTCTGCAGGAGGGAGTGGCACAACCCTTCTCTGACCCTCTGGAGGGAGAAATACAGGTAAGTGACCACAATGGTCTTAGGGGAAATGATAATCTCAGTGAGTCACTTACCTGGTTTCACAGCTCAGTCCATCTCCTTCAAAAGAGCTGTAATCCAGCCGATGGGCTGCCAAACAGACACAGCGTGCATCGCCCTGAGTGTCCCTGCTGCTGCAGTCCCAGAGAACTTGCAGGAAGCCAATTTAGGTCAGGGAAAAACTGATCAGGTAGGAACAGTTCCGAGATCCAGTGGTCCATAGTAAAACCAGAGGTTCTGATACGAATAGAACAGATAGATTCTGGGTTCCAAGAATCTTCAGATAGTTTAGGCAGGTTCAGAATCAGAACGCATCCAGAAGCATGCTCAGACGGACATGTACCTTTACAGACAGGCAGGATCAAATGCTGACGGGCAGGCTCAGTGGTTGAGGGACAGAGACAAGATGTGGTACTGGGATTTCTGCAGGAAACTTGGTGTCCTCCTTGGAGCCAGGCTTACGGGAATAAAACTGACTTCCTCCGTGTTCTGAGCCGAAACTCTGAGGGGAGAAGGACCAGGACACCACCTAAAGACAAGACAAACACTAAAAACCCTCTAAATCCTTTGGCCCCCAGGAACCAGGACATAAACCTTGGAACTTACCAAAAATAACAGAACCGACAGGTATGAGAGAAACAGAACACAAACAAATGACAATCTGGCCTCGATAGCTGGGCTGAGCCGAATATAAAGAAACAGATGCACGTGGATGTGATGAGTGATAACTAGAGACCGGGCAGAGTAGGCAGATGAGTAAAATGAACCATTAAGGCCAGATATCAGGGCCGATCATTACATGATGAGGACAGAAGGGATCATTAAACATACTCTTGTATGGCGCACATAATTCTTACCAGGCAAATTAAGATATGCAGATGCAGTTTGCAATCCAGATATAGGACTAGCTCTTTCTGGTGTTTACAATGATCCAAGCCAAACTTAATAGATGTTTTCTAAGTAGAAGTTCAAATTACCCCCCGGTTTTTTGCTAGCTAAGTCTGGAGGTCTTGCCCCTCAGTCTGAGGTAATCCTAACAGCTTGTCCATCCATGAGTTGGTGTGCACAGGTTGACAGATCTGGTTCTGTACTTTTAAAATTCACTTTTTTTTTAAAGAAAACGCTTACTCAAGAAAGAATATAACCAAAGGCTACATTTTTAGAAACAAATAAGATTTTCTGTAACTATATTTTAAAAACACAACAAGCTTTGCTATTTACAGTACCTGGGGAACTTTCGAGAAGTTCCTCCAAGTACTGGGGGAACTTTTTGGGGGAAGATTGACAACATGGCAGATCATACCATATTTGTAAATGTCACCCTTGCCTTTGGAAATGAATTTGGCCCTATTTCCTATTCAGTTGCCATTTGTCATGTTTTGTGTTTGTTTTTTTTGTGTGGTTTTGTAATTGGTTATAGTTTATTAAATACAGGTCCAGATAATATATAATGATGTCATATCCCATCACGATCACATCCTGGAGCCTGATGGCGGGCTCAGATATGGAAAGCCAAATGGTTCAAAAACAAGTTACTTTTGATCTGAAACATTGAGCTGAATTCTGTTCAAAGGGATTTGAAACTTTGCCATGTAGTGCAAATAGGATGTTTACAAGTGTGATGCAGAGTCTTGACTTGTGACTTGAGTATAGTTTCAACAGTTCAACAGTCTTATGGCAGCCGCGAAAAAGCTGTTGCAGAACCTGCAGGTCCTGCATTGAATGCTGTAAGCCTTTTCCCAGAGGGCACTAGGGAGAACAGTCCATGGTGGGGGTGTGAGGGGTCGCTGATGATGTTAGCGGCTCAAGACACGCAGAGATAGGATGGAAGGTCTTGAATGGAGGGAGAGGGTTCCCGATGATTCTCTCTGCTGTTCTCACCACTCCTCTCATGTTTTTCCAGTCTGAGGCCCTGCTCCCAGTTGGCCTTGGCAGATGGCCACTCAGAGCCTGGTTCTGCTGGAGGTTTCTTCCTGTTAAAAAGGAGTGATCCTCTCCACTGTTGCTACAAGTATGCTTAGTGTGAGGGATTGCTTTCATTTCAATGAGTCAATGCAATCAACTAATTTTCCTTTTACTTAAATAGAATACTTTGAACCAATCTGACTGTGTGATCTGGTTTAATTGTCTCTGTAAAGTGCATTGAGATGACATGTATTGTGAATCGGTGCAATATAAATGTACTGAATTAACTTATAGAGACAAACTTGCAAAGTTGGCAACATTGAAAAGGTTGTGCTTGGCATTACGTACTGATTCATTACACACTTACAAGGCAAACAACACCTAAAAAGGGTGTTTATTGAGGATTGGGCAGGGTTGTGTTTTAGGGGCTCCTACTAGATCTGACCTTGTAGTAGATCAGTGCAGAGGCAAGTTCTTCCTCCATATTATGTTCCTATTATCAATAATCATGTTATGAATAATTTTGAAAAATTCTGTCAATACTAGATGTTATTTCTATATTTGCATTACCCAGAGAACACCCTAATGGATAAACACATATTTACAGCAGGGGGCATTAATCCTCTATTGTTTGCAATCAGAGACGAAGAAGAAAAAGCGTACAGATGTTGGCTTGGCTGATTCTTAGCAGATTACTGGCAATCCACTTCATACCATAATACTAACAATATGCTGCAGTTTTTGGAACAGTTAGTCACATTGTAGAAGCAAACCCGACAACAATTGGTGATATTTATAATGTTTACCTCATACAGACACATTTACAACTACATAGATAAACATTATTTTTTTTATGACTGCAAAAATATATTGGCTATAAAACCAGATTAGAATATCCAGTGTCCTTTTACGACCTTTGATATAACTGGAATAAGCCGGTTGAAAAAAAGCATAGGCCACTTTTAACTGGCATATACTGATTCCCAAATGGCATATGCCATTTTTCAAAACTGGTATGCTAGATACCACTTTTGGTTCTCGCTGTCACTCAATCATTTAGTGTTTTTTTAGACCAAGTTCAGATGATCTTCAGAAGCTGCTTAGTGGGCTTAAACTTTTGTTAAAGCCCTGATGGAGCAGTGCCAGTGAACTGTTTGTGTCTGTGAATGTCAGCTCTTTGTTGGTTTTTTAAGGAAGCAAGTGTATACATCAACTTAATTTTTACTTGTACTCTTTTTTCTTGTGATAATTTTTTTATGTGATTTGAACTATGAGTATGCAATAAATCTATCTATCTGTCCGTCCGTCCATCCATTCATCCATCCATCCATCCATCCAACCAGAGAAAAACCTATCAAATCAAACACAGTAAATCTACCTAAACCGTCAAATGGAATACCAGAAGATTCGTATTACTACAATTTTTTTTAGTGGTACCTGATATTCTGCTCCAGATTGTTTTGTTTTAAGAGGCAATATTACAAAAAAAAAAATGAACTAGTGAATGTTAAAATGAGTAGACCGTCTTCCACTTATCTGCCTGTCTCCTGCAGCTAATCTCTGTCCTTCCCCTCTCTTCATAAAACCTGAACATATCAGTAAGCACCAAGGAACAGGTATGAAATCAGGGATTTCACAAGTTCACAATTTCACAAAAACTTGTGACTGCAAAACACTGTATATGAAAATCCTATTGATAAACAATAATATATACTCCTGCTGAAAGGGCAGTTCTCTAGTGCAATAGGGCAAGTTATTGAGCACACTAGATATGTGCTCATGCTAGATTATCTCTGAACTTCCTGTGTCCTCTTTGTGATATAGTCAGTGTTTGCAACAGTTTTTAGTATATTATTAATTTTTTAGTTATAAAGTAACAAAGCACAAGACTGGCATTAGATTGCTTTAGAAGAAAATCAGATTAAAAATAGCTGACAGCAATAAATATATCATTTAGTGTTCCTTTATAAGCTATGGTATTTTCCCACTCGTACTGCTTTCTTATGGCTCTAAAAAACTGTAGCATCATCTCTTTTTCCTTACATAAAATTCATATATCATTTCTGTTCGTGCTGGTCACTTTATTCTACAGACCATTTTTTAAAATATCATATAGCTGCAGAAAATTGCCTTAAAGCTGATCATTTTAATGTAATTTTAATGTGTATGATATTTCTGTATAATAATAATATGCCAGTTAGAAAACAGAAGTGTTATCATTAAAGCTCTTATAAGTCTGGGTATGACTGTGTCCTACTTTACAGAGTGAACTTGGACACCTTCCTAAAAAACTTTAAAATCCCAGTTAATCAAAAAACCCGTCATAAACCAACTGTTTTTTCGCTTTGTTATCTTAAATTAATATTTAACTTTTCCAATCTGGCTATTTATTACAGGAATATGTATTAAATTACATGATTTTTTTTTTCTTCTTTTGACTTTCCTGAAGCCGTTCTTCCTGAAATGATCTGGCAATCTTTTATTCAAACTCTTTTATACATTTCCAAATTTTTAGGTCAAAGAATAAAAGTTTATTCGTCTTTGAAGCTGATACAACAGAGATATCACCTGTTGCACTTCCCGGCAGTTTAAAATATGAACAAAAAGCCTTTTGTTAGACTGCTGGTTAACCGTTAATCAGATTTTATTAACACACTATGATACTCTTGCACTGGCCTCTTTTTGGGGGGAAGGTGTTGAAGCAAAAAGAAAGTGAAATAGAAGCCACATTTATGTTATGACAATAAAGAATGTACTTGCATAAAAATAACTTCAATGTTTTCAAATACTCAACACTATATCAAACAAACATCATCAAAAATATTCTAATTCAAAACCTACTAAAACTCACTCTGAATAAATTCAAAGAGTTCAATATTCAAATGTTCTTAGACATTTTGTTTTTATTATATTTTAATTTTTCGTGACATAATGCTACGAATGAATTGATATTCTTTTACAAAACAATTGTTGTCACGGTTTTCATTTTTTTGTTTTTCATTTAAGAATTATTGCATCATAAACAAATAGACTTAAGAACAGTTTATCTCCCATAGCTGCAAAGGCAATCATCCTTCCAAAAAATCCTCTACATCTCCACCCGATTTCATAGACTGCTTCAGCATAAGTTGCATTTTGTGTGAATAATTATTTCAACAATCCATAAACATATGTTCTTATTTTACATTTTCAGTTTACTCTGTTAACCTCCTCTGGGAGGGAGGGAAATACCTCCCTCCCTTGTTTCCTGTTCTGGGTGCGGTTTGCCTGCTAGCTGTTTGTGAGGCTCAAGTGGGAATAAAGTGGAAAAAGAGAAAAGAAAAATGTTGTATTTGCATCTTAACATGGTAGCAGAGGATGGTTTCTAACTACAGAGTACCCACGAAGTTGGACGAAGCCAGACCTTGCGAGTGCTGTAGAAATGAAGCTTTTGGGTACGCGTTACAGACCTTGAGAAAAAGAAACAAGTGCTGGTGGTGGAGTTGACGCTCGAATGGAGAGCCAGAGAGACCGCTATGGAGATATCAGCGGCTGACCTGGATAAAGATGACAGTATGGAAATATTGCTTGCCAAACTAGATGAGGTACTCTTGATAGAAGAAAAAGACAGGGCATATGAAGCATATTCCTATTTTGACTCAATTTCTAAAGTATGAGCGATTTTCCTTGGCGGAGTACAGTATAGAGTTTGAACAACGAAACAATTGCCTGAAAAAATTCAACATGGTGCTCTGCCTGACGCTGTACTAGCGTTTAAACTCTTGGACATGGATTGTCTTGATTTGAAGAGTAGACATCTGGGCCTCACGGCATGCACGGATTTGTCACTTGTATCTACGAGGTCTGGAGAAAAAAAGAGCGGGGCGAGCAATAGCAGTGAAAGTCAGGATGCTGTATTTTTTTTCATATTTTTGGGGAAAAAAAACATTATTTTGTTAATCTTACTTATACTGAGCATTTCTTGCCTGTGTTAAAAGTTGAATAATGCAGATATTTGTTTGAGGCGTGAATTTATTCTGTAACTACTTTATAAGCACTTTTAAAAATATGAGCAAATCTAACTGCAACAGTGCTAAGTGCCACATATTCTCCTTCTGTAAATACACTGTACCTGAAATACCAAGAGACCTCTATCTAGAAAACCTGTAGTCTCCTCCTCAGTCCTGATCATTAGTGCTGCTAATGTTGGGGTCTAACCTTCAGTGTTTGAAGAGGCTGAAATGTTGTAGGAACCTTTTGTAGCAACATTCTCCCACGCATTACAAGTATTGTGCAAGTTTCCAAGAAGATCATGATTATATGAAATAATTAGAACCAGGAGTTATAGTTAATTGATAAATCATTCAAAACCATGTATAAAACTAAGCAATGGTTATTAGCTGAATGATATAACTGTAATTTGCTTACTCACCCGTGTTCACAATTTACACAAACTCCTGAATCAGCTGTTTAAAATCCAGTTGCCTTCTCCAATTTAGTAATTTAGACCAGTATTTCCCAACCTTTTTTGACTTGTGTACTCTTTTTGGCATTTTGTCTTAACATTAGTACCCCCTCAGTCAAAAATATTGATGACTGTCCAAAAGTAGAATATACAATATCTGAAATAAAGACTATTTTACTTAATCTTTTAATTTGACCATTTAAGTTTTACAATCTTATGCTTTCAATTTCAAATAAATAAATCAAAAACATGAATATGTTGCTGGAACTTAAAAAGGAATCGAAATAAATACAAAATAAAATAATATGAACCTGTATTTATAAAAAAGAAGCTTCTCTAGTAACTCTCTTATAATGAGATTTAAATTTGATTAATTGGGAACAAGATACAGAAGAAAAATTATAGTCAGACTGACTTATTTACTTTTTTTTATTGTTCATCAAGACACCTGAGCTCACTTTGATTAGCTCCTATAGCTCAGTGTACAAAAAACTGATAGCAGGCTATTCTCAAAATCTAGTCTTTTCCTCTGCTTGGTTTTGATGTTTTTCAAAGCTGAAGTTGACCTTAAACATGTAAAACAACTTATTTTTGGTTCATAATAGCTTGTTTAATTTTTCAATTGGCCCTATTGTATTACCTGATAAGTCTAATATTTTCATGTACCACTTGCAATACACTCGCGGACCACTATGGAGGTATGCGTACCCCCGGTTGGGAAACACTGATTTAGACTATGGCTATCAGCAGAGTTATAAATCACTAACCAAATAAATGTTTCTCTGTTCATTGAGATGTTACTGAAAGAGAAGTGACATCAAAGACACCAGGCTTTCTCGTGACACCATCTTTAAATTACTTTGTTTGCAAAGTCATTTAAAGATCTTTGGAGTGTCCTATGTTAATTTGGTCCGTTTCCCACCAAGGGCGCTGAAATATTATTTGTCATGATGCATTGGTTTTACTAGCCCATATGCAGACTCACAGACACGGAGGGAGGAATAAAAGTCCAATATTTATTCGAACTCAGAGGAATCACAGGTTCAAGGCTCAGACAGGCATGATGGCACAGGTAAGACACACGATCCAGCACAGAGAGCAATTCCCACACAGCTTAAATAGGAAGCTTCCGCAATCAGCAGACTGGAAACAGCTGATCAAGCTGCGTCCAAGCTCCCCAGGCCCGGATCCACGGCGCCCTCTGGTGGTCAAAGTCCCGGATCCTGACATTATTAAGCTGTTTGGCAATGTGATATGTTAGTGAGTTAATGCTGTTGACAATGGGTCTAATATGGGCTCCCAAAAATTCACAAGGAAGGAATGCCTCTCAGACCCATATATTATATAAAGCTTTGAACTCAACGCTAACTAACGCTAACTAATTGAAACAGCTTCCTGGATGGAAAGCGAAACATCTAAACTTGGAAACCAAGTCCAGTGGTTTGCTTTTTAACCTTTTTTGGAATGCATTAAACTCTGAATTGGATATATGAATTGGAGGAAAAGATGGTCACTACGATTAGGTCAATTTGAATCCAACATTAGAAAAGGAAGTCTGACTCGTCCCAGCAAGCACAGACTTCTCTGGAGATATTCAGTTGCTACTTAGTGTAGCTTTCAGATGAGAACCGGTTAGTCTAGCCTGACACGGCCATGGGCCACTGGCAACAGGAAGTTAAAAAGGCACCACTTCCTTAAACAAACTCCAGGGGTTAGACTTCAGAAGACAGTCGCTCCTGTTAAATCATTGACATTTTGTCTTAAAACAGATCATGTTTTCAATATATGTTGTGCTAAAATATCTCCTCAGAAGATTTTAATGATCTGCCACTGTTTGATAGAACAGCACAACTCACTAAGTGTTGCCAACTACTCAGTGAGAAAAGTCACCATTGGCTGTCCTAAAAGGTGTTAGATGTCATTATTGCCAAAGTTGCATAATCTGGAGAGAGATTTAGAATCCCTTGGATTGCTCTTTTATCTTTGGCTGCACTCAAAGGAGCATTAAGCGATATTGGCATAATTTGAAGGGAACATTTGTGGGGATTTTAAGAGTAATACCTTTTATAGAAACCAGTAAAGAAAATATATGTAACTTAAAGACTGAATAGTATATATTTAACTGTGTAAGTTAAAAATGATTTTCATGATCCAACTTCATGAATCTGTCTTTGAAGTGGAAAGTTTCTCTCTCTCTAACCTAATGTGCAAGCAGCCTGCCCTGCATTATGACAATGGACAGTGACAGAGATACAGTGGTTTCGGGTTTCTACTCCATCTAACCTTGTAGTTCCTCTGTATTATGTGCCAATTACCAATAATGTTGTTGTACTTATTAAAATAAATTCTGTTAATCATTGATGGTACATTTTCTTTGTTTATATTACTCAGAAAACACCCTCATGGATGGAGAACTGGGTACTACAGTTGAACATAGTATAGAAGTGAAGTATGTGTTAGGGTTTCAGTTTTGTGGGGGTTGTTTTTGTGTTCTTTTTTTTTAAGTGCAGCTCCTTGATCATTACCATCTGAGGAGTATATGAGCAGCGGACTGTCACCATCTCCTCGCCAGAGTGTTTGCCAGTATTGGGTACTCTAGCCCCTCTGAGTTTAGCCGAGTCTAACCTTTGAGTTTTCGTTTCTCTGAGTTCTCTAGTTGCAACCCTTTGTCTATTTTGTGGTCTTCAGCAGGATTATCTCCTGATCAACTGGATAAGCCTGGACCTTCAAGCCTTGGAAGGAATTTGTTTGTCTCTCTGAGAGAAAGAAACTATTCACCTGATCAGTAAGCAGTCCACTTCAGGAAAGCTGGTGACAGTCTGCTCCGCTACTCCTCTGGACCACCATAATTGTGCCTGTCCGCCCTCCAGCAAGTAATCTCCTAATCTGAACAAGCTCCCCAACAAACAGGAACCAAGGTGCAACCCACAAACCTCTACAGTGAGTCCTTATCTGGGTATGTTTCAGTATCTACCTGTTTTTCCAATGGACCTTGAACTCACCAGTCTGATCTCCTCCTAGAGGGATTTTCCCCAAGCTGTGAAAACCATTGTTTTGACTCTCTGAGCTCCCCTCTTTTGAATAAACTGTTTAACTTTTTCCCAAATTCTGAGTTTGCTTCTTCATGTGGGCTAAACATTTAAAACCTATCATGACAGTATGTAGCTGTGGGCGTTTAACACAAATACATTTTGTGTTTAGGTGACACAACAGCTTAAATTTATGCAGGAGTTATCATCTGCTCTTTGCATTCATCTGTCAACAGATTAAGATAAAAAGTTTTTTTTTTATCAGATCTCTGGTTAACCTTTACTTAGAAGGTGTTTTCGTGACACACATTCATATCACTAGGCATATACATTGAACTTTATTAAGGGAACATGCTTAGGCTAGTAAAAACCTAGCCTGAATGACCTCAGCCCAAGTCATAAAAAAATTAAGGAAATATCCTGGTGTATATTTAAATTACAGAAGCACACATTAATTTTTAACACAATCAATACGTGTTATTAAGCCCTCTGGCTTTCTGTGTTTCCTGCTCTTTGCATTTTATCTTGCTATTTTTGTTCCTCACAAGGTACCATGTGTGGCAGAACCTTTAGCTAGAAGATTGCTTCTGTTGCTCGTCCTGAGCCTGTCTGCCGTCAGGCATCTCCACCAACTGTCCCTCAACTATTAGATCCAAAGAATTAACCCATCAGTTTCTGCAATGATGTAAACATTTTAAGGTAAGGCTTAGGTCAGTGAAGGGTTACACTATCCTACGGTGGACCTGCGAAGCTGGATGTCTGAGATGAAACAACACATTGATCAAAGATCCATTGGCAGGTCGGCACCAACAATGCTGAATGGTGAAGGAAATATGCTGTCACCCTTGATATCAAAAGGGGACCCAGGTGGTGAAACGGCATTCTCGACAGCCCAAAGAGCTTGCAGATGCTAAGTTGGCCCTCACTTTGGATTCTCCCTTGGATATCGGACAGTGGGACAAACTATTGTTGTAACTGGAGCCCCAGGCCGCATTAAGAAATTCTCACCTGACTTAAGAAATTCTCACCTGACTTAGAAGCAAAAACACTTTGTTTGTACCTTAAAGTCAAA
The DNA here is from genome assembly GCF_016077235.1 of Cyprinodon tularosa. Taxonomy (NCBI): domain Eukaryota; kingdom Metazoa; phylum Chordata; class Actinopteri; order Cyprinodontiformes; family Cyprinodontidae; genus Cyprinodon; species Cyprinodon tularosa. The sequence goes on from NW_024038178.1 coordinate 1,278,819, forward strand.
CGTGAGCACATTATAACATACCACAGAATAAATGTTAATAGCAGGTATGCCTCATTTAAAGAGCCAGCTGAATGCAATGATGTGGATAATATGTATAAACCATAGTTCTGGTCTGAGGGAGCTAAAGTGAGGCCGTTTTTGAGCCAAGTAAAACCATTATTGTGGAAGTGCTGTTCCCCCCTCCATGGATTTACAGGTGCTGGTCATAAAATTAGAATATCATGAAAAAGTAGATTGATTTCAGTAATTCCATTTAAAAAGTGAAACTTGTATATTATATTCATACATTACATACAAACTCATATATTTCAGATGTTTATTTTGTTTAATTTTGATGATTACAAATGACAACAAATGAAAATCTCAAATTCATCATATCAGAAAATTAGAATATTGTGAAAAGGTTCAAAATTGATGGCCCCTGGTGCCACACTCTAATCAGCTAATTAACTCAAACCACCTGCAAAAGCCTTTAAATGGTCTTTCAGTCTAGTTCTATAGGCTACACAATCATGGGGAAGACTGCTGACTTGACAGTTGTCCAAAAGACGACCATCGACACCTTGCACAAGGAGGGCAAGACACAAAAGGTCATCGCTAAAGAGGCTGGCTGTTCACAGAGCTCAGTGTCCAAGCACATTAATAGAGAGGCGAAGGGAAGGAAAAGATGTGGTCGAAAAAAGTGTACAAGCAAGAGAGATAACCGCACCCTGGAGAGGATTGTGAAACAAAACCCATTCAAAAATGTGGGGGAGATTCACAAAGAGTGGACTGCAGCTGGAGTGAGTGCTTCAAGAACCACCACACACAGACGTATGAAAGACATGGGTTTCTGCTGTCGCATTCCTTGTGTCAAGCCACTCTTGAACCACAGACAGCGTCAGAAGCGTCTTGCCTGGGCTAAAGAGAAACAGGACTGGACTGCTGGTGAGTGGTCCAAAGTCATGTTCTCTGATGAAAGTAAATTTTGCATTTCCTTTGGAAATCAAGGTCCCAGAGTCTGGAGGAAAAGAAGAGAGGCACTTCATCCACGTTGCTTGAAGTCCAGTGTAAAGTTTCCACAGTCAGTGATGGTTTGGGGTGCCATGTCATCTGCTGGTGTTGGTCCATTGTGTTTTCTGAGGTCCAGGGTCAACGCAGCCACATACCAGGAAGTTTTAGAGCACTTCATGCTTCCTGCAGCTGACCAACTTTTTGGAGATGCAGATTTCATTTTCCAACAGGACTTGGCACCTGCACACAGTGCCAAAGCTACCAGTACCTGGTTGAAGGACCATGGTATCCATGTTCTTAATTGGCCAGCAAACTCTCCTGACCTTAACCCCATAGAAAATCTATGGGGTATTGTGAAGAAGAAGATGCAATACACCAGACCCAACAATTCAGAAGACCTAAAAGCCACTATTAGAGCAACCTGGGCTATCATAACACCTGAGCAGTGCCACAGACTGATCGACTCCATGCCACGCCGCATTGCTGCAGTAATACAGGCCAAAGGAGGCCCAACTAAATACTGAGTGCTGTACATGCTCATACTTTTCATGTTCATACTTTTCAGTTGGCCAACATTTCTATAAATCCTTTGTTTTTATTGGTCTTCAGTAATATTCCAATTTTCTGATATGATGAATTTGAGATTTACATTTGTTGTCATTTGTAATCATCAAAATTAAACAAAATAAACATCTGAAATATATGAGTTTGTATGTAATGTATGAATATAATATACAAGTTTCACTTTTTAAATGGAATTACTGAAATCAATCTACTTTTTCATGATATTCTAATTTTATGACCAGCACCTGTATGTGTCGCTGTTGCTGGCATGAGAAAAAATGAATAAGTCTGCTATGGACATCAAAGCTACTTCTTACAACTGTCACGAGCTATGCTTAGTTCAGAACACAGATAGTAATGCCTGGAATTTTGGTTTGTATTAGTTGCATCAGGGGCTGCTCAGTCGAGCAGTGGATAGCACTGCTGCCTCTTGCCCGTAGACACCTGGAGATAGGCACCAGCACCCCTCGCGAGGACAAGCGTGACAGAAAATGGATGGATGGATACTTGCATCAGCTTCCAAAAATGATTTATGTCAAGCAAGACTAAAAAAGGATTAGATTACATAAATTATAGTTTCCTTGGTGCTGGAGAGTCTTCTACCAACCTCAGTTTGGGAATTAAGTGATACCAGGAGGAATGGCTGTACTGTGGACATAAAACTTGGAATGATGATACTTGTCATTAGTCTAAGATAAATTTCAATAAAACTTGATGTGGACTGGTGTATTGCAGTACATGTACCACCGTATGACAAATAAATCCTTTGAATATTTACACTCTGTTTTAATTTCATCATATTGAAGAACAGTATCTTAGTGAGCTTTCTTTTATTAGTTCCTTTATGCAAAAGAAATTGAATAGGGTCTTTGTGACGGGTGATATGAACGCAGGCATCTCAGATAAAAGCTCTGTGTTTGCAATACATCTTTGCTATTTTTGCACTGATTCTAGTTTAATATCATCAAATAAAGAACTCTTACCGGCACTCACAAAATCTTAGTGCCTGTCATACTTGTACTTACTATACTAAGTAAAACTTAGCTTGACATACTATGCACTGGTTGGACCACAGCAAATGCTCATGCTGCAAAGTGTCCATTGCTGATCATATTCCTTTTGAGGTGTCAATTAGATTTGATCATACACATGTAGCTTTGTTTCAACAATTAAACACTTTCTTAAGTATGACCAGTCGCTTTGACGTTTTCCAGTCAGGTTTCTGTGCTCACCACAGTACAGAGACCACCCTTATCAAGGTGTTTAATGAAATCCGCATACAGTGGGGAGAACAAGTATTTGATACACTGCTGATTTTTCAGGTGTTCCCACTTGCAAAGCTTGTAGAAGACTAATTTTTATCATAGGTACTCTTCAACTGTGAGTGATGGAATCTAAAACAAAAATCCAGAAAAATACAAAGTATGATTTTTAAATAATTAATTTCCATTTTATTGTGTGAAATAAGTATTTGATCATCTATCAACCAGTAAGAATTTTGGCTCTCACAGACATGTTAGTTCTTCTTTAAGAAGCCCTCCTGTTCTCCACTCATTACCTGTATTAACTGCACCTGTTTGAACTCGTTACCTGTATAAAAGACACCTGTCCACACACTCAATCAATCACACTCCAGCATCTCCACAATGCCCAAGACCAGAGAGCTGTGTAAGGACATCAGGGATAAAATTGTAGACCTGCACAAGGCTAGGATGGGCTACAGGACAATAGGCAAGATGCTTGGTGAGAAGGCAACAACAGTTGGTGCAATTATTAGAAAATGGAAGAAATACAAAATAACGGAAAATCTCCCTCGGTCTGGGGCGCCATGCAAGATCTCACCTCGTGGAGCATCATTGATCTTGAGGAAGGTGAGGAATGAGCCCAGAACTACACGACATGACCTGGTCGATGACCTGAATAGACCTGGGACCACAGTCTCAAAGAAAACAATCAGTAACACTCTACGCCGTCAAGGATTAAAATCCTGCAGTGCACGCAAGGTGCCCTTCCTCAAGCCAACGCATGTCAAAGCCTGTCTGATGTTTGCAAATGACCATCTGAATGATCCAGAGGAGGAATGGGAGAAGGTCATGTGGTCTGATGAGACAAAAATAGAACTTTTTGGTTTAAACTCCACTCGTCATGTTTGGAGGAAGAAGAATGATGAGTACAACCCCAAGAACACCATCCCAACCGTAAAGCATGGCGGTATCATTCTTGGAATCATTCTTTGGGGATGCTTTTCTGCAAAGGGGACAGGACGACTGCACCATATTGTGGGAAGGATGGATGGGGCCATGTATCGTGAGATTTTGGCCAACAACCTCCTTCCCTCAGTAATAGCACTTAAGATGGGTCGTGGCTGGGTCTTCCAGCATGATAACGACCCAAAACACACAGCCAGGGCAACTAAAGAGTGGCTCCGTAGGAAACATCTTAAGGTCCTGGAGTGGCCTAGCCAGTCTCCAGACCTGAATCCAATAGAAAATCTTTGGAGGGAGCTTAAAGTCCCTGTGGCCCAGTGACAGCCCCGAAACCTGAAGGCTCTGGAGGAGATCTGAATGGAGGAGTGGGCCAAAATCCCTGCTGCAGTGTGTGCAAACCTGGTCAAGAACTACAGGAAACGTCTGATCTCTGTAATTGCAAACAAAGGTTTCTGTACCAAATATTAAGTTTCATTGTTCTGGTGTATCAAATACTTATTTCACACAATAAAATGGAAATTAATTATTTAAAAATCATACATTGTATTTTTCGGGATTTTTGTTTTAGATTCCATCACTCACAGTTGAAGAGTACCTATGATAAAAATTACAGTCTTCTACAAGCTTTGCAAGTGGGAAAACCTGAAAAATCAACAGTGTATCAAATACTTGTTCTCCCCACTGTAAATACAGACTGCGAAGAACCACAGTGCTGGTACTATTGGACCTCAGTGCAGCATTCGATACTGTCGAATACTCCATCCAGTTAGAGCGCCTGGAAAACTGGGTTGGCCTCTCTGGTACAAGTCTCAACTGGTTTAAATCCTACTTAAAGGACAGTGACTTTTTTGTATCAGTAGGCAACTTTACATCAGAGGGTTCCCAAAGGGTCCATCCTCTGTCCCCTCCTATTCAATATCTACATGCTTCTTCTTGCTCAGTTAATAAAAAACAACAACATCAGCTACCATAACTATGCAGACGACACACAGCTTTACATCACCATTTCACCAGGTGATTATGAACCAATTCAAGAGGAAATGCTTAGAACAAATCAATGCCTGATGTGCCATAACTTTCTTTAACTGAATAAAAACAAAACTGAAGTAATAATCTTTGGACCATTAGAGGAGAGATCTAAAGTTAGCACACAGCTTCAGTAGCTTCAGCTTGCAACCACTGATCAGGCCTGAAATCTAGGTGTAGTGCTGGATTCAGACCTCCAAAAGCATTTAAAGACAATTACAAGGTTGGCTTTCTATCACCTGAAGGATTAAAGGACTAATGTCTCAGCATGATCTGGAAAAACTAATCCATGTGTTTTATTTTTAGTCAAATTGATTACTGCAACAGCATTTTCACAGGTCTGCCTAAAAAGTTGGATCAGACAGCTGCAGCTGATCCAGAATGCTGCTGCCCGTGTCCTCACTAAGACTAAGAAAGTAGAGCACATCACCCCAGTTCTAAAGTCCTTACACTGGCTCCCTGTATCTCAGAGAATAGACTTTGAAATTATTGTGATAGTCTATAAATCTCTGAATGGCATAGCACCTAAATACATCACAGCTATCAGTGTATCAACCCCACTCAGGTATTCTGGTTCCAGCCTGCTCTGCATACCTAGAACCAGAACTAAACATGGAGAAGCAGCATTTAGTTCATATGCTCCACTTATCTGGAACAAACTTCCAGAAAACTGTAAAAGTGCGGAAAACCTTACTTCCTTTAAATCAAGACTAAAAACACATTTGTTTAGGATTGCCTTCGACTGTTCTAATTAAACAGCTCAACTGAAACATCATTAGTTCAACATTTTTATTTTCTTTAGTCCAACTGTTTTTAAAGTTCCTTTTTGTTTCTGCATTTTTTTCCTACTTGCTTTGATTCTGTTTTATTTTCCTATATTTTAATCATGTAAAGCACTTTGCATTGTATTTGTACTGAATTGTGCTATGCAAATAATTTTGCCTTGCCTTGCCTGTAACTGTAAATTGACAGGCAAGTAAATCCTTTTCTCCTTGTTCGAAAAGGATTGAAATTGCTCAACTTGTCATGATCTGAAGGGGAAGGGAGGCATGACAGAGGGTCTGAGTGGGTCGGGGGTTTGTGAGAGTGGCTGTGATGGGGGGCTAGGTCTCTGGTGGCCTGGTGGTTGGACATGTGTGGGGAGTTGAGGGTACGGAGGGGGCCAGTGTGAGGGGAGTCAAACCCTGTGAAAAACCTTTTTAACTCATCTGCAAACCAGGTGTCTCTGTCTGCTGTACTAGTGGTGGTGTCTCCCTGCCCAAAGCTGGAGATGTTCTTGAGACCCCTCAACACATTTTTGATGTTGTTTTGTGCCAGCTGCTCGCACACGCCAGCTACCATTCATTCATCCTGTCCGTTGTACTGCTGCTAGTTTTACCCACATCTCTGGATGATGTCTAGTGTTACCACAGATGATCTCACTCTCGAAAGGGAATTGAAGCTAGCCGAATTAATATAAGGGGTAGAGCACAGCCGCCTGTGGCCTGTCACAACTGCAGTCCTGCGCATGACGTCATACACACTCCGCTTTGTTTTAAAAAATATAAATATAAAAAATATAACCTTGGATGTCTGCGAGACAGTGATTCGCCTACATGGTATGAATGCTGGTGTACCATAAATAGTAAATTATGAACAGTTTCGTTTGTGTCTTAAAGTCATTTGCCCATAGGAAGACGTTACTTGGCTATAACCTAACGGAATATCTTTAGAACGGCTCCAAATGACACAAAACTCATATGGATGAGTAGAACATCATAAAAACATAAAAAACATTCCCCTTTAATTTCATAATGTGTGTTTCTCCTTAGTGCGTGGTTCCTGAGTTCCCAGCCCGTTATTTCTGGATTTCTGTTTTGTACCATCCACTTTACCATTAAAACTGCAAAAACTATCTTTGCCTCCTTTACTCTGTATTTGGGTCCACAACAACATCCACCAACCTAATCACAACTATTAAGCATAAAACTGTTAGGACTCCTGTGGGGTTTGTGTTTTTGTGTGTTTGTCTTCCTTCCTCCACCAGGCGGCGCCTGGTTCTGATTCACCTCCTCACACACCTGCAAGGGGTTACCTCATTAATAGAGTGCTCTTATGCTGCTGACTGCCACAACCTCTATGCCAGAGTGTTAGCCAGTTTTGGGTACTCTAGCCAAGCTGAGTTTTGCTGTGTCAAACTGAGTTTTTGTCAACCTGAGTCTTAACCTTTATATTCTGTTTTTGCCTCTCGGCAGGAAGTCATCCTGCAAACTGGATTTTTCAGATCTTCTCTCCCTGGAAGGATCAACTGAGCCTCAAGCTGGGAATACAAACTTTCCTCCAAGGAGTCATTTGAGTTTCACACTGAGCAAGGGATTCATCTGCACCAAAGTCCGTTCAAGTACCGCAGGAAATCTGGGTGGCAGTCAGTTTCTCCGTTCACCTACAAGCAACCGCGTTCTGGATAAACCCTGTCCGCCCTCCACGGAACGAGACAAACACTGGAACACATCTCACACCTACTGGAGTCAAAGAGTCAACCATTTCTCTGGAAATGTGCATCTGCCTACCTTTCCTCCTCTTCAAGTTCGAGAATCAATTTTCCCACTGAACCTGAACTAATCGCAGCGTCTTCCCCTCACCTTTCAGTTCCGGTTGAGCAGTGTTCAGAGCAACACTGGAATCTCCACAAACTTCTCAATAAACCTGTTAAACTTCTTCCCCTGGTCTCTCTGTATTGGTTTCTCTGCATGTGGGTCCGAGCTCTTGATAAAATAATGACAAAAACGGATATATTGCACTTATGTTCTGTATTTTTTAAGTTTTTATTGGTAACCAGCCAGCCTTATAATAAAAGTAATACTACAATATAATTTAATCCTAGTTAGAACACATATGTCTCAATATCACGCAGTATCAATATCATGAAGCCTGCAATGCCAGTACTTCTAGACAGGGTCCTAATATATGTATTAGTATTATTACTAACTCATATTCTCCTCTAAAAGAAGTTTTCATCAAAATTATTGAGATATTTAAACAAAACTAGTGATTTGTAAAATTAGTGAGACTCGTGGGTAAGAGGTCAATCTTCTTGGTATTGTTCCTAAAAGTTCTTTGTGAGTAGATAAAGTTAAATCTAAGACAACCTCTTCTGTTGAGAGATGGTTTTTCCAGGTGAGCTTCAATGAGCCATGTGACCAAAACCACCATGATAACCAATTAGAACCCCCTAATGACCATTAACCTCCCAGGTGACCTCCATCACTAATCCAGGAGAAGGGATCAGAGCAACCTTGTGCTCCCCCTAATTTCTTGTTCCCTCAACAGTATATTAATCTCAGGGCTCCCCACCTCTATGTAGTTTGAACTGATGTACTGTAGCCTGTTTGAGGAGGGGAAACATCTTCTAGAAAACATCACATCCAGTTGCATCAATTGAACCTTGCAAACTTGACCATGACTTGGATGACTGAGAATCTTCACAGATACACAAAGTATATCAAAATCCTATTGATGAATAAATACAATTTAGACTCGAAGAGAACGTGCACTTGTCTAGGACAAAAGGGCAAGTTATCTAGTGCCACTAGCTTGTTCGCGATTATCACTGAGCTTCCTTATTTCCTTTTTGTGATATAGATTGTGTTTGCAATAGTTTTAGTAAATTATTAATCTTTTACTTATAAAAGCAGATAACCTTAGGACTGGTATTAGACTGCTGTAGCAGAAGTCTGAAAAAACTCAAGCTGACAGTTTTCATCTCTAAAGTGCAACTATTACTGCAAGACAGCTAAGATAGTGAAGGTGAGTTCATCACTTCGGATTTCTTGGTTGTTTGTTTTACACAATGTTATTTTAAAATCAATAACTCTAAATTAGTCACAAAACTAGAAAAAATTTTTCTTTTTCTAAAAGGTTTTAATTATATTAATTTTAAACTAAAATTTATAAAGCAAACAGTGTCTCTTATTTTAAAAAACATATTACTAATATGGGAAAAAAGAAAATATTCAATCATCTTAATCCCCAAGGGTGGGATACGAGACCTGAATGGAGACATTAGCAAGGATTTACATGTTAAGATGTTTGGTAGGTCTATAGAAATAAAGTCATAATCATTATAATTTTTGGCCACCCTTACAGTAAAATAAACTTTTAAGCCTTGTCTTTTAATTAGACAGATTGTATCCCTCACAGACTAAAATCACTGGTTGGTTCGACAGGAGTGGTGCCTGAAACCTAAAAGATCTTCCTCCCAATCTTTTTTTAAACACTCGAGCAACACTGGGTTCACACTGAAAGCGGTCAGGCTGTGATTTGGGCAACACAAGAAACCAAAATAATTCATGTGTACACTCACTTTACCTATGGTGCAGTGAGGTGCAGATCAACCAAAATTTTGCAGGAAAGAAGTATAGCTTGATGCCAAATAAAATCTTGTAAATATCACAAGTCCAAAATGCAAAGAACAAAAACACTCTTCTTTCTACCTTGGCCATTTTGGCTTCATTTCTAAGAATTTACCCGTTTGTTACCACTGCTCAGGGATCAAAGTAGATTTATATTTACAGGTTTTTGGTGTAAGACATTGCAGAGAGACCCTAAATAATTGCCTTGTAATGCAATGCCAATCCAGACCTAAGTTGAATGAATATGCTAACTAAAATCTTGAAATATTCAAAGGAAACAGAAAATGTTTTAATGACAATAAAAGGAAACATTTTGATCATACTTGAATAGATAGAAACAAGAACAAAGAGAGAAATATTTCTATACTGTATAGCTATATTTCTATGTGCCTTTTCTATTGGCTCTTTATTCAAAAATAAACAGAAAGCAATAATATATTTTCTTTGGATACAATTTAGGGATTCCTTTCGGTAGAAATAAAAAAATGTTTAGCATCACCTCTTGTAAGCTGGAAGAAATAAAATATTGATGCAATAATCTAAATGGCATCCTTTTTTACATCACTGTCGCAAATGTTTACCCAGCTGAAGGATTTTCACTAGATCGGTTTTAGCCTGGTAAAATTAAATTAGTTAATGGATTTACTTACACATTCCAATTAAGGAATTTGAGTTCCAGTAACTTAAAATGTATTTTGTTTTAATTCATTGTAAATTAGGGAAAAGTCATTAACCAGTGTTTTCTTGATTGATTGGGTGAGGATATTTTTCATGCGGTCAGACCAATTTATTATTATATTTGAAATATTAGGTTCAAATTACTTAATGAAAATCGTTGACAATATGAAACACCTTACTTTTGCTTTATAACTACAATAACTTAGGTTTCTAAATTTCAGACTTACCTTAAAAGTGGAATGGGTGTGAATAAGCATGAATTGTAATTGAAATCGAAACGGACTGAAAGGAAGTTTTGTTTTTTCCAGCTTTAATTGTCATTACACTGTCACAAGTACAGAGCAATGAAATTCACTCTCTGTATTTAGCTTAGCTTAGCTTTCCATAGGTGGATTGGAACGGAGCGGGCACAACAGATTACCGGTGGATGTGGATTTTGGTGTTGTGGTGTGAAATGTTAGCCTTCAATAGTCATTTAGGACTGTCGGCTTAGTTAACTTTGGTACTAAAACAAGAGAGGGGGTCTTCCTAATCATAGGAACTTTCTCCTGGGTCATCCTGGGTCCTTGCCTCTTTACCATAGATTTGAGGGCCGGTAGAAGCACAATATGAAGCATTCAAGGTGTGAAAGGGTACTTTTGGGTTATTAAAGAATGGGATTTCTGTTTGACAGTGAGCAGGGTAGAAAGTGACTAAGGTTGTTCAGCTTCTTCTTTACTATCCATCCCAATTGGTTTGCCCTGATTCAGAAAATTGTAGTTAAATTTGTCATATTGTAAATAACACTACAGTATTATACTTTTAAGCCTAAATAAATTGGACTTTAAAAATGGTGCTATGGAATTTAAAATGCATTGAGCGTTTTTCCTAGGATAAGTATTAATACTGATTGTTTAGTTTTATGACCTTAATTATGTTTACTTTGCACTGTTTAATTCTTCATTAGTTAACAAGGAGGAAAATGATTAATACATTTCATAAAAATGTCTTGCAGTTTGGGAAAAATCTTGAATTATTATTATTTTTTTTCGTAATGTATTGTTTTTACGATCCATTTGATTTTAGTTTACAGTATATAATACTGAATAGCATGCTTAAATATTATTTTTATTCAAAGATAACATGTTTCTGTGGTTCAGCTGCAGGTGTCTCTCTTTCTCATCCTGCTTCCTCTCTGGGCCAGCGGTGCACCTGTGCTTCCTCTAGATTGCAGTGACATCTATAACTATGATAACAGCCGAGCTAGTGGAGTTTACACCATCTATCCTATTGGGGCCACTTCTGCTGTTGAGGTACGTTCATGATGTTTTCTTTGAGAGGAATATCATCAGGAAATTTTAATGAGAGATGTGTTTTATTACATAGGCTTACAAAACAAACTAAGCTCAGCCTGTCATTCAAATTTAAGTTTAGTTTAAGGCATTCCTTTGAGCAGACAATTTAATATGCCAGAAATTTGAGCAATTTAATATCGGACTATTATAACCTGATTGATGTAAAAAAGTAATTTTGCAAAATGAATGTGTCGCCCTTCAACTCAACTCAAACTTTATTTATAAAGCACATTTAAAACAACCTGGGTTGACCAAAGTGCTGTAGAGGAATAACAGTTGAAGAGCATAAGATAAAAACTGAAAGCTCCTGAACTGAAAGCAGCCCCTGCTGCTATGATTTAGATGGTGAAACAGAATAAGCATTTTGCATAAAACAAATATGTGCTTACACTAAAGCTGTGGGTAAGTGATATTTTAGAGCTGCTTTTCTTCCTTCTGGCACTGGAGACTTGCAGTCTTTGGAAATCTAGAGATGGTAGTTCAATTAAACATCAAGTTATGCTGGGTGAAAATTGGATCTTCAAACAGTACAGTGAGCTAAAGCAGATCTAAAAGTAAATCAAGGCTTTATTTCAGAATTCCTAAAATATATCCGAATGGAATCTGAGTTTCCTCAGCTAAATAATATGGGAATTCTTTGATTGATATTTCAATAACCTAATAATGGAAAAATAAGATTACCAGTTATAATAAGATGCCATCCTACCAGAATGCATCTAAAATAATTACACTCTAAATAGCCCCCACCCCCAGAACATATCTAGGAAAAATAGAAATCACACACTGATAGATAACTCTTACGAAATTACAATAACAGATCTCTGTGGCAGAGCAGTGTTTACACCAATACAACCAGTGGGCATTTATCTACAGTACTCGACATTGCAGTCCATCTATACCAGGGGTCTGCAACCTTTGTAATCCAAAGAGCCATTTTATCCCAAGCCCTACTAAATTAAAGTAGTTTGAGAAATAAATATTACATGACTTTTAAATAAAACACAACCAAGATGATAAAAAAAAATCTATATATTCTGTTATTCATTCTGCTTTGAAAATTCAGTTAAGATATTATTTAAAAAATACAAAAGCTTCTAAGAGTTCTATTTATTAATAGGCTAAATCCAAAGCCAGTAATTGGTTCTTTTATCATTTTAGCCACTATTAAGAGCACTTGTGGAGCGTACAAAGAGCCACCTAAAGTCTGCTATTTCAATGAGCGGAAGCTATTTTTCAGGTGTTCACTATACGTAAGCGGTTGTTCTCTTATGGATAAAGCAATTTTTTGATGAAGCTAGATTTTCACTGCAGTTTTTTCTTTATGCACAAACTGAAGAAATTGCATTAATGACAGTATATAGCTTGGATAATATTCCTGTTTGTTGTTGTTTTTTTACTGTTCGAGCAGCATTGCTTCTGACCCAAAGGAGGGTATTCCATTTCTGGCTTTACAATGAGCTGCAAATTCAATTATGATCAATAGCAGCAGCAGTAGAGCTACAGTAAAACCAACCTCCTGTTTTTGTCTCTGCAGGTGTTCTGTGACATGAACTCTTTGGAAGGACGTTGGACTGTGAGTATCCATACTGTTTAGATTCTCCCCATCCTCAGAATACAGTAATTTATCTTAATTGATGCTTTAAGCTGCTATGTGTGCTTTTCTATCAACACTCATTCTCAATTCATCTGTTCTCAAAATAAAATCTGGATCAGATTATTGGAACTGAAATTAGATCAAGATCTAAAAGATCTGAAAGGGTTCCAGTTCGAAACAAATCTAAATGCAACAATACCTCTGTAACACAGTGTTACAGAAGGTATTGTAACACAGCAGTGTTCAGTGTGTAACTTCTTTTACCTCCCTGCAGGTGCTACAGAGGAGGATGGATGGCTCAGTGAACTTCTACAGGCCCTGGGATCAATATAAGACAGGTTTTGGGAATGCTGCCGGCAGTGTTGGGCACGTTACTTTGAAAAAGTAATTAGTTATAGTTACTAGTTACTTCTCCCAAAAAGTAACTGAGTTACTAACTGAGTTACTCTACAATAAAAGTAACTAGTTACTAGTAAAAGTAACTATTGCGTTACTTTTGCGTTTCTCGCCCCCGTAACCCTCACCACCCGGCCCCCACCTTCTCGCCGTGTGTTTCCAAAGCCAGCTGAATAGAGAGGACGACAAAGACAAGAACCTGCAGACAGTTTAGCATTTATTGCAACTCAACGTAAATGACATCAGGGGGGAACGCGATGTGAAGTTTTATAACAGGACATTCAGATCCCGTGAGTAAATGAAATTAATAACTGGGGATGTCTAATTCTGAAATCCTGTGTGTTTGGGTTGTTATAGATACTGCAACATCTATCTATCTATCTATCTATCTATCTATCTATCTATCTATCTATCTATCTATCTATCTATCTATCTATCTATCTATCTATCTATCTATCTATCTATCTATCTATCTATCTATCTATCTATCTATCTATCTATCTATCTATCTAGATGTATACTCTGTGTGTGACATAAAATATGGATCTCCATCCCTGCCACAAAGGCCATCAAATAATGTTTAAAATAAAAAATACAGTAGGTTGAGAAGGCAGAGCATCCATCCATCCATCCATCCATCCATCCATCCATCCATCCATCCATCCATCCATCCATCCATCCATCCATCCATCCATCCATCCAGATTTCTCCCTTTCTCCATATAGGCATCATTTCTGGCTGTTGTCAGGTTCATTTGATCGTTCACGCTCTCCATAGTTCTCCTGTGGCGCGAGCACAGGGCGACTGGTGCGCGCCTTTAGCGAGCATGCGCGTTTCCTGCCGCTTGCGCGGTGACTCTTGCCGCCTGCGCTGTGTGGAGATGCAGAGGAAACCGTTATGTGATGGGGAAACGCAGCTCTACATAACACCGGTATTTCCATGTGGAAAACGCTGTTTTGCTGCTGGAGTCATCATCACTCTCCATCTCTCTGTGTGTGCTGTACGTTAACACCCACCAGCAGAAACACCCACCTACCCAACTGACAGACGGAATCTCATCCTCCCCTCTCTCATGACAAGGCGCGCACCTCTGGATGACCTAAAAAATAATCTTTAATATCTCTTAAACAAAAGTAGCACAAACAATATTTTTTTCTGCACAAATCTGCACTAACGTTGCACTAACCATTCAGTCTATTTGCAGAGCTTTTTGACGTGGGTGGGGTGTCAGCTTCACGCAGCTGCGCACGAGTCCTATCATGAAAAAAGGTTAATTGTGCGACCTGAGTAACGCGCAGTAACGGGGTGCCTGCAATGGTAACTGCGTTATAGTTACAGTCAAAGTAATTAGTTAGATTACTCGTTACTAAAACAAGGTAACGGCGTTAGTAACGCCGTTAGTTTCAACGCCGTTAGTCCCATCACTGGCTGCCGGAGAGTACTGGCTTGGTAGGACCTAGAACTGATAAAGCAATGGAGATAAAAAACAACCAACACATCAAAATAACAGCCTGGCAGATCAGTTTCTTTTTGTTTCTGTTTTAAGGTCTTGAAAATCTCTTCCACCTCAGTCTCAGAAAAAAGTATGAGCTCCTGGTCGACATGGAGGACTTTGAAGGAAATAAAGTTTATGCTCGTTACTCCTTTTTCTCGGTTGGCCCGGAATCTGATGGATATACTCTGCATGTATCTGGATTCAGTGATGGTGGGGCAGGTGGGTACCAGCTGGCTAAGATAAAGACACAGTATTTCTTTGTTCTTAAATCAACACAAGATGATTGTGCATTGTTGCGATTTACTATGATTATTTCAGTTGAACACAGATAGGTTTCTAAAACTTTAGTTTGGATTTGCGTTAAGCCTTCTTGAGTCTTTATTTTGTAGAGCTACTTTTCACTGCTAATGGACTGTGTTTTGAAGACCGTCTCTAGCAAATTTGCATATCCACTGACTGAATTGCTTTAACATTCTTCTTTGATAAATAGCTCAAGTTATCTAACCCAGAGAGCCAGATTCATAAGGCACACATAGCACTCAGGTTTATTACTGCACACAGCTTATTGGCGAGCAACACCTAGCATCTATCTACCAAAGTTTGTTCTGGTCTTTTACAACACTCTAGTGACAGATATGAGTTAGCTTTAATTGTTTCTTGAACTTGAATTGGTCTAGTTAGGAACTATAACTATCAGTAGGCATAAATATTTTTATGACAGATAACTGGTCATCCTAATACTATCCTTTCTTTTAACATACTGACTGTACTGGTACAGAAGCGATTAAAAGGTGGTTGATGGTCGCTACAATCGGCATGTATCTAGTTTTTATAAACTTTGAACAGGTTCCCAGTGTTTGTTAAAGATAACAATTCCTACTGCTCTCCATGAAGATGCTGGTTACTCACTAGTGTTTTCTAACAAGCCACTTACACTAGATATAGAAAAACTGCATTTTTACTGATCTTTAATTACTCTCCATAATTTGCTTACTTTTCATGTCAGCTGGTGACATTTAGTTTCATTTTGAGACACATAGTAAAGAGTGTTAAATACAAAGACTTGTAAGAAAAGACTACTCTGTATACTTTTTAATGTTAATGCTTCTTTGGTTATTTGAAGGATGATGTTTTTGTTTGTGTTTAATTTATTTATCTTGCAGGAGACTCTCTAAGAACCCACAATGAAAAGAAGTTTAGCACATTTGACAAAGATCAGGACTCTTTTCCAAGTAATTGTGCCAGGCTCTACTTGGGGGCATTCTGGTACAACAACTGTCATCAAAGCAACCCTAATGGGGTTTATCGCTGGGGGGCTGATGGTTCTATCTATGCTGTTGGAGTGGAATGGACATCGTGGAAGGGCTATAACTACTCCTTGAAGGCTATTAGCTTTAAAATCCGCCCTGTTCAATGAAGTCTTTTGGACAAATATCTGGAAGTACATCACATGGAGCTTTTATGAATTCATATTTGTCTACCGACAGTAAATGAGAAAAAAACAAGCATATTTCTTTTAATTTTGTTCTTTATTTCCCTCTCTACATTGTCTGTCTTTGGACCATTTTAAATGATGGAGAAGCTTTTCTGTCAATAAGATCATAAAAATTATATTTTAGGTTTTTATAATTCCTTATGTTCCTCCTTAAGTATGTTCAGCACAAAAAATAAATACATACAATGCAGGAAATCACAGCTCTCAATAAGCTCAAGTCATCTAGATTTACAAAACAATGAACATACCTATCAGGCATTAGTTGTTGGTTTTTTATGACTTTTTTAATGTATTTTACCTTCCATAAGGAAGGTAAATTGTCTATTCTTTTATATATTTCTCTGTAATCTTTTGTTGTGGAAGTTACAGTGCAATACATTGGACCACTTTGTTCAAATCTGCTTTACAGATAATAAACAGGGTTTATGATCTAACTTGTCTTTGTGTTGGATTTTTTTTTGTTTTCATTAATAGAGTGATTGTGGTTAGGTTAAAGTGATAAGGTATCACATCTAAAAGCTCAACAGCAACAGAATGATTATTGGTAGGGGGTCCTGCTGGGCCAGACCGGGCACTTGAACCGAGCTGTCAGCTCCGGGGGCTGGTGAGGGTACCCAGGGGGATGGGGGCAAGGAGCCAGCAGGTGGGGAGAAGCACAGGGCTGCCGCTGTCCAGACTACCATAACCGCAAATGAGTAACTATTTGATTAAAGTTGGTAAGGACACTCGTGTGGCTCATCGACCAACTGTTACACTTTCATTAGGCAAATTTTCCAAAAATGAGCTCAAATATCTATTTATTGAATGCTCTCCTATTTTTGAGAACACAAGAGAACCATAATATACTGATATTTATATGTATAGGTAGTTAGAGTGATGCCTTTTAGTGCATTACAAAGATAGGGCCTACATAAAAACATCAATGCATGAAAAAAATAAGAGCTGATTCTAATGCCAAAATTTATATATCATGCATCCCTAGAAGTACAATTTCGATTCAATCCAGAAAAAAATGTATATGCTTCATTTTAAATATAGCACACCATATTTTTTTTCTTGTAAACTTTCTGATATACTTGGAGATATATTTTGGTGCATGTTGCATATCCCAGTAATTCTGTTTCACCTTTAAATCTGCAGATCTGCAGCTCTCCCTACTTCTCTCTGTGCTGTTTAAAAAGATTTGTCAACCTATTTAATAATATAATGATGCCAGAAACAACATTTCAAGATATGTAGAAGCTCTGTAGTCTGATTCTTTCTGTTCAATAAGAAAGCATGTTGATTTTAACCTGTTACAGTGAGTCATGGACCTCTGGGAAGTCAACCTTTTTTAACTAATAAAGAAGAGCAAACTATGTTTTCTCAAGCTTCTTGCATTATATTACCAGCTGGTTTAAACTTACAACCTGTTGCCATTTTTAGCTGAAAAAGCTCTGTATGTCTAACGAACAGATTTTTCTGTGGCATCTCTAATTATTTTAACCAACCAGTCTCCTAACTTTTACATAAGCATCTATCGAAGTAGCTGCTGGTTAAAATTCAGTGTTGCTGTGTGTCTTTTCTCCAACTATGCAGCTAGTCTCTAAGCCAGGCATGCCCAAAGTCAGTCCTCAAGGGCCGCTGTCCTGCAGGTTTTAGAGGTTTCCCTACTTATTCTGATTATTGCAGTTCAGCAAAAGCCTGTTAATCAGCAATCAATGGAAATCAGCTGTGCTGAGGCAGGGAAACCTCTAAAACCTGCAGGACAGCGGCCCTTAAGCACCGACTTTGGGCATGACTGCTTAAGCAGTGAAGTGGACCACAGATCATATGTCTCAAAGCGACATGTCCGATGATGTTACACCGAGATGCGGGACAGGAGAGCAGCGTGAGAGAGGAAAAGGAAACACGGACTGAAAACGCTGAACCCAACCTGTTACCTTCGCTGGCCCCCGTCTGCCGGGGTTCCAGCCCTGGAGCTGACGGCTCAGTTCCAATGCCCGGTGTGTTTCGACTGCGTGTTGTACTGTAGTCGACCGAAATCCCAGACGATTTTGAAATTCCTCCCAGACATTTTTATAGGTATGAAAAGTAGGACATGTCTGGGAAAAAGAGGACGTCTGGTCACCCTATTTTAACTGAATGCTAATACTCCTAGAACAACTGAAGGAGCAACATTGGACTGAAGACACTGCTATAGTAGACTGATTAGTATTGTTCGTTTCCAGCTACCTCATGCCTGCCACATCACGGAGGCCATGGTGTGAGCTCTATACTTCACTTTGTTTCAGTTGGACCCGCCCAGACCAGACTTCCTGTAGCCAACTAAGCAAACCCATTCTCTTTCAGCCTCATCAATGTTTAATGCATTCCTGAGTCATTGTTCATTTTTCAAAATAAAACCGAATGAAACTTCATTGTTTTGACTGCATTTAACATCTATGCATCAGGGTTTATTCACATTCCTCTGCTCCTATTTTGATGGACACTCTAAATGCAATGCGCCTTAAAAGTCAGATATTCCTCAGATATTCTTGAACAGACTTTTAAACCCCTCTTTCCCTTTTATTTGTTTATTTTTG
The DNA here is from genome assembly GCF_016077235.1 of Cyprinodon tularosa. Taxonomy (NCBI): domain Eukaryota; kingdom Metazoa; phylum Chordata; class Actinopteri; order Cyprinodontiformes; family Cyprinodontidae; genus Cyprinodon; species Cyprinodon tularosa. Next base: position 1,297,556 of record NW_024038178.1, read on the forward strand.
TGTTTCTTTTCACTAGTGTTTACTGTCTGTTTATTGTTTAGTGTCTGAATCAGTGGCGGCCGGCCTATAGGGGGTGCTGGGGCACCGCCCTCCCTGATAAGAAGAGAGAAACGTAAAATATATTTTTAGAAATTAACTCATAAATGTCAGTTTTACTCTCTAGACTGTGTACCTATAAGCAAAACAAATTATATAAACTACATTTCCCTATCTACTGTCATTAATTTGTGGATTTCCACAGACAGACTCCTACCGTCTCTGTTCTGGGGGCTGTGATCAGACAGCCCCACATTTGCAGAGAATCTGTCAATCATGTACTATTGCTAGGTGAATTTAATGGCCAATCAGCGTCTCGGAACTTTATGGTCTTGGGGCGCTGAAAATACTGCGCTTTAACAGGCTTCTGAACCCAAGCGCAGGTGCAGACAATTAGAGGGATGATTGCGAATGTAACGAGCGAGATGCTGCTTCCACCAAATTCGGTGAGATCCTTATTTATCTACCCGTTTGCCAGAAGAACATCCCTGTTGTAGGATATGAACATTTCATGTCATGGTTATTGTGACTGTGACGAATCCACCTCTTCGCTTAAAACAACCTCTCTAACTTTGCGCGCCACACACACACTCCTGTTATACTGTGTTTGTGAGGACCAATACACTCGCGCTGAGCTCAGTAGCTCCATGAACTTAAAACACACAAGCTGTTCCTGGTTACCTGCTGGCGTATTGAGGGTGCACACTTAATATTTCAGTGGGGTTAGCCATGTGTGTGTGTGGGTGTGTGTGGGTGTGTGGGGGGTGTGGGTGTGTACGTGTTTATGCTACGGGGACTTGTCATCTTCAGTCTGGCTGCGTCTTTGCTGGGTTCAAACCCAGTTTGGTGTAATTGAATAAGTCAATGAATCTGTGTAAAAGAATTAAGTTGTAAAAATTATTTGTTTTTGTACATCAATTGTTTGTGGAGGTAATATATGGACAAAACTGATTAATGAGAAGAAATCAGAAATAAGAGAGCACTGAGGGTAGGGGCTTAAATTATTTAATGAGGGCTGGGGGAAGAAAAGCTGCAATTTTTGTTTTCTGTTTCTTTGTTACATTGCTGGTAACTGGAGGGAAGCTGAGGCCCAGAGTATCTTGTATATGTTTAGTTTCCTTTCCTTGCACCCTGTTTTGAGTTTTTGAGCACAATAAATCACCAACACCGGTAACCCGACTGAGCCTGGATTCTTGGAGGCCAAAGAACCCCGTCACAGTGACCCAAATCATCACTGTTACTGTTATTATATAGTAAATTAAATCATTACTGTTAAATTGTATGTATTGTCCAATTGTTTATTTGAATTCTTATTCCGGATTAGTTGGAGACATACACTAGGCTATATCAGCCCCACCAAAAATATTTTTCACCAGCCGCCACTGGTCTGAATACTTAATTAGATATAAAAATGCTGTGTGATGTTAGCTAATAAAGGTACCATTGTATTTTTTAAGAGAGAGAGATATAGCGAGAGATACATAAATAGATATTGATATTTAGTGTATAATTATCAGATGTCAAATGTGAAGCTTCTGTAAATGTAAAGTAAGCTTATTTTTACATTAAACATAAAAAACAAAAGTAAATGTCTCAGCATGATCTGGAAAAACTAATCCATGCGTTTATTTTTAGTCAAATTGATTACTGCAAAGGTGTTTTCACAGGTCTGCCTTAAAAGTGGATCAGACAGCTGTAGCTGATCCAGAACGCTGCTGCCCGTGTCCTCACTAAGACTTAGAAAGTAGAGCACATCATCCCGGGTCTAAAGTTCTTACACTGGCTCCCTGTATCTCAGAAAATAGACTTTAAAATACTTCTGTTAGTCTATAAATCCCTGAATGGCCTAGCACCTAAATACATCACAGACTTGCTATCAGTGTATCAACCCTCCAGACCACTCAGGTCTTCTGGCTCCAGCCTGCTTTGCATACCTAGAACCAGAACTAAACATGGAAAAGCAGCATTTAGTTCCTATGCTCCACTTATCTGGAACAAAATGCCTGTAACATATAAAAGTGCGGAAAGCCTAAGTTCCTTTAAAATTTGACTTAAAACACATTTGTTTAGGATTGCCCGCGACTGTTCTAGTTAAACAGTTCAACTGAAACATCATTAGTTCAACTTTTTTATTAATATTCTTTTTTGTTTCTGCATTTTTTTTATTTCATTTATTTATTTTCCTACTTCCCTTGAATCTGTTTTATTTTCCTATATTTTAATCATGTAAAGCACTTTGCATTGTCTTTGTACTGAATTGTGCTATACAAATAAATGGTTGTGGAGCTTTTTTTAAGTCATTATCTCCATTACCCAGCAGATTACGCACTATATTGCCAAAAGTGTTTGTTCATCTGCCTTGACTCACATATGAGTTTGGGTGACATTCCATTCCTAATCCATAGGGGTTCAATATGATGTTGTTTCACCCTTTGTAGCTTTAGCAGCTTCAGGGTAGGCTTTCCACAAGACTTAGGAGCAGGTTTATGAGAACGTTTGACCATTGCTTTCAATCTCTCTTCTAATTCATCGGAAAGTTCTCTAGGACAGGTCAAGACTTTGCAGGCCAGTCAAGTTCATCCACATGAGATTTACCATTAATTTCTTTATTGACTTTGCTTTGTGCAGTGGTGCAGTTACGTTGTTCTTACCACAAAGTTTGTAGCATATAATCCCTCAAAATGTCTTGGTATGCTGAGCCATTTAGAGTTCCTTTAAATGGAACTAAGGAGTCAAGCCCAGTTGCTGAAAGACAACCACACACCAAAATATCCCAAACTTTACACTTTGCTGTGAGAGGAGTACTGTTCTCCTGGCAACAGCCAAACCCAGATTTGTTCATCTGATTTCCAGATGGAGAAGCATGATTCCTCACTCCAGAAACTTAATCTCCTCTGCCCTAGAGTGCATTGGCAGGGTGCTATACTGTATGCCAATGCATTCAACACTTTTCACTGCAGTTGGTTATGTATTGATTGGATGAAGCTGCTTGACCTGAGTATAGTTGCCCCCCCCACCTTCTTCAAATTAGACAAAATTAGTGTCATATGTTTGTGCTACATTTGTGCTGGTTTGTGCAGCAAAAAGTTTTGGTTGTGCTGCTATCATTTTAAAGATATAAACAAGGTAAACGATATATAAACGAGGTCATCAAAGGTCAACCAGCCCCCCCATCTTCTTCAAATCATACAAAATGGGTGTCAATTAACTCAGCTCTGTTTGTGCTGGTTTGTGGAGCAAAAATTGTCGTTTGTGCTGCTTTGGCTTTGAAGATATTAATGAAAATGTAAAGGTCAAAAGGTCAACCAGCCCCCCCCCCCCACTTTCTTCAAATTAGACAAAATTAGTGTCAAATGTTTGTGCTATGTTTGTGCTGGTTTGGGCAGCGAAAACAGATGTTAAATGACCTTTGATGACCTCGACAAAATATTATTAATATAATTAAATGACAGCAGTACAAATGAACATTGTTGCCATACAAAAATATAAAATTTTAAAGTAAATCTTTCAATATAAAATATTTGAAATAAATATATAAAAAAATTACAAATGCATATTTTAAAATATGTAAATTTTTTGTACTGTTGTCATTTTAATGATATTAATAATAAGTTTGTAGAAGCCATCAAAGGTCAGTGGACATTTGTTCATTCTGAAACTCTGAATTTCATATAAATTATAAGTTGCTAACAAATGATTATATAATTTTAAACTGTAAAAAAATGATAGCGGCACAAACCACAATTTTTGCTGCACAAACCAGTACAAACGGAGCCGAGTTAATCAACACCCATCTTGCCTCAAGTAAAGAAAGCTATATAAATATTTAAGAGATGTATGTATGTTTTCCTTAGAATACAAAACCCATTCAAAAATGTGGGGGAGATTCACAAAGAGTGGACTGCAGCTGGAGTGAGTGCTTCAAGAACCACCACACACAGACGTATGAAAGACATGGGTTTCTGCTGTCGCATTCCTTGTGTCAAGCCACTCTTGAACCACAGACAGCGTCAGAAGCGTCTTGCCTGGGCTAAAGAGAAACAGGACTGGACTGCTGGTGAGTGGTCCAAAGTCATGTTCTCTGATGAAAGTAAATTTTGCATTTCCTTTGGAAATCAAGGTCCCAGAGTCTGGAGGAAAAGAAGAGAGGCACTTCATCCACGTTGCTTGAAGTCCAGTGTAAAGTTTCCACAGTCAGTGATGGTTTGGGGTGCCATGTCATCTGCTGGTGTTGGTCCATTGTGTTTTCTGAGGTCCAGGGTCAACGCAGCCACATACCAGGAAGTTTTAGAGCACTTCATGCTTCCTGCAGCTGACCAACTTTTTGGAGATGCAGATTTCATTTTCCAACAGGACTTGGCACCTGCACACAGTGCCAAAGCTACCAGTACCTGGTTGAAGGACCATGGTATCCCTGTTCTTAATTGGCCAGCAAACTCTCCTGACCTTAACCCCATAGAAAATCTATGGGGTATTGTGAAGAAGAAGATGCAATACACCAGACCCAACAATTCAGAAGAGCTAAAAGCCACTATTAGAGCAACCTGGGCTATCATAACACCTGAGCAGTGCCACAGACTGATCGACTCCATGCCACGCCGCATTGCTGCAGTAATACAGGCCAAAGGAGGCCCAACTAAATACTGAGTGCTGTACATGCTCATACTTTTCATGTTCATACTTTTCAGTTGGCCAACATTTCTATAAATCCTTTGTTTTTATTGGTCTTCAGTAATATTCAAATTTTCTGATATGATGAATTTGAGATTTTCATTTGTTGTCATTTGTAATCATCAAAATTAAACAAAATAAACATCTGAAATATATGAGTTTGTATGTAATGTATGAATATAATATACAAGTTTCACTTTTTAAATGAAATTACTGAAATCAATCTACTTTTTCATGATATTCTAATTTTATGACCAGCACCTGTACAGGACTGGAACCAGCCAGATTCTCCCTTTTAGAAACACAAGATGTATATTAGGTAAAGAGGGAGGCTGTGATATACACAGTCATTAAAACATTTCAATAAACAGTGTGATTTACCCGTGGTAGAAGCTCTGGAGCACAGACAATGGATAAAGTGGGAAAATGTTATGCTTTAAATTTGTTGGAGTAGAAACAGCATAATGACATTCACTACCCTTGCTTATTTTTTGTGCTAGGGGACTATCTGGGACAAATCCTCCTATAAATATGAGGGTGTTTGAAGTGGTAGCCTCTACACAGCCAGTAAAACAGAAATAAAAATGTCATCATGGCTAGTAGAGTTTGAGACAGGCGGTGTGTGCCTTTAGGGTGAACTTCTGCCATTTAACATATTTTTGGTTTCTGAGCTGATCAGACCTTTTAAAAAGACATGCTAAAGTTCGCTCTGAACTGGTTTACATCGAAACCCTCACTTTTGATATATATTCATTGCTATATATATATATATATCTATATCTATATATATATCTATATATATATATATCTATATATATATATATCTATATATATATATATATATATATATATATATATATATATATATTAGTGCTGTCAAAATTATCGCGTTATTATCGCGTTAACGCGAGGCCATTTTAACGGCGATAATTTTTTTAACGTGAGATTAACGCTATGTGGTTTTATGGTACAATTTTCCAAGTACATCCCGCTGCAGCCTACGGCTATTTTCCCCCAGTGTATGCATTTCTCATAGGCTTCGAGAGCGGAGAGCTCCTCAAGGGAAAAAGATGCTCATACACTGGGTAGCGCTAGTGCCTTTTCTTTAAGCCCCACCACCAACAAACAAGTTGAGTGTCTGGTAACTAGTAGCAACCTGAAATACGCTGAGAAAACAGATTACTGAGGTGAAATGGAATCTGCTACGGCACTCTTGCTGTCTGTGTACGCCACAGGTCGGTATCGTGTGTGTGTGTGTGTGTGGGTGGGTGTGTCTGTGTGTGGGTGGGTGGGTGTGTGTGTGTTCTCATTTTTGTTAAGAGGCTGAAAAGTAACTTTCTAGAGCATAGACTACCTCCATCTAGTGATGTCGGTCTATTGATTTTGATGTATTGATTGAAAATTGTGCATTATTATCTTGGTTAATTAACATCTAATGTTAACTGTACTACATTTTATAGCAGTAGGGTAAAATGCTTGTCTTTGTTCAAAAGACTGTATTAATGTAAAGACTGTCTTTTACATCAGCCTGTTTTCAGAGCCTTTTTTTTTGGCTACATATTTGTTATTTTTTGCTACATGCCTCCCCATCTTCTTGCCATATGTTTCTATGGCATAAATCAGTGTCTGTGACCTGTTTTCATTTAAAAAAAAGAACATTGGCACAAACCTAGCCTGTATGTATTTTTTGTATGTCATCGAGAGTATGTAAATGATTTTCAATCAGAAAAAAAATTTGCGATCAAAATGCGATTAATCGCGAGTTAACTCAGGCATTGATGCGATTAATCGCGATTAAAAAAATTTAATCGATTGACAGCACTAATATATATATATATATATATATATATATATATATATATATATATATATATATATATATATATATTAGTGCTGTCAATTTTTGTATATATATATTTTGTGTATATATATATTTATTTATTTATATATATGTATATATGTAGATAGATATAGATATATATATAGATTTTTTTTTTATTTAAATCCCACCCTCCTCAGTAATCTTGACTGAGACATTTATTCCCTGTGTATGAAGAATCTATTTTGGTGTCAGCTGCTGAGCAAATGAAAACTGAAAGTGCTGACAGTGACCTACCATACAACAAAGTAAAGAAAGCTATATAAATATTTAAGAGATGTATGTATGTTTTCCTTAGAATACAAATACAAAAGATGAGGTGTAAAATACATGGTATTACATAATAAATGGAATGAGGATATGTAAATGAATACTATTTTCCAAGCGTGTTTCCAAGAGTGTATATTACACAGAGGGAAAAGCTGTCTACAGTCTGCTGGTGTGGGATTTTGTTGAACTCTAGTGTCCTCCAGTGGGCAATTTGTCAAACATGGGCTTGGCAGGGGAAGTGGAGTAACTTGTGATGGCTTTTATACTCCTAAGGCAGCAGGAAATGCAAAGTTTTACAAGCTGGTTAGAGGACAGTGTTCATGACCCTCTGCACTGCACTGTGCACTTCTTGTCCACAGCTGTGGAGCATGCTTACTACTACCACACATAATACTGATGATCATTAAGCTTCCAGAACAACATGTTCTTGCTATATTTATCAACTAAGTGGGTTGGTTTTCCTTTCACTTTCCCTGATTTTCCATACCAGACAGTCCTGTCATTTGCAAATATACCTACTGTAGATGAATCTGCAGTCATTTGGTGCATCAAAAATGGAAAAGAAGTTGATTACAGAGAGCTGGTGAACAGCTTTGTGGCACGGAAACAATCATTGGCTCCTAAATGTCAATAAAAAAGGGAGATGACTGTAGATTTCAGAAGAAACAAGAACAAGTTGAAACCTGTTATCATAGGAGAAGGAGAGGAGGTGGTGGAGGGGCACCTTAGGATAATTATCATTGAAGATGTGTGAGTTTATTACACCTTGGTATTGGTTGCTTGTTGCCTGTCAGAACTGATTTTTTCCACAATAGTTAATCTAATTAGGACAGTACCTCTGTCTGGATACTGTTGAAAAACACGGTCAGTGGTTTTCCCCCAGGTCCGTTAATTCGAGTGCAGATAACTTAACTTAACTTAGCAAAGGGAGAGGAGCATCAGCAGCATGCATCTGCGAACAGCAACTCTGACCCCCCCCTGCAACACCGGCTATTTTATTATCTTCATAGGGAAACATCTTACAGTTTCACACAGACAGTCCCACAGAATGATCATACTCCCTACATTCCTATCTCCATTTATGGAGCTGCTTCCTGCCTTTCTGCTCCCCTGTTAATCAGCTTTTTCTGTGTGTTTGTGTCGGAGCGAGGTCATTCTCAGCCTTCCCATCTGCAGATTTCATCCTCCCCTCTGCGAGGTTTGGCCTAACACCTGTGAATAGTAAATTTGCTGCCCATCTTTACATTATACATGGCATATACTTCTTCAATATGAACAATAAGTTTTGCTGCAACTTTAATTTAGCTCCTTACTTCTTTTAGCTTAAAACATGTATATATATCTTCAATACACAATCATAATCTTTATTATGTACATGGCAAAGATTTGGAAATGGAATGAGAGTGGTGTCCTTCAGCTAAGAACAAAGTTTGATATTCTGATAAGGCTGGAGCCATGGATGTCTAATCATCTGCTGTGTATAATATAAAATAAGATGATGTGGCAGACTGGTGTTGCATAAAATGCCTTTTTAACTGTTAATCTGGGCCACTTCCTGAGAGGTGAGCCCAGAGGTGAGCAGCTGCATTCTGTACATTCTAAGCAATTTCTCTGATCTGAGTAAGATTACAATTTCTATCAGGATCTGTCGTCATGTCTCCTGCTAATTTAATACATATAAGTTATGAAGTGTTATGTAAAGAGTTTGTCCCGTGTGATCTCTTTTCAGGGAAAAGAACTGGAGAGATAGAGCGTCAAAATGTAAACACAAAGCCTATCTTTAACAGGCATAAATACTTTGATGTTCACTTTAGCAATGAACTAGCCCGGAGACACAACTCTGCAGCCATCTACAAGAAAGAACAGTGCAGAGCGTACTCCCTAGGCGTTCTTAGGTCCTTCAGCATTTGCAACAAGATGCTACATATCTTCTATAAGTTTACAGTGGAGAGTGTGATCTCTCCATCATTTGGAGAGATAACAGCTTAAGAGCAAATAAATTAAAAATAAGCTCAATAAGCTAATAAAGAAGACCAGCTCTGTTTTAGGATCCTCTTGAAATTATTTCACAAAGAAGAATTCTTCATAAAGTGAAGAACATTATGGACAACAGTTAGCATGCTCTTCAGAAGATACCTCGTCACCATAGCCATCAACACCTACACCATCTTATTAAAAAAAATACTTATGGGTTACTGCAAAATTGTATTTCCCTTCTGGATAAATTGTATTTTTAATTTGACTTAAATTTCAATTTCACATTTTTCTGTTGTGATTAGTTTTTTTTAAGAGCACTTCAATTCCTATGTGACTAACCTGCATGGAAAATGCAACCTAATCAATTTGATTACATATTTTGCAAAAAAGTTGTGTATAATAAACTTTTTTGAGGGAATATAGACTGTCATGGTTCCTAGTTTTCTGACCCACATGCAGAGCAGACCAAGGAGACAGATAGGAAAGACTTAGAATAGAATAGAATAAAATACAATAGAATGAAAAAGTCCCTTTATTGTCACACACTGGGGAAATTGTGGTGTTTACAGCAGCAGCAAAAACGATTATAGAAAAAAGTGTCACAAAAATGTGGACCTTAGAAAAGTGTATAAAAATAACATAATAATGAAGTTTAAAAAAAAAAGCAAAAGAAATACTGTACTGTGAATTGTTTTAACAATATAAATACTGTACACCTGGAGAATAAAGTTTCGATATCTGTGATAATGCTCCCTGATTTATTTAGGGTGCAGCAGTCTGTCACAGAAGGAGCTCTGCAACAGCTTCATGCATGCGGTGGGAAACATTTATATTTAGGATTGTTTATTAAAGAAAACAACAAAAAGCAATATGCAGAATGAAGGGAGTGTGAGACACGCTGCAACAGAGAGCAACAGTTAATGGGAGTCTGTGAATGAGGAGAGCAACAATGCTAAAACGCTAAAGCTGGGCACACAATGAATGTTTTTTTTTTTGCTCTTTTCCGGCCGATTATCTAATCGTACGATAATTTTTAGATCGGGCCGACTTTCAGACTGATCTTGTGCGCGTTGTGTAGTGTACAGCAGCTAACATGGGGATATCAGCATCTTACGATCAATCCCCGATCTAGAATCATAATTTTGGAAAAAAATCAAACATGTTTGAAATTCAGTCGGCCCTAGTGAGGTGTTCATAGGCAAACCGCTCAGTGGGCAAACAAGGATTGTTCTTCATCTTTCTTTCAAATGAAAACACAGAACCATGGAGGGGCTGCGAGTGAAATGGAGTTATTTCTGTAAAATTGACAGACTATAGTAGCCATTTGTTTAGCTATGTCTTTATCCAAATACGTTGTCGCCGTTTCTTTTTAGTGTTTTCAGCACACAAAATTGAACAAATTGCCAGGGCAGCACGTTTCACTTCAGCAAGTTTCATATTTAATAGGAGGTATCAACACTTCGTCTTTCTCCTCTTTTACTTGCTTGGTTTCCGGATAGACGTTTCTGAGTGGCGCTATCTTACTGCAGATCTGAGTCCGACATGGTTTTTAAACATTCATTGTGAGCAGGTTATCGGCCTCGGGCTGCACAGTGTAAGAACATACATCATAAGCTGTGAACTTTTAAACCCTGCAGTTTCATCTTGCAGTGTGAGCTGTTGCTGGGTGCAACAATTGAAAAAAATCGTACAGGTACGATCGACCGGAGAGAGGGAGCAGTACTGCGGGGGGTTCGCAAGTCAGGAATGCATTAGTTTGCAGCTGGTAAGGTGGCTGCCAAGTAAGAAAATGCTGGTTGGTGGAGGGTTAGGCAGGGCTTGGCCGATTGGTCTGCAGGGCAGCAGCAAGTCACAGCCAGCAGGGCGTCACGCTGATTTAGCACTGGCATGACGGCTTGAATATCTTTGAGTTGATGCTGATCAGAGGGTGATTGGCTCAAGAGAGGTCTGCGATGAAGGTACTTCGAAGTCGGATTCAGAGCCAAACAACCTAGGGCACAGGAGACAGGTTTAGCGTGGGGAAAAAACACGTGAGACGCTGGCCGGGTTCTTACCACATATGGCTTACAGTCTGGCGTCAAAGTGTTGACAGCCAGCCGCCTTCAAGACATCCCCGCCACCACAAAACAACAAAACACCTGCGGACTTCCCCACTAATAGGCAGCCACCTGCAGAAGAGAGAGAGAAAAACAAAAGATCATGCTGGGAAAGAAACCCCCACAGGACCCTTACGTAGACGATAGTTTATCAGTTTTGCTAATGACTTTAGCAGTATTTTAACATCATTTCAGAATGTCACATGTTCTGCTGTTGTTAAAAGACTACTTAAACCTAAATGCAGTCTTTTTGCTGAATAACCGTTTAGAGATGTTTTCCAGCTTACTTGTTATAGGGCAGTATTTTGACAATGTACTGCAAATTTGCTAAGATCCTGTTGTTTATGTTTGAAACTGCCTTTAAGGGTAAAAATTAACTTCTACAACTTGTCTTTACAAACGGCTTAGTTGGGAATGTGATATAATTTAGGAGAACTGACATTAGCGGCTCTATCCTGGCCTGGTGGTTTGCTTAGGATCTGAAATGTTGTCATTATGGAAATGAAAAGAAACCATGGTTTTTCTCCATGGTTAAAGTTATTATAAAGGAGTAAATGGATTAAAATTGGATAAAAACAAGAATGCATCACTTTTTGTTAGTCACATGGTGGAAAACTGTTTGGAAAAGTACAAGATAGAATTTTTTTTTTTTTTAAATTAGAAAAAAAAAGTTTGTCTTGTCTTTCTAGTATGAAATGATGATTTATGTCAATAGAAATACATGAATGTTATCCATGTAAACATAAGCATAGGCTCTTGTCTGGGAATGAGGCAGGAACTAAAAAAAAAAAAAAAAAACTTGGTGATCTTATGTCTTTGATGGGATATTTGGTCTCTTTATTATTAATAGGACTGAAACGATTTGCAGAACTAAGTGCTCAGTGTTTATCCATCCACTAAGTAGCTTCGTTTTCCTTTCGCTTTCCTTTTCAGCATTTTTTATAAACAACCAAATAGCCTTCCTGTGTTTTCAGTTTCTCTAAGAGGTGCCATTTCTTGTAAATGCTGACGTTAGAGTAAGGAGAATCCCAGCTTTGATCTAAGGGTAGGACAAATTTGAAGGTGGAGCCCAAAAAGGAGTTGCATTGTTGTTCAGATTTCTCTGAGCCCTAATTGACAGAAACCATTACTTTCATTAAAAAATATTTTAAGCAGAATATTTGCAGAGCAAATATTAAGACTAATCTTTTGCATGAATATATATGAGTTTGAGCATATAGAACAAGCTGAAGAAAAGCAGCCATCACTCTCATGGAAAAACTATGGCAACCAAGTATTTAAAATACAAAATATTAAGCTTTAAAGATTCATTAGAAGCCTTGAGAGGAAAAACACATAGACCAACCAAAAACAAGTTTTCTTAAAAGAAAGCAAAAGTCAAAGATGATGCCTCATTTGGCAATGCAGAAATAAAAACCAGTTAATCTTTGTTCACAGGTCTACTCCCCATAACAGCAGTGGAATATCAGTGTACAGGGTTTTTTTTCCCCTTGAGGGTTTCAGTTACTGCAGCACAAAAAGAAGAAGTTTCAGTTTCATTTTGACAAACTGGTCTATAAAAGGAGCAGGCTGCTTTCATAGTATTCACTACTGCTTCATCTCAGCATCCTCCCTGCTCTCTTCAGCCTGATCATGGAGAAGCTGGACTTCAGCTCAAACAAAGCCAAACACTCTGGTAAGTCAGGAAATATACACAGTTTGTCTTCATATTCTAATAGAACATAAACATACAGTATTTTGGTATCTCCCTCTTTTAAGCTTGAAGCATTATAGAAGTTGTATCAGAGTTTCAGTTTTTTTATATATTTATTTATACAATTGAATATAAATATGTTTTAGCCTTTCCTCTTTTCAGCCTAAAACATCCTAGATGTGAACCTGAACATGAACTTCATGTTTGTATTTCTACATTTCAGTATAACCAGACAAATTTATTTTATTCTTTACAGCTACAAACTTATCCAACAACAAAGAGCTGAGGATTGTTTTAGTGGGGAAGACTGGAAGTGGGAAGAGTGCCTCTGGAAACACCATTTTAGGGCGACGGTGCTTTGAGTCGAAATGCAGCCCCAGATCACTGACTGTGAATTGTTCCAAATGTAACACAGCTGTTGATGGAAACCAGATCGCTGTTATTGACACACCTGGCCTGTCTGACACCAGGTTTAATGAGGAAAAAACAGTGAAAGATTTCAGCCTCTGCATTCCTTTTGCTGCTCCTGGACCCCACATCTTCCTGGTGGTCATTGCACTGAACAGGTTCACTGAAGAGGAAAAGAAATCAGTCCAAAAGATTCAAGAAATCTTTGGAAAGGATGCTGATAAATACAGCATGGTTCTCTTTACTCATGGAGACCTGCTTCAAGACACCACTATAGAAGAGTTCTTGGAAGAAAGCTCAGAACTACAGGAACTTGTAAAAAGATGTAACGGCCAGTATCATGTGTTCAACAACAATCAGAGTGATAAAAAGCCTCAGGTCACTGAACTGCTCCAGAAGATAAAACACATTGTACATAAAAATGGAGGAAGTCACTACACCAATGAGATGTTCCAAAAGGCTGAGAGAGAAATCGTAGAGAGGAAACAACGCCTGCTGAGGGAGAAAGAAGAGCAGATGCGGAAAGAGAGAGAAAAACTAGAGAGAGAAATTCAGGCAAAGTATCAGAGAGAGATGCAGAAAATGAATGAGCTTCTTAGAGCTGAGAGAGAGAGAGAGAGGAAGGAAAGAGAGGAAGAAAGAAGGATGGCCAGACAGGAGCTAGATGAGCAGCAGAGGAAGTCATTTGAGTGGCTAAAGGAAGAGAGACAAAGAGAGAAAGAGGAGAAACAAACAGAGATGAAAGCCATGATGGATATGATGAATGGACAGAGAGAAAGAGAATTAAGACAGCAGGAAGAGAGACTGCAAGCCTACTATGAAGAAAAAGCCAGAAGAGAAGCTGAGCATCAGTGCAAGACGGAGGGTGGACCATGTGCTATACTGTAAATATTTGACAGAAATCAATGTGTTCTCTTACTCTCACAGTTTTCTTTAGACTGTCTTAAGGTTGTTCTACATAATCTTGTCTTTCTTTTTAGTAGTTAAATGAATATGCAGTTTTCCCTCTCCTGAACTGCAGCTTAAGCTGCCTGTTATGCTATCCCACCTGATTAATGATATAGATATAATCATATATTTACAAGCAAACTTATCATGCTCTCAATGGGAAATAAATAAAACAAAACTGAAAAATCCTTTTTGTCTCCAAGGATCTTTATTTATACCAGAACTGAACAGCAGGGGGCAGCAAATTACACTGGAAACATTCACAAACAATTCTGCCTTTCTGCCTATATAGTTGAATAACCTTAGAGTAGAAGATATTCAGTGACACAGACTGTCCTCTGGCCTATAGAGTATACAAAACAAAGAGAAGAAACTAAAGTTAGAAGGATTTTTTGTACTATTCATTGGTGTACAGGTGCTGGTCATAAAATTAGAATATCATGAAAAAGTAGATTGATTTCAGTAATTCCATTTAAAAAGTGAAACTTGTATATTATATTCATACATTATATACAAACTCATATATTTCAGATGTTTATTTTGTTTAATTTTGATGATTACAAATGACAACAAATGAAAATCTCAAATTCATCATATCAGAAAATTAGAATATTACTGAAGACCAATAAAAACAAAGGATTTATAGAAATGTTGGCCAACTGAAAAGTATGAACATGAAAAGTATGAGCATGTACAGCACTCAGTATTTAGTTGGGCCTCCTTTGGCCTGTATTACTGCAGCAATGCGGCGTGGCATGGAGTCGATCAGTCTGTGGCACTGCTCAGGTGTTATGATAGCCCAGGTTGCTCTAATACTGGCTTTTAGCTCTTCTGAATTGTTGGGTCTGGTGTATTGCATCTTCTTCTTCACAATACCCCATAGATTTTCTATGGGGTTAAGGTCAGGAGAGTTTGCTGGCCAATTAAGAACAGGGATACCATGGTCCTTCAACCAGGTACTGGTAGCTTTGGCACTGTGTGCAGGTGCCAAGTCCTGTTGGAAAATGAAATCTGCATCTCCAAAAAGTTGGTCAGCTGCAGGAAGCATGAAGTGCTCTAAAACTTCCTGGTATGTGGCTGCGTTGACCCTGGACCTCAGAAAACACAATGGACCAACACCAGCAGATGACATGGCACCCCAAACCATCACTGACTGTGGAAACTTTACACTGGACTTCAAGCAACGTGGATGAAGTGCCTCTCTTCTTTTCCTCCAGACTCTGGGACCTTGATTTCCAAAGGAAATGCAAAATTTACTTTCATCAGAGAACATGACTTTGGACCACTCACCAGCAGTCCAGTCCTGTTTCTCTTTAGCCCAGGCAAGACGCTTCTGACGCTGTCTGTGGTTCAAGAGTGGCTTGACACAAGGAATGCGACAGCAGAAACCCATGTCTTTCATACGTCTGTGTGTGGTGGTTCTTGAAGCACTCACTCCAGCTGCAGTCCACTCTTTGTGAATCTCCCCCACATTTTTGAATGGGTTTTGTTTCACAATCCTCTCCAGGGTGCGGTTATCTCTCTTGCTTGTACACTTTTTTCGACCACATCTTTTCCTTCCCTTCGCCTCTCTATTAATGTGCTTGGACACTGAGCTCTGTGAACAGCCAGCCTCTTTAGCGATGACCTTTTGTGTCTTGCCCTCCTTGTGCAAGGTGTCGATGGTCGTCTTTTGGACAACTGTCAAGTCAGCAGTCTTCCCCATGATTGTGTAGCCTATAGAACTAGACTGAAAGACCATTTAAAGGCTTTTGCAGGTGGTTTGAGTTAATTAGCTGATTAGAGTGTGGCACCAGGGGCCATCAATTTTGAACCTTTTCACAATATTCTAATTTTCTGATATGATGAATTTGATATTTTCATTTGTTGTCATTTGTAATCATCAAAATTAAACAAAATAAACATCTGAAATATATGAGTTTGTATGTAATGTATGAATATAATATACAAGTTTCACTTTTTAAATGGAATTACTGAAATCAATCTACTTTTTCATGATATTCTAATTTTATGACCAGCACCTGTATATCTTGAATGTGCATGTATACGTTTGAGATTTAGTCTTACTTGAGATTTAGTCTTACTTGCCGGATGATTTATGTCTGTGAAGATGGTAGGCTGTGGCAGGCTGTGCATATCTTCTGACCAGAAGATAACTCTTTCTCTTTATATGTTAATGTCC
The DNA here is from genome assembly GCF_016077235.1 of Cyprinodon tularosa. Taxonomy (NCBI): domain Eukaryota; kingdom Metazoa; phylum Chordata; class Actinopteri; order Cyprinodontiformes; family Cyprinodontidae; genus Cyprinodon; species Cyprinodon tularosa. The sequence goes on from NW_024038178.1 coordinate 1,313,716, forward strand.
ACAAATCATGACAGAAAAAAATATTTTAGTACAAAGATTGAAGTTTAAAAAGGACCCATCAGGGAAAGAGGGGGAATTTTTGAATGGCTACTACTGTACATGTAGGTGTTGATTGATGATCTCCCAATCAGCTGTCGGCAGTAATAAAGCTGAGTGCTTTGCGTTATCAATCTGGCCCTCCAGGTTAGCTAAACTTTTGCTGTTTTGCAAAGAAGAATGTTTAAGTAATTAAACTGGTAGATGTGCAAATTTACTAGATATGGCCCTCAAAATGCATACAGTTTATTAGTAATAAAAGGTAGCTCTAAAAATTAAAGACTGAATAAGGCTTAGTACAAACCTAAATATATATTAAAAAGAAAAAAAAAATCTATATATATATATATATATATCTATATCTATATATATAAAATTATCTCTCGAGCCCTTAGGTCGATGTATTGACGCACATGTTCTAGAGACACACAGTGCTGAAGCATCCTTTGTCTGACCAGCTTTCTGCACCTTAACAGTCAATGTGTCTAGGTCTACTCTTATGTCTATGGGATTGTCTGCATGCCTGGCAGGTGCTTCCTGAGAAGATCTGGGAAGTGTTGCGCCATATATTATGACCATGCTTTTTGGACATTGGGAACCAGTGTCCATATTTGATTTTTACTTGATGACCAGAGGAGAACACGCAGCTGGGGGACCTCTGATTGAATAAAAAAACAAAAACAAAAAACTTTTTGCTAACATCTTTATTAGCTAGATAATCAGTTCTATCTGGAGCTAATCATCATAGCTATGAGCAACAAATTCAGCTGGTGAACTTCAGTGTGTACCTGCAGATTATGTGGAACAACCTTAAACAGACATAACAGCTTAAAATGCCTAAAACATTGCATTAAACATTTTCTCTGTTCTGTGCTGAGTCTCCTCCCGCTGAAGGTCTAAAGGAAATATTGAGCAGTTATGATAGCCAGAAAGTTATGTCTGTGATTCTTAGTATTTCTATCTGTCTATCTATCTATCTATCTATCTATCTATCTATCTATCTATCTATCTATCTATCTATCTATCTATCTATCTATCTATCTATCTATCTATCTATCTATCTATCTATCTATCTATCTATCTATCTATCTATCTATCTATCTATCTATCTATCTATCTATCTATCTATCTATCTATCTATCTATCTATCTATCTATCTATCTATCTATCTATCTATCTATCTATCTATCTATCTATCTATCTATCTATCTATCTATCTATCTATCTATCTATCTATCTATCTATCTATCTATCTATCTATCGATCTATCTGTTTGTCGGTCCGTCTGTCCGTCCGCCCCTCCGCCCACAACAGTTTTAGTAAATTATTAATTTATTGCTGTAGCAGAAATCTAAAAAACTCAAGCTGACATTTTTCATTCCTACAGTGCAACTTGTACTACAGGACAGCTAATATCATGAAGGTGAGTTAATCAATTCACATCTCTTGGTTGTTTGTTTTACAAAATATTATTTAAAATCAATGACTGTAAATGAGTCACAAAAAACAGAAAAACTGTTCCTTTTTCTGAAATATTTAATTAATGCTTAACCTTAAAGAGCAAACAATTTTTTCTTGATTTTTACAAACACATTACAAATATGGGAAAAAAATTAAGTAAGATATTCCATTATCTCAGCTTTCAAGGGGTGGGATAAGAGACCTCAATCAAGACATTAGAGGGGATTCACATGCTAAGATGTTTGGTATGTCTATAGCAGGGGTCGGCAACCCAAACAAGAGCCATATTGGACCAAAAAAAAAAAATCTGTATGGAGCCTCAAAAAAGTAATAGGCATTCATTATTAAATGTTTATCCTGGAGCAAATGTCACATCATGTGACTACAATATTTGGTGCTTTAAGTTCAAATTCCATTGCACAATAATGTATTGTTTTTTTTTTATTTATTTATTGCATTAATGAAATTATAGAAACACAATGAAGAATTATGTTTTTGGTGTAATTCTTATTTTAAGTATTTGGGGAAAAAAATGGAAGAAAGTTAACATACCTGCATAAGAGCACTATACCTGCTCTTTCTATGAACAGAGTGAACCATGCTTGCAAAACAAAAGAAATAGCAGCCGTAGTGGAGTTTGGAGATGCAATCCACTTCTTAAATGTATCTTTGCACCCCTTTAATTTATCCAGAAGTGCTGCAATCACAGTTTTTCTTTCACTCCCAACTTAGTGGTCAGCCAAGTCCTTCTGTGGAAATGCCTTTGCATTTGACAACTTCTCATTACAAAGCAGACATGCAGGAAATCCTTCTGCGTTGGTAATGAAAGCAAATGATTCGGTCCATCTTCTTTGAAACCTCTGTTCTGATCAGCTATCTTCAGGGCTGCCATCTTTTCATCAAACCTTGGAGAGGCAAAGCGTGGAATTTTAGATAGAACAGGAGATTTTACTGAGTAACAATAAGTTATCTGTAGTTATGTGGAAACATTTTTTCACAATATAAATTATTTTCTATATTCTGGTGTTTTTCAGAGAATTTAAGAATAATGGGTCCTGGTAAAATATTTGCTTCTTAAATATACTGTAAACTAAGAATTTCAAAATTTTGTTAATTTATTATTGTGTACAGTTCATGTAAAATATAAAATGGGGAACTATTAAGCTAGTACTGGATTACTGGCACTAATGCATATACCAGTGCAATCGACTCCATTGCAAACTACAATGTGTATGACTATTTAGTAATAGGCTAATGATTAAAAACCTTCACTCATTATGTTATTAGTTTTTTGTTTTTTTTGTTTTTTTTTTTACAATTGACAAAACAGCTAAACAATTCAGACCTTGTAGGAGGTTGTATATTTTATTAAAACTTACCATGGCACAAGACAGCTCTTCTTTGGATGCTTCATTCTGGAAGGTGTGATAGAAATTTAAGAAGAAAAAAGAAAAGTTTTTAAACATATTCAATGGACCAAAATAAGGATAAATGAATAAGATAAGTAATAATAAAATGAGAACATCCCTCTCGTTCCTCCTCTATCAATGCTGGATGAGTGAGTTGTTCTGCACTCTGTATGTGGTACTCCTTTCTTGGGTGGCTGATCTTTTGAAAGGTTCTTTTATCTTTTTGTGAACCTCCTAAATTCCAATGGGAGATTATTCAACTAGCTTGAGCAATAATTATTTTATTTGTGAGCGAAACATGGACTCAAACTGGGACTAAAAACAAGCCCCAGGTAAAGAAAAACCATACCATTTGATGTCATCCTACACTCAGTCTCCACATTGATAAATTATATATATTTGCTCAAGTGCTGGATTGCTTAAAATCTTCAATCATTGACAAAGAGAATTATCTTTGTTCAGGTGAGATAATACAAAAATTTAGCAGTAGTAACTGCTTAGAAATCCCGGTCTTTTTTATATCAGCTGCTGTCATCACAGTGTATAGTTGGGCTGGTGAAAAAATACACACTAGGTATCAGCCTGGCATGTCCTCATGTGCTAGTATTAATGTTGTATTAAAAACACGGACTGTATTTTTATCAGCATGGTAATTTTAGATATAAATAAGTGGAATGGAGTTGAGTTTTAATGTCCGTCATTTATTTGCCAGAAAATTTGGGGATATGGAGAGAGAGCGTGGGAAGACTCTGAGATGCTTAAATCTCACACCCAATGGGTGAGATTAACAGCCCTGTATCTTCCTTTTTTAACTTTGGGACCATGATCCAAGACACATCCGCAGTTGCACCAAATCATGTGTTGCAGGCTATAACGCAAATCTTTTTCGACATAAATGTTTACATTTATTGTTTAAATGTATTTATTATACACATTTCTTCCCACATAGGAAAACAAAATGAATGTTTGTTTGACCTCCTTTCCTCCATATTAAAACATTGATCCATCCATCCATCCATCCATCCATCCATCCATCCATCCATCCATCCATCCATCCATCCATCCATCCATCCATCCATCCATCCATCCATCCATCCATCCATCCATCCATCCATCACACTTATCCCAAGCGGGATCACGTGGGGTGCTGGTACCTATTTCCAGGTGTCTACGGTTAAGGGGCTGTGGTACACCCTGGTCCGGTGGCCAGTCCATCGCAGGGCAAAACAGAGACAAACAGGATAAACAACCATTCATGCAAACACTCACAACTAAGGAGAATTTAGAGAAGCCAGTAAACCAAACGTTATGTTTTTGGACATGCAAACTCCTTGCAGAAAGAACCTGGATTGGGAATGGAACCCGGAAGCTTATTGCTCCAAGCCAGCAGTGGTACCCACTGTGCCACTGAGCAGCCCATATTAAAACAAACCAAAAAAAATATATAATAATTAAGCTTTTTTAATTTCCATAAATTTTAGAAAAAGTTCCAGGGAGCTGCAAGTCGTAGGTTCTGGAGTCACAGGTAGCTGACCCCTGGTCATAGAAACATTGCCATATTTCATGATAGCTAGGGTTACTCTTACAGTAAGCTTTATCAAGAGGGACATTTTAGATAGTATCCCTCACAGACTAAAATTGTTGGTTGGTTGCACAGGAGTGACGTTTGAAAAGTAAAAGATCTGCCTTCCATTCTATTTTTAGAAACTCGAGTAATCAGTAATACCAGGCACACACTAAATGTGGGCCGCCTACGATTTGGGTGCCACAGAAACGCAAATTATTAATGCTTACACTCATTTTAGCCATGGTGAGTGTGGTGCAGATCAACAAAATGATTTTGGAGGGAGGAAGTGTAATTTGACACCACAGCCATCTCCAATTAAAAGCTTTTGAATATCACAAGTGTTGTGAAAGTTTACCAGAAGATTATGATTTTATTAAATACCTAGATGTGGAAGTTATAGTTAATTAGTGGGTTTTTCAAATTGAGGGTAAAAACAACTTAATGAGTATTAGTTCCATGACTATAACTGTAATTTGCTAATTCTCCAGGGTTCTTAGTCATTACAAAAGAGGTTGGACACCTTGTTTAACTGTTATGTTCAAGGTGTCTTCACCAATTCAGTAATATGGACTATGTCTATCACCAGAGTTATTAATCACCAACCAAAGAAATCTGTCTCTGTTCATTCAGATGTTACTTAAAGGATCTGACCTGAGTGATAAAGCGTTCAGTGTGTAAAATAACCACAAAAGATAACTGCTTAAAATACAATGCTATCTTTATTAGCTAATAATCACACAGTATTATTATATCTAATAACTACGCAAACTAAACACTACTGAAAATAGGCACAAGTAAATAAATAGGGAAAAACAGGTTCAAAAGGTATTCAAGAGTGCCTTATGTATGTTTAACTTTTAAGGCTTAATGCAGTTAAGGTGTTCTTTAAAAATAGCTGCAGATAAATGTGAATGAACCCTGATGCAAAGATGTTGAATGCAGTCAAATCAGTAGAGTTTAATTGGGTTTTACAGTGAAAAATGAACAAAAATGCATTAATCTGTAATGAAGCTGAAAGAGAATGGGTAAGTTTAGCTGGTCCCAGGAGATATAGTTTGTGCAGGTAAAGCTGAAACAAGGGAAAATTTAGAGCTCACAACATGGGTGCTACAAAGTAGCCAGACATGAATTGGCTTTTTTTAGGCTTTTAGGCTCTTCAGACAGGTTGCTTAGTCCGGTTAACGAAACAATGTGTTCAACTTGGTATAAATCATAAGAAAAGATGGTCACTACCAACTGCCCCTTATGAATTGTAAAAAAGGTATCCTGTCTTGATCAGCAAGCAAAGATGGATCGGTTGCTACTTAGCGTAACTTTCAGCTGAGAACAGGTGTGTCTAGCCTTACTCGGCCACTGGCAACAGGAAATATAATAGGAGCTGGCTCTTTGAATAAACTCCGTCACAGGGGGATGAATTCAGATGGGAGTTGCTTCCGTTACATCACTGACATCAGATTTCAACAAGGTCAAACAGAGAAATGAGTTCATTAGCTTGGTAAAGTTCTTCATGATATTTACTATGATGCTACCACCTAGCAGCTTATGGCTAAAGAGATCACACATTCCAGAAAAGATCTAATGATGATCTGCAGCACCTTCTTGCAAGCACTGAAGGACATGAGCTTCATTAAAAAGCACAGTCTGCTACCTCCCTTCTTGTAGACAGCTTCACAGTTGAATGTCCACTCAAGTCTGTTTTCCAGGTGAAAACCAAAAGAAAAAAATATTTTGAGAAATAAAATTACATGATCATCACTGTCAAGGCTGAGAACAGAGGACCCAGTAGGGAATACTTAATAAAAGTGTTTCCTGCAGAGAGGAAACACAGGTTAGTGACCACGTAAATCTTACGGAGGAAGATTATAAATGTGAGTCACTAACCTGGTTTACAAGTTCAGTCCGTGCCCAGAGAATTAGGTAGGAACCAGCCAGTGGGCTGCCAACAAGATGCAATGGGCGCTGCCCAGACTGTCCCAGATGGTGTACTGTAGCCCCGGAGAACTGATAACAAGCAGGAGTCCCAAGACAGGTCAGGCAAACAGATCGAACACGAACTGGCAGGCTCAGAGATCCAGGAGTCCGAAGCCAGGTCAGACACATGGCTCAGAACAGGAAAAGACAGGCCCAGTGGTTGAGAGGCAGAACAGGATCAGGTAATCAGAAACACTAAGGTACGCTTAAAACACTCTTCTCCACTGGTTTAAGGGAAATAACCTGGCTCTGATGACTGTTAGCAGCCAGCTTAAAATGATGCAGGAGCCGGTGGATCAGATGAACGGTAACAAAAAAAATGGACTGAGCTAGACAGGTGAATGGAATGAATAATTAAGCCAGTAACAAGCGCTAAGATAACTACACATTATGGTCCTCTCTGCCTTGTCTTAATGACATTGACTTAGTTGAAGCAGATGAATGAAGGGATCCTCAACTCTAACTTCAGTGTGATACACAAGCTGCAGTCTGTCCTGATAGCTGCTAGGTTTCTTGTTGAGGTAAAAATACAGTATTTCTCTAAGACCTTATGGTGCGGGATGTGATTCCAACAGTTCTATTGCCATTAAAAATGGTTTTGCCCTGATTCAGTAATTGTAGTTAAATGTATCATATTGTAAATAACAATATTTATGTTTTTAGGCAGAAGTAAATTTTCCTTTAAAAATGGGGTTTAAAATTGCATTGAAATTTCTCCTATCATAAGTATTGGTCCTACATTGTAGTATTTTGACAGCCTTAATTATGTTTACTCTGCACTGTTTAATTATTCTTCCTTAGCAAACAATACCAGCAGTTTCTATCACATTTTACAAATGAGGAAAATGTTTCACAAAATCTGTAAAATTTCTTACGGTTTAAGACAAATGTGGCATTATTATTATTATGTTCCTATTCTTGTCTTGTAAAGATCCAAATTATTAAAGTTTAACTACTGGTAAATAACCTACTTAAATATCCTTTGTTTCAGCTGCAGGTGTCTCTCTTTCTTGTCCTGCTTCCTCTATGGGACAGCGTATCGCCTCTTGTGCTTCCTCTAGATTGCAGCGACATCTATAACTATGATAGCAGCCAAGCTAGTGGAGTTTACACTATCTATCCTATTGAGTTCAGTTCGGCTGTTGAGGTACGTTCATGATGTTCTCTTTGAGGGAAATGTGATTATGAAAATATAATGTGAGCTGTATTTTATTAGTTAGGCTTAGTAAATATAAACCCAACAAAGCTCAGTCTGTCATTCCAATTTAAATTCAGTTTAGTACCGTGTTTTTTATTTAATGTCATACATTTCAGCAATTTTAATATCAGACTATTCTAAACGTAGGGATACAAACAAGTAATTGTGCAAACTGAATCTGCCACCCCTGCTGCAGTGATTTGGACGACAGAAAAAAACATTTTACTTAAAACAAATCTGTGGTTATACTGAAGTATAGCAGTTGGATGGATTTTTGCTTCTGTTGACACCTTTTGGATATTAAACTTGCAAGTAACCACCTCAGCATTCATCTCTGCATTTGGGTCCTTCAAACCTCCACTCTACCCGACAACAGTGAGCTAAAGTAGACCCATAGTAGATCAAGGCTTTGTTTCAGAGTTTCTAAAATGTAACAGAATGGAAACAGAGTTCACTTACCTAAATAATATGGGAAATCTTTGATGGATATTTGAATAGGAAAATATGATTACCAGTTATAATAAAATATCATCCTACAAGTACAGCAGCTAAAATAAATAACACTCCAAATAGCGCCCACCTCCAGAACAAACCTTGGAAAAAGGAAATCACACACGCTCAAAGACACTCCCATTGAATTACAATCATCTATATAAAAAAAAAAACACTTAATCTCTGTGGCAGAGCTGTGTTTAGAACAATGCAACCAGTTGACATGTATCTACAGTACTCAACATTGCAGTAAATCAGGTGTCTTCAATCTTTCTAATCCAAAGAGCCATTTTACTACAAGCCCTACTAAATCAAAGCATTTGAGACATAACTATTGCATGACCTTTAAATAAAACACAACCTATTATTTTTGTTGAATATCTGCTATAGGATTTTTTTTTTTGCCATTTTATGAAACAACATTTTGTTTCTTATCTTTTAACCATTTAGTACCAAGTGCCTCATTTTTGACTTTTTAAAGACCTCTACATCATCAGGGTGATATTTTTGTTCTTAAAAAATTGTTCAATCTGACACACACAGTGAATAAACAATCCATCATAGATTGTACAGAAATATCCAATGTATCATATATGGCACAAATAAAATCTAATTTAGTGGGTTTTTTTTTCCCAAAATGTTTAATAGTTAAAAAATATATATGTTTTCGCTTACTCTTTCATGGTTTAGACTTCAAAGGGTTAAAATTAGTATTGAAAAATAAACATTTCTTAAAAAGTAAGCATGGGTTAAATTTTTTATGGACATTATGTACAACAATGAAAAGTTTCCAAGCCAATGACGAGAAAAATATATCTAACAACATACAACACTTCTGTTTGAAAATTCTGTGTCAATATTCTTAAAAATTCAAAAGCCTCTAAGACTTGTATATATTGATATACTATATTCAAAACCAGTCCAAAGAACCAATTAAAGCTATAGAGGTGCAAGTTTCAGGCCCCTGATATATACTCATAAGATGACACCTAAATATACAAAATAGTTGGATAATTCTGAACTTAAAAGCTTTGTAAAAGGAAATAAACAAAAAGGCAAAGAGAAGGTATAAAGGCAAGTCAACAGTAATTCTGCATCTCATAAGGCATGCTATTTGAATGAGCAGAGGCTATTTTTCAGGTCACTCACTATATGTAAGGTTATGTCATCTCATGGATGAAACTATTTTTTGATAGATTTTCACTCTAGCTTTCTTTGTATGCACAGACTGAATGAATGTGTTAATTACAATACATAACATAGCAGCAGTGTAGCTACAAGAAAGATGAACCTCATGCTTGTGTCTCTGCAGGTGTTCTGTGACATGGATCGTTTGGGAGGACGTTGGACAGTGAGAATCTAAACCTTTTAGATTCATCCCATCCTCTGACTGATTGATCTTTATCGATGCTTCCAGCTCCGCTGTGTCATGATAGATTTAAGAGATCTGACCCGCATGAGGAGAACCACTCAGAGAACCAGGGGAAAAGTTTAACAGGTTTATTGAGGAGACTGTACAGGAGTTGAACTACAGTAGGAACTCAGTGAACTGGTGAACCGGAACTGGAAAATCTGGAGAGGTGATCACAGTGATCAGTTCATGGGCCGCAGGAAAAACTGATTAAGTCTTTAGCACAGTGGAAGCGGGACTCACGTTTGAGGGGGTTCTTGTCTTTCCTTGATCCAGTTGGTGTGGGTTTATCCAGAGAAGTGGAAACTCATTGGAAAGCGGACATTTAGACATAGGTTGGACCCTGAGGAGCAATGGAGCAGACTGTCACTTGGATTTCCGAAAGGGACTTGAACGTCACGTGTGGAAGTTTTCCCCTGCTCAGTGTCAACTCAGTTAATCCTTCCAGGGGGAGAAGGCCAGGCATCCAGTTACACAGGAAGGCTTCCTGCCGAAAATGCAAAGACAAAAAACGAAGTTAGACTCAGAGAATCAAAGGCTCAGATTAGACTCAGCTAAACTCAGCTTGGCTGGCATCGAGGTAGTGACAGTCCGCCACTCAAATACTCCTCATTGATGAACCAACGAGTAGCAGGTGTACAGGAAGGCCAACGAGAACAGGGCAGCACCTGGTGGTGGAGGGAGAGAAAAACACACAAACAACCCACAGAAACTGGATTCCTAACAAGCTAGTTTGTGCTTTGCTATCAACACTCATTCTCAGTTCAACAGTTCCCAAAACAAACTCTGGATCAGATTGTTGGAACTGAAATTAGAGAAAGAACCAGAAGATCTAAAATAGTTCCAAATCTAATCAAATCTAAATGCAACAATACTTTCTATATTGTTCTTAGTGTAACATATCAGCGGTGTTCTGCGAGTTACTTATTTTACCTCCCTGCAGGTGTTCCAGAGGAGGATGGATGGTTCAGTGAACTTCTACAGGCCCTGGGATCAATACAAGACAGGTTTTGGAAATGCTGCTGGAGAGTACTGGCTTGGTGAGACCTAGAACTAATAGGTATGGAGATAAAAAAAAAAAAAGAACCAGCAAACCAAATGAACAGCCTGAGAGATCAGTTTCTCCATGTTTCTGTTTTTAGGTCTTGAAAATCTCTACCAGCTCAGTCTCAGAAAAAGGTATGAACTGCTGGTTGACATGGAGGACTTTGAAGGAAATCAAGTTCATGCTCGTTACTCCTCTTTCTCTGTTGGGTCAGAATCTGCGGGATATACTCTGCAAGTATCGGGATTCAGTGATGGTGGGGCAGGTGGGTACCAGCTCTTTACGATGCAGGAAGATATGTTATTGCTTTCTTCTTTAATCAACACAAGATATTTTTCATGGTTTAGATTTACTATGATTGTTACATTCAACTGAGATTTCTTTCACAAATACATTGTATTTGTATTAAGCCCCCTTGATCCTTCATTTTGTAGAGCTTTGGTTAATCTTTAATGAACTATATTTTGAGAACTGTCTCTACAAAATTTGCACATCCACTGACTGAATGCCTTAAACATCCTTCTCTGCAAAATAGCTCAAGTTTAGTTAACCTGGAGAGCAAGATTCTTAATGCATACAGAGCACTCAGGTTTATTACCGCATGCAGCTGACTGAGGGAGCACCACCCAGCACCTCTTTACCAAAGTTTGATCTGTTATTTAACAACCCTCTAGTGGCCAGGTTAGGTTGAATTGATTCTTGAAATTTAATGAGTCTAGTTACTATGACTATCACTAGGCTTAAACATTTTTTGTTAGAGATAACAAGTCAGTCTAATACTGCCATTTTTTGTACATAGTGACTGTAATTAACTGATATCTGGCCCTTCGAGCTGTCGATAACTATTGGCGCCTGAGCAATTTAGTTGAACAGCCCACTTGGACACCTGGTGCAGCTCTTGCTGTATGTTTAGGGATATTTCAATGCAGGACGTTAAATTTTATAGACTTTGAACTGCTTCCTAGTGCTTTCCATGAAGATGTTGCTTGCTCACTAATGTTCTCCATAATACCACTGAGGCGAGTTATAGAACAGCTGCATTTTTACTGATCTTTAATCACACCTCATAATTTGCTTACCGTATTTTCACGACTATAAGGCGCACTTAAACGTCTTTTTTTCCCCTCAAAATGTGCGGTGCGCCCTTTGGTGCGGTGCGCCCTATGTGTGTTGTCACTGCGACTTTTGAGACCACCTCATTGAGGAGATGATGAAAGAGTGGCTGAATGTAAGGAGACCAGGTGTTTTTTTCCCACTCATCACCATTAATCTGTAACTCCATGCGTGCCCATCTCACAGCTGATGTGAAAAACATGGGGAAACAAATTAACCCTGTGCTCGCTGTTCAACCGCTCAACATCGGTGTGAACCGGACCCAGCAGGTGCAGCAGAAGCAGCGAGTTTACATGCAAAGTAAATGGTTGACGCGCGTATAGGTGCAGCAAAAGGTCCTGCAGCGCGTTTTGAGCCGCAGGTGCAGCACGTCGGGATCGTTTAAGCATCTGATGCACCGCCAACGCGCTGCTGCAGCTCGAGATGGAAAATTTTAAGTTTTGCTGCTGGACGCGCCGCATCAACCAATCAGAGAAGCTGATCTGGGAGCTGACAGCGAGACAGACACAGCGCTCTGATGAAAGAGGAGATGATGAAAGCGTGGCTGAGGGAGGTGTAGCCTATGTGAGGAGACCAGGTGCTTTTTTCCACGCATCACCATCGCTGCGTGCCCATCTCACAGCCGATGTGAAAAAAAAGGTGAATCAATGAACGCTGTGCTCACCGTTATCCCGGGGGGTCTGACAAAGGAACTTCAACCGCTCGACATTGGTGGGAACCGTTCAAAGTAAGGCTGCGAGCGGCGTGGGAGCGATGGATGACAGACGGAGACCACAGTTTCAGGATAAGTGGAAGGCAGCGCCGGGCAAGTTACGCCACAGTTTGCGGATGGATTGTAGATGGACTAACGTGTCTGCTGGCTCTGTTGTTCAAGCTTTTGCAAAAGCCGGCATTATTTCTGAGGAGCTGCGCTGCACGGAAAGTGACTGACAGCGCAGAAGGGGAAACTGGCATGTCTGATTTAGCGCAGCTGTTTAATTCAGAAACAGAGGATGATGACTTTGATGGGTTTGATTAATACTTTGTAATAAATACATGAATAAAGCACAATCATACTCAGTTTTGCTCCCGCTCTATTTTTCTACCTGAAAACTTAATTCAACAGCAGCCTGTGGGCGGGTCTCCTCCTCTTCAGCGCGGTGGCTGGCAGGTGTTTTTTCATCTAAATAATCTAAATCTTGCAGCTATATTTGCTGTGATCAGTGGGAATAAAGTAGATTAAATATGTTTTTAAGTGAGAAAGTCCACCTGAAAACTTCATAATTGCAGTCAGTTCATCCAGATTATCTATTTCTGTCGGAGGCGCTCAGACCCCCACATACCAGCGGTGCACCGACAGCAGAAATCCTTTCGTTCACCGCGGCTGCTGGCAGGTGTTTTTCATCTAAATAATTGAAACTGCAGGCACCAGGATACCAGTAATAAAAGCGAACATATTCTGTCGGCAGGTTTCAGGATTTTAAGTTAATTTAGGAGTGATCACAGCGCTGTGTCATCTGCGATGTGTCTGTCTCACGGCCAGCTGCCAGGTTTGATTAATACTTTGTAATAAATACATGAATAAAGCACAGTCATACTCAGTTTTGCCCCCGCTGTATTTTTAAATACGCAGTAGAGGTATTTAAAGGTAGTAGAGGACATGTACCTGTATATAAAAAATGCGCCCTATAGTCCGGTGCGCCTTATGTGTGTGTTAAATACAGAAATGGGACACATAACTGAGAGTGCGCCTTTTAGTACGGTGCGCCTTATGGTCGTGAAAAGTCACTAGTTCACATTTATTTTAATTTTGAGATATAAACTAAAAACGGTTAAATGCAAAGACTTTTTAACCTGAATGTTTTCTCATTTATTTCAAGGTTCATGTTATTTCTTTCTTTCTTTTTTTTTTTTTTTTATCTTGCAGGAGACTCTCTAAGTTTTCACAATGGACAGAAGTTTAGTACCTTTGACAAAGATCAGGACACTTTTACTGGAAATTGTGCCAAGCTCTACTTGGGGGCTTACTGGTACGGAACTTGTCATAAGAACAACCCTAACGGGGTTTATCGCTGGGGGGCAGCGATAAACCCAATACAGGAAATCATGGCTCTCAATTGGATGGAAGCTTAAGTCTTATGAGATTTAAATATTGAGGCCACTGTCCTCAAACATTCAGTCAGAAATAAATTTCGATGTGAATATAATTTTCTTTTTTTTTTCCTTTTTTTTTTCTTTTACATTACTTTAGCTTAGTTTTCATCCTTTTAAGTAGCTGACATGATTGTTTGCTTTTTTTAAATTTAGCCTTTATAAATTACCTGAAACTTTCCTAATAGGCTATCCTTCTTTTTTTCAGTTTTAGAGAGCTTATTAACAACTTACAACTGTCAGTCATTCAAAAAAAAATTGGACGTGTTAAGCCTTTTTGACGTTTACATTTGTGTTGGAAATTACAGTGTAATACATTGGACTTCTTTGTTTGCATGTGCTTTACAAATAAAAAAGAGTTGAGGACGTAACTTGTGTTTGTGTCGGATTTTTTAAATTAATTGTCGGGTTGAGTGGTGATTTGAAGGACCCAAATGCAGAGACGAAGGCTGAGGTGGTTTCTTGACAGTTTGATTTCCAAAGGGGTGTCAACAGAAGCAAAAAGCCAAGACGTGATGAGGAACCAGGAAAGAGCGGCTGAATAACAGGGTTATATATGGGAGACAGAAACACTGGGAGGACTAAATGGCAGACGAGTAACAGGTGGAAAGAAGAATAGAAGGAAGCTACGATATGGAGACTGACACAAGACGGGAACAAAGGGTTAAAAATAAATACATAAGAACTCAAAAACTATTAAAAAGAACTAGAATAACACAAAATGGAAATAAAACCAATGCAAACTCAAACTTAAACAGAACCAAAAACCGTGACATTGATAGAGTAATTGTAAGGTTAAGTTTGAAAGGTAAGGTAAGGCATCACATTTAAAAGCTCAACAGCAGCAGAATGTTTATTACCTTTTCACTTAAATAATTTTCTCTATTTATTATTGGTTAAAAAGTATGACATGATATCTTAGTTTGTAGATAACATTAAAAAGGGGCCTAAAAAACAACCACTTACTTATTTTTAGACATTGACTCTACAACACTGAAATTTTAACCTGTGTAATTATATACTGGATTTTTTTCCCTTTAAGTTCTCCAGCAAAAAAATGCCTTTAAAACTTGGACAAAAAATCCCATGCAGAAACATGTTTACATCAATCAATCAATCAATCAATCAATCAATCAATCAATCAATCAATCAATCAATCAATCAATCAATCAATCAATCAATCAATCAATCTATCTATCTATCTATCTATCTATCTATCTATCTATCTATCTATCTATCTATCTATCTATCTATCTATCTATCTATCTATCTATCTATCTATCTATCTATCTATCTATCTATCTATCTATCTATCTATCTATATATATATTAAATATTGTGTAATTTTCCTGACCATGTGTGTGTCATTGAGAGCCAAAAAGTTACATCTGTCACGTTGACCAACTGATGAGCAAACTGGACCAGTGACCTTTTTAACTGTGTGTGCATACAGCTCTTGTAAGGGTAAGCAGCAGCTCACCGTCAGCCATTTTTGTCCAATAGATAGATAGAAAAACTAAGAATCACAGAAATAACATATAGTTCTTTCTATCATAACTCCTAAATATTACCTATATAGACCTTCATTCAGAGGAGACAGAGAAAGTGTTTAATGCAGTGTTTTAGGCATTATCTCCCTGCTAAGCTGCTATATGTCTGTTTAAGGTTGTTCCACACAATCTGCAGGTACACACTCTAAAGTTCACCAGCTGTATTTCTTGCTGCTCATAGCTTTGATGATTACAGTAGCTCCAGATATACCTGATTATATAGCTAATAAATCAAAAAGGTTTTTTTTATTTTTCTATTTTATTATTTTTTTTATTTAATCTTATTATTCAATCTTGGGGGTAAAAGTGTTAATTTATTATCTTTTTATACTCAGAACAATAGTATACATAATGCAAGCCTCTGAACCCTGTTACAAAATTTAGTGGGGATGTTTCTTGGAAATCACCAAATGTTGTACTCCCCTCAAGCTCAGGATCTCCTACCAGCAGTGGTGGGTGCTCAGGAGCTTCAAGACCATCACTACTGACTTAAAATCAATCCGAAACACTAACCTACATTCATAACCTTCTTTCCAACTGTATGCATTTCTTCAAAACCATTCTCTTAATTTTATCTATCTATCTATCTATCTATCTATCTATCTATCTATCTATCTATCTATCTATCTATCTATCTATCTATCTATCTATCTATCTATCTATCTATCTATCTATCTATCTATCTATCTATCTATCTATCTATCATCTGTCTGTCTGTCTGTCTGTCTGTCTGTCTGTCTGTCTATCTATTTAACAAAAACGGCTGACGGTGAACTGCTGCTTACCCTTACAAGAGCTGTATGCACATGCAGTTAAAAAGGTCACTGGTCCAATTTGCTCATCAGTTGGTCAACATAACAGATGTAACTGTTTGGCTCTCAATGACACACACATGATCAGGAAAATTACACAACATTTGATTTAGTTAGATAGATAGATAAAAAAAAAAATAGTTTCATCCATGAGATGACAATACCTTACATATAGTGAGCCACCTGAAAAATAGCCTCTGCTCATTCAAATAGCATGCCTTATGAGATGCAGAACTACTGTTGAGTTGCCTTTATGCCCTCCCCTTGCCTTTTTGTTTATTTCCTTTTACAAAGCTTTTAAATTCAGAGTTATCGAACTATTTTGTATATTTAGGTGTCATCTTATGAGTATATATCAGGGGCCTGAAACTTGCACCTCTATAGCTTTAATTGGCTACTCGGACTCTGTACAAGGTCTCTTAATAGTTGCTAAAATAAAAAAGGACCAACTACTGGTTTTGAATATAGTATATCAATATATACAAATCTTAGAGGCTTTTTCAATTTTTAAGAATATTGACACAGAATTTTCAAAACAGAAGTATTGTATGTTGTTAGATATATTTTTCTCGTCATTGGCTTGGAAACTTTTCATTGTTGTACATAATGTCCATAAAAAATTTAACCCATGCTTACTTTTTAAGAAATGTTTATTTTTCAACACTAAAACTTTTTTTTTTTAACTATTAAAAATTCTGGCTAAAAAAAAAAAAAACACACTAAATTAGATTTTGTTTGTGCCATATATGATACATTGGATATTTCTGTACAATCTATGATGGATTGTTTATTCACTGTGTGTGTCAGATTGAACAATTTTTTAAGAACAAAAATATCACTCTGATGATATAGAGGTCTTAAAAACTCAAATATGATGCACTTGGTACTAAATGGTTAAAAGATAAAAAAAAACAAAATGTTGTTTTATAAAATGGCAAAAAAAAATCCTATAGCAGATATTCAACAAAATTAATAGGTTGTGTTTTATTTAAAGGTCATGCAATAGTTATGTCTCAAATGCTTTGATTTAGTAGGGCTTGTAGTAAAATGGCTCTTTGGATTAGAAAGGTTGAAGAAACCTGATTTACTGCATTGTTGAGTACTGTAGATACATGTCAACTGGTTGCATTGGTCTAAACACAGCTCTGCCACAGAGATTAAGTGTTTTCTATATAGATGATTGTAATTCAATGGGAGTTGTCTTTGAGCGTGTGTGATTTCCTTTTTTCCTAGGTTTGTTCTGGAGGTGGGCGCTATTTAGAGTGTTATTTATTTTAGTTGCAGTACTTGTAGGATGATATTTTATTATAACTGGTAATCATATTTTCCTATTCAAATATCCATCAAAGATTTCCTATAGTATTTAGGTGAGTGAACTCTGTTTCCATTCTGTTACATTTTAGGAACACTGAAACAAAGCCTTGATGTACTTTGGGTCTACTTTAGCTCGCTACCTATAAAGTGTATAAAACAACAAGACAAGATTAAAGTTAAAGGGATTTTTTTGGTGACATTAATTGGTGTAGATCAATGGATAAATGCAGCAGTCCTCCTGAAAAAGAGGTGATGGTTAGAACACCTTAGGTTGAATTTGCATGTATAGGTTTGACTTAGATTTAGTCTTCTTTCAGAAAATCAGATTTCGAACTTGCCCCATACTGGCCCAGTTAGGGGGCCACCCAAACATCAGCATTTTATGTCCTCTGATTGGTCAGTCAGACCAAAATGTTTACAGCCAAGTTAAATTAGTGACAATCTGCATTTTACATTCACTTTTGGTAAAGGTTTTTTCTGGCCCCAGTGGCTGATATTAAATGGAGATACTAAAACTTCCTGTACAAAGACAGAAGGATGAATTTTGTATATATATAATCAGTATCTCTAGTAACAGTGATATATTTTATTTTCATGCTTTTGTGCTATTTTATCTGGTAATTAGATGCATATTGGTGCCCACTAAAGGCCTATATGTACCGCCCGCCGCTGCCTACCACCTTCACAGATATAAATCAGCTGGCAACTAAGACTAAATCTCATCAAACCTATACATACAAATTCTACCTAAGGTGTTCTAACCATCACCTCTTTTCCTGGGGACTGCTGCATTTATCCATTGATCTACACCAATTAATTTTACCAAAAAAAATTTAAAGGAAAATTTTCTGTAGTGTCCAGGATGAAATCGAATGATCGACACCAAAATTTTGACGATTGGTCCTGTCTCTGCTATTTGGCTCATGCAGAATCCCCCCCTGGCTGCTTCAGAATGGCTTCCATAGTGCATGTCCGATAATGTCCTTAAAACAACCTTAAACGTTCTTTTTTTAAAATATGCTACTCACCGGGTCGTCAGCGTTGTTCAATGACGTTCCAAAAAAAGTTTTGTGAAGAAAAACCGTTCCTGTCTTGTTTTATTTAGCATTTTGTAAATCCCAGAACTATTTTTTTCCGATACATCACATCCGCTTATAAACTTCCGCTTCCCGTTCGAATCTGAAGCGTTGCACACTCCAGACCACTAGTTGGCGACGGTATCCTCTACCGTCAAACTGAAAGTCCAATATGTCCTCCTCAAGAATCCACCTTTCGTATTCCATTTTCAGAGTTTTTTAAAGTGTTTAACAGAGACGTTAGCACCTCGACGTCGGAGTACACAGAGTGAAGCAAAAACACTTGGGCCTTGCGAAAAGACTACAACTAAGTGTAAACAGGCCCCATTTCCGTTTCCGGTGGCGGAGGGATATTGACTATTCCAACAGAACTCAATGGGATTTACAAAATGCTAAATAAAACACTACAGGAACGTTTTTTCTTTACGAAACTTTTTTTGGAACGTCATTGAACAGCGCTGACGACCCGGTGAGTAGCATATTTTAAAAAAAGAACGCTTAAGGTTGTTTTAAGGACATTATCGGACATGCACTATGGAAGCCATTCTGAAGCAGCCAGGGGGGGATTCTGCATGAGCCAAATAGCAGAGACAGGACCAATTGTCAACATTTTGGTGTCGATCATTCGATTTCATCCTGGACACTACAGAAAATGGGCTAAAAGTGTTAAAAACTGGAATTTTCCTTTAACTTCAATCATGTCTTGTTGTTTTACACACTTTATAGGCAAAATAAAAAAAAAATAAAAAATAAGACAAGAGTCTATGAGATGGAATATCTTCTACTTATTCTAGTATATGTTTCCAGTGTATTTTGCTGCCCTCTGCTGTTCAGTTCCTGTCTGATAAAAGATGCTTTGCAATGAAAATAATTTTTCAGTTTTATTTGATTGATTTCCCATTTAGAGCATGATAGGTTTTATTGCAAATCTCTAATGACATCTGTATCTTTCACGAGCTGGGATATTATAACAGGCACCTTGAGCTGTAGTTCAGGAGAGGGAAAACTGGACATTCATTTAACCACTAAGAAAGAGTCTAAAGAAGACTGTGAGAGAAAGAGACCTGAGGATTTGTATCAATTTGACTTTTACATCTTCAGCAGTCTCTCTAAAAATGTCTTGAATCTTTTGGACTGATTTCTTTTCCTCTTCAGTGAACCTGTTCAGTGCAATGACCACCAGGAAAATGTAGGGCCCAGGAGCAGCCAAAGGAATGCAGAGGCTAAAATCTTTCACTGTTTTATACTCATTAAACCTGGTATCAGACAGGCCAGGTGTGTCAATAACAGCAATCTGGTTTCCATCAACAGCTGTGTTACATTTGGAGCAATCCACAGTCAGTGATCTGGGGCTGCATTTAGACTCGAAGCACCGTCGCCCAGAGGAACTCTTCCCACTTCCAGTCTTCCCCACTAAAACAATCCTCAGCTCTTTGTTGTTTGTCAAGTTTGTACCAATTAAGAATAAAATTAATTTGCATGTTTATACTGAAATGTAGAAATAAAGAACATGAAGCTCGTGTTCATGTTCACATTTAGGATGTTTTAAGCTGAAAAGAGGAAAGGCTGAAACATAGTTATACTCAACTGTAGAAACATGAAAAGAAAAAAAAATGAAACTCTGATACTCTGTTCCTATTTTCCTCCCTTCTCATTCATCTTCTTTCTATCAGTCTTCTAATCTTCTTCCTCTCCTATCAATATTACACTGATCTAAAACAGGGAGATAATACAATAAAACTCCCTTCCAAAAACATATGATCTCATCATACATATTATTATCATTATGATGGTGATTATTATTACTATTATTGCTGTTTTTGCTGTTGTTATCTTACCCTCTTTAATACTAAAAAGTAGTTTTGCACTGATACCGATACCAGTATCCGGTGGGGCCCCGATGCAGCACTAAAATGGTGGTATCAGCGAGTACCAACAAATAGCAAAAAGTGAGAAAAAAAGGTGCAAAAAGTTTGTTCAGCTATTATCCCCTACGGTGGCCCAGAGGGGTTGTGATATGTTAAAGATTATTATCATATTATTTCTGACTTGTCTTTCATGTGCTTAAAATGAGATCTAAGGAGCCTCCTATTCATTCTGACTGCAGCTGTCTGAACTGTGGTCTGGTCCAAGATGGACTCCCTTCAGGCACATCCGCCGCGCTGTCGACAGCTTCCAATGAGGCATCTACATATACAATATAGATGTGTATAATGACCATTGTTACGTAACTTCCGTTGTAGTTTCATATTTCCGTTGCGGCTTTTACATTTCCGTTTAGGCTTTCATATATATCTGTTGCGGCTTTTGCATTTATATTGCAGCTTTGTATTTGTGTTGCGGCTTTTGTGATTGTTTCGTGGCTTTTGTATTTGTGTTGCAGCTTTTATAATTGTGTTGCGGCTTTTTTATTGCTGTTGCGGCTTTTGTATTTGTGTTGTGGCTTTTGTATTTGTGTTGCAGCTTTTGTATTTGTGTTGCAGCTTTTGTATTTGTGTTGTAGCTTTTGTATTTATGTTGCAGCTTTTGTATTTGTGTTGCAGCTTTTGTTTTAGTGTTGACATCTCTGGGCCCCCGTAATCACTGATTCCAGGTAGACAATAAAAGTTCTACTGGATTCACTTCATATTAGTCTGCTTCACAAAGGTAAGCCGCTGCTTGACAAAGCCATGGTGGCAATTATTTTACATCCAAGGAGTATGCAGTTCTTCATACATACACACATCGATTTCAAACAGATAGTATCGGTTTGGTATCGGCCAAAACTGCACAGCCAGGTATCGGGTATCAATATCAGGGCCAAAAAATGGCATCAGTGTAACACTACTAAAAAGGCTAATCACCAAAATATTGGGAGCTACAAGTAAAAAAAAAAACCTAACAAATGAATGTTAAACAGGTGTTTATCTCATTGTTATTCTCAGATCATTCAGATCTTGTCTCATTCAGTTTTCCTTTTACTGCCTCTTATCTTTTATAATGAGGAACTCATATATCCAATCTGAGTGGTAAAAAGCAGACCTAAGACAGGAAGTCTATCTCATAAATCACAACCATGAAACAGCCAAAAAACGTGTAACTCTACTTACAATAACTAACTATTGGGTTAAATTAACTAAAGATCACCAATAAGTTCTACAAACATCTTTAGGCAAACCCTTGTTTACCCCTGGAGAAAAACCGTACCAGATTGGCCCCTTACAAGGAGTTTTCGGTCAATCTGTTTAATCTTATCTCAGTCTATTTCCTCAGGTCAGCTGCAGCCAATGGTCTGTCTCTCTTTTTGTCGATTAGCTCTATTTACATACAAATTACATTTCCGGTCCTCATCTTTAGTAAAACAGACACATCAAAGCTCTTTTTTTATTGACCTGTATGATGATCCTCGCACTGG
Organism: Cyprinodon tularosa; assembly: GCF_016077235.1. NCBI lineage: Eukaryota > Metazoa > Chordata > Actinopteri > Cyprinodontiformes > Cyprinodontidae > Cyprinodon > Cyprinodon tularosa. Next base: position 1,335,695 of record NW_024038178.1, read on the forward strand.
AGGTGATTCTGTTCTCAATTAACACTCCGGTTCATTCTCCACCCTCCATGCAATTAACCTCTACTGGTTTCACCTGTCGCCACCTGCATGTAAGTTCTGTCCTGATCATTTCGGGTCAGGCCAGTAAGAACCTTCCAGCCCTTGTTATTGAAGACCAGTCTGTCTGCCTGCCTGCCTGCCAACCGACTTGTCTTTGTCCCTCGTTTCTGAGCCTACCTGATCCCTTTCTGTTGGAGGCTGGAGAAGTTCCACCCTTCTCCAGCAGAGTCCGCCGTGGATCCTCCTGAGCAGAGCCTCCTGCACAGCTGCTGCTCGTTACCATCATCAGAGGATCCACTACTTAAGCTGTCTTCAGACCTTGCCTCAACGCCGCAGTGTTGATCCAGTTGGTTAGCACCTAAGCCTAGAACCTCTGAGGACCTTTTGTTGACTTTTGAATCCAAGCTGGATTCTAACGTTATCTCTGTCTTTCCAGGAAACCAGTTTTTTCCCGCGGAGCTCTGGAAGAGCTTAACCTGCCGAGCCTGCCCTCTGAGCCAAACCTGAAGACTCCCTCTGGTTTTCTATGCAGCTCTGGACCAAGAGCTGGAAACACTAACCAAGGTCGGCTACCTCCTGAGAAGCAAGACGCTGAAACAGCTAGCGGACTCTGCTACCAAACCTTCTCCAGTTCCAACAACCTCCCTCTCCAAGCTTCATTCAAGGACCCACAAGGTACAAGCCAGAAACAATCCTAAAGACAAGTCCCTAAGTGCTCCGCTAACTAAACTTTCCTCCACACAGACTCCGGTGTACCTGTCTCCCAGGACCAGAACCAGAACCCGTTCATTGTGCTTGTGAATAATAAACTCTGTTAAACCTTTGAAACTGTTTCCGTCTATTGGTGTTCTGCATCATTGGGTCACATTTGAGAGCCAATCATGACAGAACACTGCGGCCAAACACAAGGCCCAGCGGATCACCTCACCCGTCATCTGGAAGAACAGGCGGCCCAACTCAATGGACACGCCTTGGCCTTACGTGAACTAAACACCCGCATTGAGATGCAAAACCAGGTAATCCACGGCTATGCTAACTATGTAAACAGTGCTAACGCCACGCCAGCAGCGCAACCATTTCCGGGTCCGGTTCCCCCTCCGAGGTCACCAGCCGTGACGTCACCTGAGTTCCGTCCTTGCCTCCCTGAGAGATTCTCCGGTAATATGAAGGATTGCAAGGGTTTTTTATTTCAGTGCCGGTTACTTTTTCAAAATTCTCCCAACAGTTTTTCCATGGACTATAAAAGAGTAACCTTTATTCTTTCCCAACTTATAGGAAGAGCTCTGGAGTGGGCTCAAGCCAGATTCCCCTCTGATCAAAGTCTCAACTGCCGATATGCTGACTTTATTTCTGAATTTTCCCAGGTTTTTAACCAGGAGACGGACCAAACAATTGACTCTCGTTCCCTTTTCAGTTTAAAACAGGGAAATTCTTCTGTGGCTGATTTCTCAATCAACTTCCGGGTTAAGGCAGCCGCTTCCGGATGGAACCAAATCGCTCTAAAGGGGGCTTATTTTATGGCCTTAAATGAAAATATTAAGGACGAACTTGCTACTCTCGACGAACCAGCTTCCCTCGAAGAATTAATCAAGCTGACAATAAGATTGGACAACCGAATCCGAGCTAGAAGGAGTTCCAAGCCAGGAAATCTAGGATCTCATTCATCTGCTCCTGCTTCAAATAATGTGTCTGTTATTTCTCCTCCCACAGAACAGTTGCCTAAGTTGAGACCTAAGGTCCAGTCTCTCCCTCTGACTGTTCAGGCTTCTCATTCTGGTGACATGGAAGAGGTACCTATGCAGGTTGGACACACTAGGCTCACTCCTGAAGAAAGACAAAGACGTTTTCTGAGTAAACTCTGCATTTATTGTGGTGAGAGTGGACACTTCATCGCTTCCTGTCCGGCTAAGTTAAAAGCCTGGGCCCGCCAGAGGATCTGAGGAGTTTGGCGGGCCGAACTAGTTCTAAGAAATCTCCTCGATTGTTTCTCCCAGCCACCTTGTTTTTTGATAATCAGAACCTCTCCTTCTCTGCATTTATTGATTCAGGCTGTGAACGGAACCTCATTGATTCCTACCTCGTTCAACAATTAGGAATTGAAACTATTCCACTTTCTCAACCACTTCGTGTCTCTGCAATTGATGGGAAAAAACTCCACCAGGTTACCCATCAAACTCAACCCCTCGAGCTACTACTCTCAGGTAACCATCGTGAAACCATCACATTTTTTGTTTTTCCCTCTGCATGTTCGCCCCTGGTGCTCGGCTTCGAATGGTTGGAGAAGCACAATCCACGTATTAACTGGTCCGACCGTCACGTGGAATCCTGGTCTACATTATGTCATGAAACATGCCTTCGTGCGGCAGCCCCTATGGTGGGGCCTCCTAGAGGTGGGGGGGAGATGGACTCTCCTGACCTTTCTACAGTTCCCCCTGAGTACCATGACTTGGCTCCGGTCTTCAGTAAGGTCAGTGCTACGTCCCTTCCACCACACAGACCATATGACTGTGCCATTGAATTACTACCTGGAGCACCGTTACCCAGCAGCCGTCTATACAACATCTCCAAGCCCGAACGAGAAACCATGGAGAAGTATATTAACGAGTCTTTAGCTGCTGGAATTATTCGCCCATCTTCTCCTCTGGGTGCAGGGTTCTTCTTTGTTGGCAAGAAGGATGGTTCTTTAAGACCTTGCATTGATTACAGAGGTTTGAACCAAATAACAGTTAAGAACAAGTACCCTCTGCCTCTCCTAGCCTCTGCCTTTGAGCCTGTCCAGGGGGCTACAGTCTTTACCAAGTTGGATTTGAGAAATGCATATCATCTCCTCAGAATCAGAGAGGGAGACGAATGGAAGACTGCCTTCAAAACCCCCTTAGGTCAGTTCGAATATTTGGTGATGCCCTTTGGATTAACTAATGCCCCCGCCTGCTTCCAAGCTCTAGTGAATGACGTCCTCAGAGACTTTCTAAATGTGTTTGTGTTCGTTTATATAGACGACATACTCATTTATTCAAGAAACCTATCTGAGCATAAGAGACATGTCCGCCTGGTGTTACAGAGGTTATTGGAGAACAAGTTGTTTGTCAAGGCTGAAAAATGTGAGTTCCATCAACCTTCAGTGACCTTTTTGGGGTTTGTGCTCGAGGGCGGGCAGGTTAAGCCTTCTGAAGACAAGATAAAGGCGGTTTTGGAGTGGCCGGTTTCTGAAAATCGCAAACAGCTACAGAGGTTTTTGGGATTCGCCAATTTTTACCGCCGGTTCATCAGGAACTATAGCCAAACAGCTTTACCCTTAACCTCATTAACGTCTGTTAAAAGAACTTTCCAATGGTCTCCCGAAGCTCAAACTGCTTTTGAAAAGCTGAAATCCTTGTTTTCCAGAGCACCCGTGTTAATTCAGCCTGACCCTTCTAAGCAGTTCATCCTGGAGGTTGACGCTTCTGATTCTGGCGTTGGAGCCGTTCTGTCCCAGAGACTCGACACAGACCAAAGGATCCATCCATGTGCTTTTTTCTCTCGTAGGCTCTCTTCAGCAGAACAGAACTACGGCGTCGGAGATCGTGAGTTACTGGCCATTAAGTTGGCATTGGAAGAGTGGAGACACTGGCTAGAGGGAGCTGAGCACCCGGTTCTAGTTTGGACAGATCACAAGAACCTTGCTAGCATCCAGTCAGCCAAACAGGCCAACCCTCGTCAATCCAGGTGGTCCATTTTCTTCTCAAGATTTAATCTCATTATCTCCTACAGACCCGGATCTAAGAATGTGAAACCAGACTCCCTCTCGCGTCTTTACTCCGTCGACCAACCTGAGACACCTGAGCCTGTCCTTCCGGCATCATGCACTGTTGGAGTTGTGAACTGGGAGATCACTGATCTCATTAACTCCGCCCTGGCCTCGGAACCCGACCCAGGTAACGGTCCGGCTAACAGAACCTATGTTCCATCTTCCGTCAGGTCCCGATTGATACAATGGATGCATGCTGCCAAATTTTCCGCCCATCCGGGAGTCAGTAGAACCATCGCTCTCATTACAAGACGTTTCTGGTGGCCCTCGCTTCACAGGGACGTAAAGGAATACGTGCTGGCCTGTCCCACTTGTGCCAGAAACAAGGCCTCGCACCAGCCACCCTCGGGTCTGCTACAGCCTCTTCCGACCCCTTCTCGCCCTTGGTCCCACATTGCTATTGATTTTGTCACCGGTCTCCCAGTCTCTCGAGGTATGTCCACTATATTCACCATTGTTGATCGTTTTTCCAAGTCATGTCATCTCATTCCTCTCAGGAAGCTCCCCTCGGCATTCCAAACGGCTCAGCTTCTTGTGAAACACGTCTTCCGGTTACACGGAATTCCCCAGGAGATTCTGTCTGACCGTGGTCCTCAATTCATATCTCAAGTCTGGAAAGCATTCTGTGCGGCTCTGGGCTGCAGGTCATCTCTGACTTCTGGCTATCACCCACAAACTAATGGTCAAACCGAACGTATGAACCAGCATCTCGAATCCACCCTCCGCTGTCTAACCTCCAACAACCCCTCCGACTGGTGCCAATATCTACCTTGGATTGAATACGCCCATAACTCCCAGAGATCTGCATCCACCGGTCAGTCCCCGTTCCAGGTCAGTCATGGTTACCAACCTCCACTTTTTCCCGCAGATGAAAAGGAGATATCCGTCAGAACCATCAATCTGCACATCCGTCGCTGCCAGAAGATCTGGAAGGAAACCATCACCACCCTCAACAGATCCTCTGAAACCACAAAACGCTTCGCTGACTCCAGGAGACGTCCCGCTCCCGAGTACTCCATTGGACAGGAGGTATGGCTGTCTACCCGAGACATCCCCCTCAAGGGTATGTCTCGAAAGTTATCCCCAAGATTCATTGGTCCGTTTAAGGTTTCCCAGGTCATCAACCCATCTGCAGTTCGTCTCCAGTTACCTCCTACTCTACGCATACACCCCACCTTCCACGTTTCTCAGATTAAGCCCGTGGTTTCTAGCCCCCTGTGCCCACCATCCGACTCCCCACCACCCGCCCTGGAAGTCGATGGCCATCCTGCATTCACCGTCCGTCGCATAGTGGACTCCCGTCGGCGAGGTCGCGGCTGGCAGTACCTCGTCGACTGGGAGGGCTACGGACCAGAAGATCGTCAGTGGGTTCCTGGCTCTTACATCCTCGATCCTTCCCTGATCGAGGAGTACGAGCGTTCCTGCCCATCAACTTCCTCCGGACCGCCAAGGGGCGGTCGTTGAGGGGGGGGTACTGTTGGAGGCTGGAGAAGTTCCACCCTTCTCCAGCAGAGTCCGCCGTGGATCCTCCTGAGCAGAGCCTCCTGCACAGCTGCTGCTCGTTACCATCATCAGAGGATCCACTACTTAAGCTGTCTTCAGACCTTGCCTCAACGCCGCAGTGTTGATCCAGTTGGTTAGCACCTAAGCCTAGAACCTCTGAGGACCTTTTGTTGACTTTTGAATCCAAGCTGGATTCTAACGTTATCTCTGTCTTTCCAGGAAACCAGTTTTTTCCCGCGGAGCTCTGGAAGAGCTTAACCTGCCGAGCCTGCCCTCTGAGCCAAACCTGAAGACTCCCTCTGGTTTTCTATGCAGCTCTGGACCAAGAGCTGGAAACACTAACCAAGGTCGGCTACCTCCTGAGAAGCAAGACGCTGAAACAGCTAGCGGACTCTGCTACCAAACCTTCTCCAGTTCCAACAACCTCCCTCTCCAAGCTTCATTCAAGGACCCACAAGGTACAAGCCAGAAACAATCCTAAAGACAAGTCCCTAAGTGCTCCGCTAACTAAACTGTCCTCCACACAGACTCCGGTGTACCTGTCTCCCAGGACCAGAACCAGAACCCGTTCATTGTGCTTGTGAATAATAAACTCTGTTAAACCTTTGAAACTGTTTCCGTCTAGTGGTGTTCTGCATCATTGGGTCACATTTGAGAGCCAATCATGACACTTTCTGGATTTCTCTGCCTTCCTGAGTCTTGCTCTGTGAGATTCTAGATTCTGGATTGACCTCCTGTGTTCCTGACCCTTTTTCTGCCCATGGGTACCTGAGCCTGCCCGCCCCCTTAACTTTCTGTGTTAATCGGAAATTGGACCTGGCACTGGAACCGGAGAAATCTGCTGGATTATCCCCCTGTACCTCTGCTGCATTATTGGACCCTGTTATCGGACCTGAACTACCTCTGGACAAACGCCCCTGGAAAGCCCGCACTGCCTGTCAGTTTGTCGGCCACTCAACAGCCAGTCCCCACCAACAAGCGGATGCCTCCAGTCCCTGAAGCCTCCTGCCTGTCTCTGGTTAGTATCTCATCAATTCTTCATTTCTAACCTGCCACTGCAGCCTCTAATCTGTCCCTCTGCCTCTAGGACGTTCTGGCCCGTTAACCAGAGCTGCTCACCCGAAAGCTGGCACTGTTTAACCCTGCCTTTTCAATAAACTTTTTAGGCATCACTGACCTGTCTCGATTGAATCTTAGGTCTGAATCCAGTACATTACAACCTGGACATGAACCAAACATTTATCATAATGATCAGCCCAATTCAAATCAAATGAACCGATTAACACACTCACAATAATACAGGGCAACTGTGTACGGATGTGATAATGAACTTCCAAGTGTTATTAAAAATTGGTGCGCTCTGCACCCTTATATGTGAACAGCTGCCAACCAGCTAGCTAAAAGCTGTTTCTGCACATAGCATGCTCTCGCTCTCTTCCTACCGTTATTAACTGTCTACACACAAAATTTACCTCTTCATTCATAAAACAGCAAAATCTGTGACATTTCCAGGGACAGCTTTAGCCTAGGACAGGTGGTCCAAAACGAGGACTGTCCCCAGAAATCGGGGACATCTGGTCACCATACAGTAGTTGACAGCCACTCGCCTTTAAGCCGTCACGGCCACAACGAAACACCAAACACCTCTACACAGCATCTCCCCACTAATCAAATAAATCATTGCGCTGCGGGAAGGGCTGTTGTGGTTTGTTTAGGATCTTACAGATTTTGTTATCATGGAAATGAAAATAATTTTCCATTGTTAATGTGATTATAAAGCAGTAAATGCATTAAAATTGGATAAAAACAAGCATGCATCATCTCTCGATTCTAGAGTATTAATAATACATTAGTTTTATGTCATTCACATGGTGGAAAACTGTTTTGGAAATAAAACCATGTTCATTTGGAAATAGAAAATTGGTACAAGATTTAAAAAATGCATTAAAATAGAAATAAGTGTGCCTCATCTTTCAAGTATGAAAGAAAAATGTATGTCAATAAAAAACAACACATGAACGTTATCCATGGAAACCAGTGTAAAGGCTCTTGTCTCAGTGCAGGCACTGAAAGAAAAAAAAACAGACAGCCTTTCTGTGTTTTCAGTTTCTCTAAGAGTTGCCATTTCTTGTAAATGCTGCCGTTAGAGTAAGGGGAATACCAGCTTTAACCTCAGGGTAGGACAAATTTGAAGGTGCAGCTCAAATAACAGTAGGTGGAATATCAGTGTATATGGGTTTTCCCTTGAGGGTTTTCGTTACTGCAACACAAAAAAAAAAAAAAAAAAGAACGTTTCAGTTTCATTTTGACAAACTGGTTTATAAAAGGAGCAGGCTGCTTTCATAGTATTCACTACTGCTTCATCTCAGCATCCTCCCTGCTCTCTTTAGCCTGATCATGGAGAAGCTGGACTTCAGCTCAAACAAAGCCAACAACTCTGGTAAGTCAGGAAATACACACATTTTTTCCAGCTATTCTGATAGAACATAAACATACAGCATTTTGATATTTTCCTCTTTTAGGCTTGAATCATTATGGAAGTTGTATCAGTTTCAGTTTCTTTTTTATATTTATTTATACAATTGAGTATAACTATGTTTTAGCTTTTCATCTTTTCAACCTAAAACATCCTAGATGTTGTTTCTGAGCTTATGTTCTTTATTTCTACATTTCAGTACAAACATACAAATAAATTTTCTTTGTTACAGGTACAAACTTATCAAACAACAACGAGATGAGGATTGTTTTAGTGGGGAAGACTGGAAGTGGGAAGAGTTCCTCTGGAAACACCATTTTAGGGCGACGGTGCTTTGAGTCGAAATGCAGCCCCAGATCACTGACTGTGGATTGCTCCAAATGTAACACAGCTGTTGATGGTAACCAGATCGCTGTTATTGACACACCTGGCCTGTCTGACACCAGGTTTAATGAGGATAAAACAGTGAAAGATTTTAGCCTCTGCATTCCTTTGGCTGGTCCTGGACCCCACATCTTCCTGGTGGTCATCGCACTGCACAGGTTCACTGAAGAGGAAAGGAAATCAGTCCAAAAGATTCAAGAAATCTTTGGAAAGGATGCTGATAAATACAGCATGGTTCTCTTTACTCATGGAGACCTGCTTCAAGACACCACTATAGAAGAGTTCTTGGAAGAAAGCTCAGAACTACAGGAACTTGTAAAAACATGTAACGGCCAGTATCATGTGTTCAACAACAATCAGAGTGATAAAAAACCTCAGGTCACTGAACTGCTCCAGAAGATAAAACATATTGTACATAAAAATGGAGGAAGTCACTACACCAATGAGATGTTCCAAAAGGCTGAGAGAGAAATCCAAGAGAGGAAACAACGCCTGCTGAGGGAGAAAGAAGAGGAGATGCGAAAAGAGAGAGAAAAACAAGAGAGAGAAATAGAGGCACAGTATCAGAGAGAGATGCAGAAAATGAACGAGATTCTTAGAGCTGAGAGAGAGAGAGAGAGGGAGAGAGAGAGGAAGGAAAGAGAGGAAGAGAGAAGAATGGCCCAGCAGAAGCTAGACGAGCAGAAGAAGAAGGAGTTTGGGAGGCTAAAGGAAGAAATACAAAGAGAGAAAGAGCAGAGACAAATTGAGATGAAAGCCATGATGGATAGGATGAATGAACAAAAAGAAAGAGAATTAAGACAGCATAAAGAGAGGCTGCAAGCCCAATATGAAGCAGAAGCCAGAAGGGCAGCTCACTATCAGAGCCAGACGTCGCCTGAAGTATGTGCTATACTGTAAATATTTCACAGAAATCATTGTGTTCTCTTTCTCCCACAGTCTCCTTTAGACTGTCTTTCTTTTTACTAGTTGAATAAATGTGCAGTTTTCCCTCTCTTGAACTCCAGCTTAAGGTACCTGTTATAATATTCCACCTGAATAAAGATATAGATATAATCAGAGATTTACAAGCAATCCTATCATGCTCTAAATGGGAAATAAATAAAATAAAACTGAAAAATCATTTTTATGGCCAAGGATCTTTATTTATACCAGAACTGAACAGCAGGGGGCAGCAAAATACACGAAATAATTACAAATGATTCTGACTTTCTGGGTATATAGTTGAACAACCTTAAAGTAGAAGATATTCAGTCACATAGACTTTCCCTCTTTCTTTTTCCTTTTTTTGCCTACAGAGTGTGTAAAACACCAAGAACAGATGAAAGTTAAAAGGATTTGTTTGTAATGTTGTAGATCCTGGAGTCAATGGATTCATGCAGCAGTCCTGAAAAGGTGATGGTTAGAACACCTTAGGTTGAATTTGTATGTATAGGTTTGATGAGATTTAGTCTTACTTGTCAGCTGATTTATATCTGTGAAGGTGGTAGGCAGTGAATAATATCAATTCAATTCAATTTATTTCTATAGCGCCAATTCACAGCACATGTCATATGAAGGCACTTTACAGTTCACCAGATCATACAGTCAATTAATTGAATGTTTACCATCTTTTCCAAGAAAATCCAGTTGATTGCATCAACTCATTGACTCAAATGCAATCCCTCACACTAAGCATGCATGCAGCTACAGTGGAGAGGAAAAACTCCCTTTTAACAGGAAGAAACCTCCAGCAGAACCAGGCTCAGTGTGAGTGGTCATCTGCTGAGACTGGTGTTCAAGGATACAGAACCAGAGATACAAAAAGCAACCGTAAAAGGCGGCCTGGTCCAGAAAACACACAGCCAGGCAGACGAGCTCCAGGCCAACTGCCATGTCAAAGTATGAAGAGAGCACATCCAGCCAGTTGCGGTCAGAGAAACAGGAAACTGGAAAACATGCCGATCTCCAACATCTTTAAGCAAGGGTGTTGATGGAAACAGCACAGCTCTCCAGGATGGTGTTACAGCCAAACAGGAACATAAGAGGCAAAGGTACTATGGGAAAAAGCAGAGTGAGCATAACATTAGACATTGAACTAACAGATTCTGCAGAATGGGAGAATAGAGACAGAATGAAGCAAAATGATGAAATGGGGGTCCCTATATCCTCCAGAAGTCTAAACCTATAGCAGTGTAACTATAAAGATAGCTTAGGATAACCTGAGCCACTCTAACTGTAAGCTTTATCAAAAAGTTTTAAGTCTACCCTTAAAGTAGACAGGGTGTCTGCCTCACGGACTAAAATTGGTAGTTGGTTCCACAGGAGAGGAGCCTGATAACTTAAAGAACTGCCTCCCATTATACTTTTAGAAATTCTAGGAACCACTAGTAAACCTGCAGATTGAGAGCGAAGTGCTCTATTAGGAACATAAGGAACAATCAGATCTCTGATATAAGATGGAGCTTGGCTATTTAAGGCTTTATATGTGAGAAGGAGGATTTTAAATTATATTCTGTATTTAACAGGAAGCTAATGAAGAGAAGCCAGGATAGGCGAGATATGATCTCTCTTTTTTAAATTTTCATCTGAACTCTGGCTGCAGCATTTTGGATCAGATGAAGGCTTTTAACTACAGTTTGTTGACTTCCTGATAGTAAAGAATAATAAAGGTTTATACTTTAATTTGTTTTTGGAGCACATACTTTTTCACTTTTACTTGAGTAAAGAGATCACGTTGATACTTCAACTTTTAGCAGAGTGTTTTTAAACTGCAGTATCTATACTTCTACTTAAGTAACAAATGTGTGAACTTTTGACAACACTGATCATATTCTAGGTAAACAGGACCAGCTGCTCTGCTCATCATAGTGAGCTCATAAGTAGCTTTTTTTCTTGCTTGCTGGCCTCTAAATATCCAAACTGTCTGAGGGGCATTGGAGAAGGGCTGGGTAAGACACAAAAAGAAATAACTTAAATAACAGCAAAGTCCTTTTCCTTAAACTAAAAAGAAAACCAAAGGACAAGACAGGCAGTTGCTTCCTACGTAGGAAACCTGGGAAGGTCTCCTACATAGAAAAAAGAAAGAAAAAAAAAACTATCTTTATTTCTTTTCTCCTCTCTGCCATTCTCCCAGATCCACAGTAGGTTAGGCAGATGACGATAAATTAGACTGTTTGGGTCAAATTCTGATTTACTCTTTTGTTAGACATAAGCTTTATCTAACCCTTCAGCTGTTTTGGTAAATCACATCCCCACTGAATTGTGTTTGCTTTATACTAATCTTCTGAATAATATATATTTTATCAGATGGATGTGAAACGAACACTGTTATCCACAACGCAAAGAACCAAACCCCTGGTTCTGTATTGCAGCCACAGATGCATTCTAAGATTGAATAACAAAACAAACCTTTTTGATAACATCTTTATTAGCTATATAATCAGTTATATCTGTAGCTAATCATCAAAGCTATAGAGCCGTAAGAAATTCAGCTGGTGAACTTTGGAGTGTGTACCTGCAGATTGTGTGGAACAACCTTCAACAGACAGATAACAACTTAGCAGGGAGATAATGCCTAAAACGCTGCATTAAACACTTTCTCTGTTCCAAGCTGAGTCTCCTCTGGCTGAAGGTGAGTTTGATGTATTTGACTTTCTGAAGACTTTTATCACATCCGCTTGTTTCTTCATGTCAGAAACGAAGAGATAAAGCTTCCGAGATTGATTATAGAACACAATTGAACAGAATATGTGAGAATAAAACAGGTTTCAATGATAAGTTTGACGGTATAGAAAGAACCAACGTAATGCTTGCTCAATATTGTCTGATCAAACAACATTATCTTTATCTTATTTTTTCTATACAGAATGTTTTGTAGATGAGGTGGGGAAAAAATACTATGATTAGTTTAAAGATTCACAGCTTTAACATCAGGAAATTGGGTAACACAGCAATAAATCAATCTTGAAATAAATATAACCTGTATTGGTACTTAGAAAGTACAACTGTAAAACATCAAAAACGGTTAGACAATTAGTTTTAAAGCTCTACAAGTTTGAAAGTTTTATCATATATATGTTTTTTTAATTTAATAGTTTACCTAACAAATCTCCAAACAAACCATTTTTTTTTTGCAACATTAACCTATTTGGCTCTCACCACAGCACAAATACATTCATTTATCTTTCGTTTAGCTGAGGTTTTTGATTCTCCTCTCTATAAAAAAGAAAGTTTTAATCAGCTGCTGCTAATCAGAGTTACTCATTAAATTATCATTATTGATTTTAACGCTTCCGCAATATAAAATATGAGGTTCAACAGTTTATTGCATGAAGCGCACAGGTGTGTGTTTGCAATATGTGAAGTGATGATCCAAAAGAAAGGAATGTCACTTTGCATTTGTCTGAAAAGATATATTATAATTTTTTGAAAAGATATATTATAATGCTATTATTATAATCTTCCTGGGAGTGGTTGCTACAGTAAATTCAGCCCAATAAATAAAATCTATTGTACAGACCTTGACCTTGAAAACTAGAAATCATGCAGGACAGCTAGAGAACTGATATGTATGACCAGGTGAAGGGAAAAGAAGAATTTTCCCTCTAAAAGCAACATAGTGGCAAAGATCAGGTATGTAAATCTGAATCTAAAAGATGCATATCACCTTTGGAGCAATGTCCACGTTTAAAGAAACCCAACAGCATCACAACAAACCTTCTTCTACCTGCAAAGCATCGAACAAAGGGAGAGATAGTCGTTTTGTCTTGATTAAAAGGTGCAAGAACAGACTTTTTTGCAGTTTTGAATTAATCTTAAGGACTTTTTTTTGCATAGCATTAAATCAAACACTATCCATCAAACAGCTCAAGCTTGGCACTAATTTGGTTGTCAACAGGACTGTGATGTAAAAAAAGAATAAACATGACATCATGGCCTAGTCAAAGTTCAAACCTCAACCTGACTGAATTCCAGTGGAACCTCAGAGAGCTGAGCCAAAAGCTAATAAAACTACTAATAAAATAAAACCTCCACAGAGATCTGAGCCCTCAGAGATAAAATCAGTAGAAGAGGCTTTGAAGGAGGTTCTACAAGCTTTTCTCTATGAGTGCATGTTTAGTTCTAAATGCATAGTTTCAGTATTTTGATATATGAGACAAAGTATTCATCACCACTGCAGGCTATCAGGATCATTCTTTTTTTTGAATCATCGTGTTGGCTAATTTATTCAATTAAAGAAAATAAAACTCACTAAAGTTTATTGATAATTCCTTTTTTCCCCTTTTTCTTTTTTTAAACACAATCAGGCACGATGGCAGGCAAGAAGTGTTGTAGACTTTCTGCCCTTCAGGTGGTGCTGATCGTTCTGCTCGTCATTGTGACAGCTGTCTGTGTGGCACTGGCTGCAGTGTTGATTGTCAAGACAAACAAAAAAGGTAAACAAACAAACTGCTAAAACAGTATAAGCTGTTTCCTGTAAAAACAGCAGAAGCGTTCAGGGAACAAAACTGTCGCTTTTATTATAATTTTAAACCTGAATAAATTCTCATATAAACATTACACTACCAAAACTAAAATATATTTCTAAATCTAAAACAGTCTTAAACATGTTTATATGGTGTTTACACAGACACATAACAGTTTGCTTCCATTATTTCTTCATTAAAACACAATGACATTTATTTTCTGTCTTAAATCAGGATGAATCAAATTGTTTCAAATGCTAAATTAAATATTCATAACCTGTATAGTGCTTCTGGATAGATGCAACCTGCATTTTGTTGCTTTGTACTTGTGACAGTGTAAAGGCAATAAAGTTGAATTCTATTCTATTCTATTCTATTCTAATAGGTAGTGAAGTATAATTTAAGAAATTATTTTCACACCTTGTTAAGATCCAGAGATTAACACGAAGTTCCTCAGTATTTAGGTTAATGGTCATTAGCTGTTTATGTTAAGTCAAACATTTTTGACACCTTTACAAGATTCTTAAAATAATTTGCTGGAAATTGCGCCCAGTTTTCCTCAGAGAACTGGTGTAAGGTGACTTTTCTAACACAAAGTTCTTCCCACAGATTTTGTATTAGACTGGGATTAGAGCTTTGCAATAGTTACTTGTTTAACTTTAGTTAAACAAAGTCAGGCAGTTTGTCTAACTATTATTCCAGTATGCTTTGGGTCATCGTTAAGATATTCTTTAATATTTTCTTCAGAATTCTATCTCTGACCCCATATAACATAACAGACTGGTTGTTATGATCATACTTCAATTTTAGTTTCGTTAGATCAAAGGAAATGTCTCTAATTGGTCGTTTTCCCTAAGTCTATTTGTTACTGATTATCTGGTTTACCTGTAAGGCTGAGACAAGAGGCAACTTTAATAAAGTTAATTTATACATTCTTCTGTTAATAAGTCTGTCTTTATAAAGATGCAAAACAGGTTTATAATGTAGGTTAATAAAAAGATTTAGCTAAGTTTATCAAAAGTTCAGTTTATGTCTAAGAATGACTGCATTTTACTTTTTTCAGATGATTAAATAGTGTCATTTTTACAGCCTTTGAGTTTACCCAAAATCAAATTCAGATTAATGATAGAATTTGTGAACTTCATTAAACATTGACTGCCTGACTGCTGCTACTTTCACTGAACTGTTTCAGATAATCACTGGTTAATTTTTAGCTGCTTGAGAAGCAAAAAATTATTTAGAGTAAGGTGTTAAAAAAAAAAAAAATCAAAAGATTTTCAAATTTTCTTTTCCCTCAGAAACCAATCCTCAGGGTACACCTTACCTGATAGGCGTCGGCCGAGCAGACTGCACAGGACCACCAGCTGAAATCCCTCTGGTCGGTACAAACACACTCCAAGCACTTCATTATTCAGTCAGAGAAATTTTACTAGTTTACAAAACAGCAGACAACAATTGGTGAAGAATAACAACTCCCAAACCCTTTCTAAGGCATTCCTTAAAAGATTTCTTACAGAAAACATCCTTTTAAATTGCATTCTCAATAGTTATTTATTTTATTGAAGGCTTGTTGATGGCTTTAAAAATTGCAACATATGCTTTCAAACAAGTTAGAGGAAAATTATTACCGTATTTTCACGACCATAAGGCGCACCGTACTAAAAGGCGCACTCTCAGTTATGTGTCCCATTTCTGTATTTAACACACACATAAGGCGCACCGGACTATAGGGCGTGTTTTTTATATACAGGTACACAGTGTTGTGCCTGAACGCGTTCATTGAACGAAAGTTCATGAACTCGTATATATTTTGGGCAAACGTGAACTGAACGTACTGCATTATTTCCTGGTGAACGTTATTGTGAACTCGTTCATTCTGGTGTCTGTGAACGGCACGCTCTCTCAGTTCAACTCCGTTCAATAGGTTGCCAGATTTCTATAGAGCCCTCCAGGCGAAACCCCGGCTAAATCACACCGTAAACAGGCCTTAAGATGTAGCGGGGAAAAACACCCAATCTGGCAACACCAGCTACCAGCGTCGTAGCCTACAGCCGCGTGCGTCATCAAAACAAAATGCAGCGTGGAAGCCACAGCAGCATGGAGGCGACTTAAAACAGGTTTATGACCAGGTGGTCGGTGAGGATGATGGCAACAAGTTTGCCCGCCGGCTTTCAGTAAAAAAATCCGCACTTCAGTAACCTTAAATTCCTACCTCTACGACGGAGTATTAGGGCCATACATGAAGAGAAAAAATATTTTTGCCATGACGAGATTAAACTCGACATGTCGACTTTAAAGTCGACATGTCGAGAATAAAGTTGAAATGTCATGTTGAGTTTAATCTCGACGTGTCGACAATAAAGTTTAAATTAGTTCAAGAGAGCCAACCGCTGCACAGGATACATGCACAGAATCCTATACAGTTGCAGCACGTCAAAGACTACCTTCACTCTTAAAACGCAGACTGCAGCTGTGGAGCGCGGTTGCTCTTTTCTCCAAACTTTGGAATGTCGAGATTAAAGTCGCCACGATATATCAACTTTATTCTCGAAATGTCGACTTTAAAGTCGACATGTCGACATGGCAAAAATATTTTTGCCATGTCGTCATGGCAAAAATATTTTTTCTCTTCATGTATGGCCCTAATATTTCGTCGCATACCTCAGCCTGGTCCCTCAGTTTGTGTTAGTAAAATCTTCTTGAGCGGAGGTCTTCAACAGGGGATCTGCGACCCCTAGGGGTCTACGGAGGTACTGCATGAGGGTCTGCATGGTTAGTTGATATTTTTATATTCCCCCCCTGCATTTTTTTCCCCCACTAATTGAAATGTCTTTAAATACTCATTAACATGAAATCAACACACTGTAGTAAACAGATAAATGGAGGCAGAAGATGTCTTTCAGTCATCAATGCTCACATTCAGCGACACACAGGAGCTCTTTCAAGCTGGGCACCGTTTCCTTCACAACACCTGTCCCATCAACCAGGAATCAGAATCAGAAAAACTTTAATAATCCCAGGGAGAAATTAATTTCTTTACATTACTCCATCTGTAATAGAGTGACTATAGGACACAATTTCATACAATATATATAAATAGGGGGTCCCCGCTCCATCTCGCCATCAGTTTGGGGGTCCTTGGTCTGGAAAAGAAGACCCCTGTTCTTGAGGGTTTTACTATCCATGTAACTTGTTTGTTAAACCTGCCTGGTATAATTTTCCAGGATTCCAGTATTCCTTTTTAGGATGTATTGAAATGGAATTTCAAATGGAAAAAATTATTAAAATAAAAATATAAAACATTTGCACCTTAAAGAATACTTTCCTATTTTTCTTTTAATAATTACTCATAAAAAAGACCATTCAAGCAGCACATTTTTCCTGATGTTTTTGAGAATATACTGTAGGGGTGAAAGCTGCAGCTGCTACTAGTGTGAAGTGAATGGACAGCAACAAAGCATTAAAGCAACAATGGGGAAATGCTGTCCCCTCAATGCTAATGTAAACCCTGGTTGGATAAGGATTCAAAACTGGATATGAAGATGAAATCTGACGCACAGTTTCAGTGTTACAACTGATAAAATAGTTGCTGTCTGTGGTTCTACAGTAGGCTATGGTGTAATTGAGCAATATATGAAAAAAAAAGAAAAAAAAGAACTATGAACTAGTTCGTTTTTTGGAATTGTGAACTATGAACTGAACTGGTTCATTTTAAAATGTGTGAACTGAACTTTGAACTAGTTCACGTAGAAAGAGAACTTTCCCAACACTGCAGGTACATGTCCTCTACTACCTTTAAATAGCTCTACTGCATATTTAAAAATACAGCGGGGGCAAAACTGAGTATGACTGTGCTTTATTCATGTATTTATTACAAAGTATTAATCAAACCTAGCAGCTGGCCGTGAGACAGACCAACATCGCAGATGACACAGCGCTGTGATCATTCCTAAATTAACTTAAAATCCTGAAACCTGCCGACGGAATATGTTTGCTTTTATTGCCGGTATCCTGGTGCCTGCAGTTTAAATTTTTTAGATGAAAAACACCTGCCAGCTGCCGCGGTGAGGCTGCTGTTGAAGGGATTTACTGTCGGTGCACCGCTGGTATGTGGGGGTCTGAGCGCCTCCGACAGAAATAGTATAGGCACGATAATAATCTGGATGAACTGACTGCAATTATTAAGTTTTCAGGTGGACTTTCTCACTTAAAAACATATTAAAACTACTTTATTCCCACTGATCACAGCAAATATAGCTGCAAGATTTAGATTATTTAGATGAAAAAACACCTGCCAGCCGCCGCGGTGAAGAGGAGGAGACCCGCCCAGAGGCTGCTGTTGAATTAAGTTTTCAGGTAGAAAAATAGAGCGGGAGCAAAACTGAGTATGATTGTGCTTTATTCATGTTTTTATTACAAAGTATTAATCAAACCCATCAAAGTCATCATCCTGTGTTTCTGAATAAAACAGCTGCGCTAAATCAGACATGCCAATTTCCCCTTCTTCGCTGTCAGAGTCACTTTCCGTGCAGCGCGGCTCCTCAGAAATAATGCCGGCTTTTGCGAAAGCTTGAACAACAGAGCCAGCAGACACGTTAGTCCAAGCATCAACAATCCATCCGCAAACGGTGGCGTAACTTGCCCGGCGCTGCCTTCCACTTATCCTGAAACTGTGGTCTCCATCTGTCATCCATCGCTCCCACGCCGCTCGCAGCCTTACTTTGAACGGCTGCTTCACACCGATGTGGAGCGGTGGAAGTTCCTTTGTCAGACCCCCCGGGATAACGGCGAGCACAGTATCCATTTGATTCACCTTTTTTTTCACATCGGCTGTGAGATGGGCACGCAGCGATGGTGATGCGTGGAAAAAAGCACCTGGTCTCCTTACATACACCTGCCTCAGCCACGCTTTCATCATCTCCTCATCCATCCAGCCTTTTTCATTTGCGTTAATATCATATGTAATCAGAGCGCTGTGTCTGTCTCGCTGTCAGCTCCCAGATCAGCTTCTCTGATTGGTTGATGCGGCGCGTCCAGCAGCAAAACTTCAATTTTTCCATCTCGAGCAGCAGCAGCGCGATGCGCTGCGCCTGCTGCTCAAAAACGCGCTGCGGGACCTTTTGCTGCGCCTATACGCGCGTCAACCATTGACTTTGCATGTAAACTCGCTGCTTCTGCTGCACCTGCTGGGTCTGGTTCACACCGATGTCGAGCGGTTGAACAGCGAGCACAGCGTTAATTTGTTTCCCCATGTTTTTCACATCAGCTGTGAGATGGGCACGCATGGAGTCACATATTAACAGCAATGGTGATGAGTGGAAAAAAAACACCTGGTCTCCTTACATTCAGCCACTCTTTCATCATCTCCTCAATGAGGTGGTCTCAAAAGTCGCAGTTACAACACACATAGGGCGCACCGCACCAAAGGGCGCACCGCACATTTTGAGGGGAAAAAAAGACGTTTAAGTGCGCCTTATAGTCGTGAAAATACGGTATATTGACTTTATGTTGGGCATCAAATATCTGGAAGTTTGTGTCAATTTATATGATTCCTATGATGGATCAGGTGGATGGGTTCAGGTCCAATAACTACCTTGAAACTCTGTTTGTGGGCTACTACTGTCCTCTGATGGCTGTTCTGGAATTTACAGGCTTTTTTGTTGTTACTGGGTGTAATATTCTTCAAATACACCAAGGGCCAAAAAAACAAATTTTCTACAAGCCGAAGGCCAGACTAGTTAAATGTTTATTAAAACATATTGAAATGAACATAGCCTATTGATCTAAGACCTAACACATAGATTTAAAAAAACAAAATATTAATATCAATATTATTAATAAACTTTTATGATATGAATACATTTATTAAGATAAATACATAAATGAAAGTGCATGCATTATATACTGAAAATACATTACCATGCTGCTCTATGATCCTACCGATCACTGCTTTCAAATAGTAAAATAAGAAAAAAAAATCAAATCAGTTGTATTCTCTCTCATAGCTCTTATTTGCATTTCTCCCTGAGTCTATTTAACTGAAAAATATAAATAAATGAAATAAAATACAAAAAAACAATACTTCCTTCAAAGAAAAATCAAGTCTTGTACAAAGACATGTAAAAATGTTGTGATTAATCACGGCAGTGGATCCAGAATTCAGCCAGAGGTTCTTTAAAAGAGGAATTTATCAAACAAAAAGCAGAGCAATACCAAAAAGGACCGAAGAATCAAAAAGACTACAGACTACAGGTGTCAGCATAGGCTGATTGGAGCCAAAATAAAAGGAGCCTGGATGGAGGGAGGAGCGAAGCTGATCCTGCAGAAACGCTGCCCAGCGAGGGGCAGGTGGGATCCCCCAAGCTCAACAAAAGGAGGAAGAGGGAGTTTGGTGTGTGATTCAGAGCATCAATTTGGTCTTTGGCAATGTTTTCCAACACAGCTTCTGACTTCATCCCAGATTGGATTCTTAAAGGAAAATGCCGTGTTTTTAACATTTGACATTATTACATCATGTTCTACTCACCGATATGAGTTTTGTATCATTTAGAGCCGTTCTGAAGATATTCCGTTATATCGGTTATATCCAAGTAACATCTTCCTATGGGCAAACTACTTGAAAGTACAAACTAAACTGTTCATAATGTATTCTTTATGGTAGGCCAGCATTCATAACATGTAGGCGAATCACTGTCCCCCAGACATCCGCGGTAGAACATGATGTAATAAAGTAAAATCAAGGGCCCAATGTAAAAAACCCGGCATTTCCCTTTAAAGGGGGAAAAGCAAAAACCAAAACAATCCAAACATGCAAAGCACAACAAAAAACACAATCATGTTTTCCCCTGGGAATATAGTGTTGGTGCTTGCAACACAATTGCACCAACACTACATTGCCCACAATGCAGCGGTAGCCCACAAAGTCAAAGCAGGGCGCACAATCAGTAGTGGCCTGGGGGCCGGTTCTAATGGTAATTACATATCATCCAGGGGGCCATGGATAAACAGTTTGCGGGCTGGATCCGGGCAACGGGCCTTGACTTTGACAGATATGTTCTAAGGATTCTGATATTCTACAGTTGTTTAAAGTAAGCGAGTCAATAGCTGGACAACCACATTAGAGATAGTCTGATCTTTGTCTTTCCCGGCTTAAATATATTCCTCTTTGATCTAAACATAATACTAAATTACTGCTAATAGGAAATTTAATAAACTTTGTATCCTAAACTATGTGACATATTTACTTTAGTATGCAAATCACTGTGTTAATGATAATGACAGAATCCCATGCAGATATGGTTCAGAGTAATCCCGAGGTCCTATACTGTCAAACCTGACCATGAAGAGGGTTTCTGTCCCATCCTAGACACCAACAGTTGTAATAAAACAGTAATGATACAGAAATTGATAGCAAAATCTGTCTGGTGTCACGGATTCATCCTGGTGTTGGTTTAATATCAGTTAGTTATCAGCATATTATAGCAAGCAACACTTTAGGCTTTCGTAACATGCTAGCACATCTAAGGAAAGTGTTTGTCACCGGAAAGTTGACAACAGAAGATTAATCTGCTTTGGAAATCAAACTCCAAAGTCTGCAACAGAGCCTCTTTATCTGACTGGGTGTGTCGGCCTGACAACTTTTAAGGTATATCAGCAGAAGTCTTTCATAACACAGCTCCACATAAGTTACCAAAAGAAAAAAAGAAAAAATTGTGGATATGCTGGAATTTTCAAACGAGAGATATGGATCAGAAAACATAACCAGACAAAAAACATCTTTATCCGATCTACAGCAGGCAGAAAGATGCTGCCATTCTGAAGGAAGAGGTAATTTCTCCAACTGAAATATAGTTTCTCGCATATGTGCCATAAAACAGGTGTCTTCTTTCGAAATTATTTGCATCAAACATGTTATCCCCACATTATGACACCATAAAATCAACATGCCCGCCCTCTTCAACTCCACCTGTTTGTTAATCCACTATGCCAGAGAAGACAGTCAAAGTAGAGACACAAGCATTGCGCACTACTGCCTTTATTTCTTTAACCTCTTACACCCTAAGGGTATATAAATAAATTTCTGCCTGACAAAAACACACAAAAGTAAATAACTTATAGCCTCAAAGCTATTAGATTTAAGAAGAAACTTTTGGTACGTCTGTAAAGGTAAGATGTCATAGAATCGTTTTCTGGTGTCAGCACCATTGTAGCTCTGACCCTGCCTGAAATATTAGGGACAAAATACAAAATATTTTGCATTTTTTGAACCTCGCCAAAATTTTCTCTGAAATAAACATTGCAAAACACTACCAAAATATTATTTATAGCACAAAAAAGTAGTACAGACTTTCAAATCTAAATGTTGTGTAAAAATATACCAAATTTGAGATGAATGATATTTAGATGAATCATATTTATTTTAGAATGGTATTAGTGAGAAATTTCTTAGGCGGAGAGGCCATTTTGGCACATTTATCCATAAATGTCACCAAACTGTGCCAAATATGTTTTTTACATCAATACTGGGGGTTTGGTAAAACTACGAGGTCATGTAGCAGCTGGACCCGCCGGTGGGTCCGTAGGGTTCAAGGGGTTAAGGTGAAAAGGTGGACCTGTAATAGCGAAACTTAGCTTTAATCTTCATTTAACAAGACTATTAAAGCATATATCTGCTCCAATTAAGTTTTGTCCTTTGTATTTTAGATGGGTTATGCAAACTCTCAGCAGAAAGCTGCAGGGATACACACCCGTCTTTACAGTCGAGCTTTCATCATCGATGATGGGAGTCAGAGAGTTGTATTCGTCACTGTAGATGTGGGGATGATTTCTCAGAGGCTAAGACTGGAGGTAAATAAAACACATGTGTTATTCCATGCACATATTAAAGATGAAGCACCGGTCTTTCTTTCTCAGCTTATTTTCAGGGCTTCCATATGGTGCAGACTATTACTTTCTCTTCTTTTGGTTTAAAGCAAGTTTTAAAAGCAGAAACTACAGTCTATTATATTCTACACAGGTTTTGTTTTAATTAAGAATCAAGAATCTCTATTGTAATACCATGATAAAAAAAAATCAAGCATATTTTGTAAAAACATCCATCTGAATGGGAGCAGATAGGAGAAAGCTGAGGTGGTTTATGGTTGACCCTGTAACGACTATTCAACAGCCAAACATAAGTTAACAAGAGTCAAACATTATTTCATATTGAAGGCCTACCATGATGCTTTTAGAGCTTCATTTTGAATTTCATACCTGGTCCATTATGGAATTAAGGTTCTTCTATATGCCCTATGTTTGCAGGTTCTAAAGGCTTTGAAGGAGAAGTATGGAGAGTTGTACAGACATGATAATGTTGTCCTGAGTGGGACACACACCCATTGTGGACCAGCAGGTTATTTCCAGTACACCCTTTTTATGCTTGCCGGTAATGGATATATCAAGGCATCCATTGAGCCACTGGTCAGCGGCATCGTAAAGGTTTGTCTCTAACTGCACAAGGGATCTAGTCTGCGTCATACAATGATGAGTGGTATATGTATTGGGCGGCTCTATGATCAGAGACTTATAGTGATGAAAAGTTCAAGAACTTTGGAGAGTAGAGAAAAAAAAATCCAGCCTGGACCTTACCTGACATATTGTATTTCAGATTCTTTTTTTCTTTAATATTTTTGGACTTGGATGAAATGTTTGGATAAGAAAACACAAAAAGATTTTAAATCGTATAATGTATAATTATCATACTGTATAAGCTGGGTAGTACAAAGCTCATAAACATCTTAAATTTTATTTCAGAGCATTGACATTGCCCACAGTAAGATGAAGCCAGGCAGGATTTACAGAAACAAAGGAGAGATATACGACAGCAGTCTGAACAGAAGTCCTCACTCCTATCTGAACAACCCAGAAAAAGAAAGAAGCAGGTATGAATGGATGATCTTTTCTCAACTGGTTTTATTGCTTTGCCTTTATCTTGATATCCATCCATCCATCCATCCATCCATCCATCCATCCATCCATCCATCCATCCATCCATCCATCCATCCATCCATCCATCCATTACAGATGGATGGATGGCCGAGGCGCCATCCATCCATATATATATATATATATATATATATATCTATATATATATATATATATATAGATATATATATATCTATATATATATATATATAATATTCATTGTTTCATGTTAGCGGGTTAGGACATAAAACTATTGTGTTCAAGTAACTACATATAATACCAAAAGCGGTTGCATTTTTTTTTTTCAGTGAAAGCAGTGAACAACAACATAAAAAGGCAAACCTACATTTATTCTCCCTTGTTTAAGATGACACAACTATTACTTCTCTTGTTCCACATTTCAGGTTCCCAATTCATATAGATACATGCTGTGGTGGAATGAATATCTGCTTTACATTGTAATTGTTGCTTCCTGATGCTACATTCACACCAGATGTGCTTTGGGCAGCTGTTTCATTTTTGATGCTTGCACACATTAAGGTCAAACACACATCAAGAGAATCTTTGATGCTCCTGAACACATCCACTAAAGTGTGTCCGGATGCATCTGATGCTTCTGCTGCTCCTGTGTTCCATGACAGAGTTTGGCTTTGCTATATTTTCTGTGACAAATGGGTAAAGGTAGTTTTTATATGTTTAAGCAAGAAAGTCTACCTCAACAATAGTCAGTGCAGTCAGTTCATCAAGATTATGATCTTGCCTCAAAATATTTCTTTGCTGTGAGAGTTGCTCAGATCCCCACGTACCAAAGGTGCCGGTGTGCTGTCATTGGGCATCATCAGCAGTAGCTGGGGGATTTGACCAGTGTTCGTCACGGCTGGAAGTAGATGTTAGCATTTTTCAGGTATGTAGTACAAACTGAATAATAAAAGCAAACATATTGTGCTGGCAGGTTTTGACATTTTACCGTATTTTCACGACTATAAGGCGCACTTAAACGTCTTTTTTTTTCCTCAAAATGTGCGGTGCGCCCTTTGGTGCAGTGCGCCCTATGTGTGTTGTAACTGCGACATTTGAGACCAGCTCATTGAGGAGATGATGAAAGAGTGGCTGAATGTAAGGAGACCAGGTGTTTTTTTTCCACTCGTGCCCATCTCACAGCTGATGTGAAAAACATGGTGAAACAAATTAACGTTGTGCTCGCTGTTATTCAACCGCTCGACATCGTTGTGAACCGGACCCAGCAGGTGCAGCAGAAGCAGCGTGTTTACATGCAAAATCAATGGTTGACGCGCGTATAGGCGCAGCAAAAGGTCCCGCAGCGCGTTTTGAGCAGCAGGCGCTGCGCGTCGGGAGCGTTTAAGCATCTGCCAACGCGCTGCTGCTACTCGAGATGGAAAAATTTGAGTTTTGCTGCTGGACGCGCCGCATCAACCAATCAGAGAAGCTGATCTGGGAGCTGACAGCGAGACAGACACATCGCTCTGGTGACATATGATATTAACGCAAATGAAAAGGGCTGGATGGATGAGCAGATGATGAAAGCGTGGCTGAGGCAGGTGTATGTGAGGAGACCAGGTGGTTTTTTTCCACGCATCACCATCGCTGTTAATTTGTGACTGCGTGCCAATCTCACAGCAGATGTGAAAAAAAAGGTGAATCAAATGAACGCTGTGCTCGCCGTTATCCCGGGGGGTCTGACAAAGGAACTTCAACCACTCGACATCGGTGTGAACCGGCCGTTCAAAGTAAGACTGCGAGCGGCGTGGGAGCGATGGATGACAGACGGAGACCACAGTTTCAGGATAAGTGGAAGGCAGCGCCGGGCAAGTTACGCCACAGTTTGCGGATGGATTGTAGATGCTTGGACTAACTTGTCTGCTGGCTCTGTTGTTCAAGCTTTCGCAAAAGCCGGCATTATTTCTGAGGAGCCGCCCGGCACGGAAAGTGACTCTGACAGCGAAGAAGGGGAAATTGGCATGTCTGATTTAGCGCAGCTGTTTAATTCAGAAACAGAGGATGATGACTTTGATGGGTTTGATTAATACTTTGTAATAAATACATGAATAAAGCACAATCATACTCAGTTTTGCTCCCGCTCTATTTTTCTACCTGAAAACTTAATTCAACAGCAGCCTCTGGGCTGGGTCTCCTCCGGTTTCACCGCGGCGGCTGGCAGGTGTTTTTTCATCAAAATAATCTAAATCTTGCAGCTATATTTGCTGTGACCAGTGGGAATAAAGTAGTTTTAATATGTTTTAAGTGATAAAGTCCACCTGAAAACTTAATAATTGCAGTCAGTTCATCCAGAATATCACCCTGCCTATATCTGTCGGAGCCGCTCAGACCCCCACATACCAGCGGTGCGCCGACAGTAGAAATCCCTGCAACAGCAGCCTCTGGGCCGGGTCTCCTCCGGTTTCACCGCGGCGGCTGGCAGGTGCTTTTTCATCCAAATAATCTGAATCTTGCAGCTATATTTGCTGTTATCAGTGGGAATAAAGTAGTTTTAATATGTTTTTAAGTGAGAAAGTCCACCTGAAAACTTAATAATTGCAGTCAGTTCATCCAGATTATCTATTTCTGTCGGAGGCGCTCAGACCCCCACATACCAGCGGTGCACCGACAGTAGAAATCCCTTCATCAGTAGCCTATAGGCCAGGTAGCCTCCGGGTTCACCGCGGTGGCTGGCAGGTGTTTTTCATCTAAATAATTTAAACTGCAGGCACCAGGATACCGGCAATAAAAGCGAACATATTCCGTCGGCAGGTTTCAGGATTTTAAGCTCTGTCATCTGCGATGTGTCTGTCTCACGGCCAGCTCCCAGGTTTGATTAATACTTTGTAATAAATACATGAATAAAGCACAATCATACTCAGTTTTGCCCCCGCTGCATTTTTAAATACGCAGAAGAGGTATTTAAAGGTAGTAGAGGACATGTACCTGTATATAAAAAACGTGCCCTATAGTCCGGTGCGCCTTATGTGTGTGTTAAATACAGAAATAGCACACATAACTGAGACTGCGCCTTTTAGTACGGTGCGCCCTATGGTCGTGAAAATACGGTAAGTTAATTTAAGCGTTAATAGACAGTTTCAGAGGAGAGATCATAGCGCTCTGCATCAGCAGTGCTGCATCCGTCTCCCTGCCAGCTCCCAGATCAGCTTCTCTAATTGGTTAATGCGGCGCCTCGGGCATCAAAAGTAAAAATTCCAACTCCAACATCTGCTGCTTGCAAAGCTCGTCACATACCTAAGCGACCTCAGATGTGTCAAGATGCGCTTCTCCTGTTGCTCTAGATGCGCTGCAGTTCCTTTTAATGCACCTTAATGCATATCAACCATAGACTTTGCATGTAAACCAGCTGCTTCTGCTGCTTCAATCCAGTGATCTCTATTTATTCACTGGATTGCTGATTGCCCGAAAAAAGTGAAGCCACCGTCCGCCATGCTGGTGCTCCCCACTCCCATGTTCAGCAATTGGTTAAAAAAAAAACCAACAAATTGTCGGTTGTGGGGAGTCGTTTCACAAAAAAGTGGATGTGCTAACCAAGAAAATCCATATATATGCAAATGTAACCTATAGTATAGTATGTAGCGTAACATTAGTCTAGCTATTTCGGACTGATTCCAAGACATTGACTGAGTTAACCATTGACATTGTGTCTAACGTTAGAAAATTGAAGGTCAAATACATAAAAAGTAATTCACTGTGTAATGTAACTTTAGTAAAACTATATATTTTATTCTATAATTTGATATATATATATATATATATATATATATATATATATATGAATGCGCAAATAGAAAACTGAATGCGCAAATAGAAAACTACTACAGCATGAACAGACATGTACTTTATGTGTAAGATTAAATTACCATAACAATTAAATCAAAGCCTGTATATTACATGTACATCATCAATTTAGCACTTTAAGCACATTCGTATTATTATCCTCCATTACCCACATTAATGTTAATGCGATGGATTTGTATATGTCATATTGCATGATTTAGAGACTTTATTGACTTCATAATGACTATGCAATGTGATCTGCCTATTTTTTGTTATAAGTTGAAGTAATGTAATTATGCAATGAAACAGCAAGTGTGTGTCCAAGTGATGAATTTATCTTTATTTCAAAAGTCTGAAGTTCCCCTGAAAATGAGAACATCATCGTTGTCCGATGCTGCAGCCCACATATTACTTACATTGCAAGCAGTCTAACTAGGGAGTACCAATATGGCAGCCGGTGGCTTCACTTCAACCCCGTACTACCAACAGGCAATCAGCAATCCGGTGAATAAATAGAGATCAGTGCTTCAGTTGTGTGCGGTGTGAACGTAGCATCAAAGTTTTAACTCCCAGCTAAACACAGGAGAGTCCAATTCTCCTACAAAATCCTGCTTCTAGAGAATTGACCAGCACGTTAACAAACTATATTATATTAAAAACTAAAAATTCTCCTGGTAAACTAATTTGTTTTTATTTTTTGGGGGGTGTTTAGCAATGCTTCGCCTTGTGGGTTTTCTCTACCATGACACAAAACATATTTATCTCTGAATGATTTGAATTTGTTTTTAAGATTATTTTTATTATTATTGAACCAGCCTTTAGCTGTGTTATAGTAATTGCTCACACAAGGTAAATTAAACTACCTGAAGGAACCAAGGATATCTTAAACCTGCTAAGAATTACAAAGTTAGTCTTACTGATCTGTGTCGATACCAATAGAGAGATGAGACCTAATATGAGAGAAAAGCAGCTTTGCTTTTTATTCAACAAGTCCTGCTTTAATCAACTTTTGAAGAAATTATTAATGAATGCTGACATTTATCACTTCAGGTACAAGACGAACACAGACAAGCAGGTGTTGGTGCTGAAGTTTACAGATCTGGATGGTGATGGGATCGGTATGATCAGGTAGAAAAAAGATTTTTAGATTATATGATGAAAACTAGAAACTTTGTCTTCTTGTAAAAATTAAAAACAAGTTTAACAAGGTTAGATAATCTGTTTGGGTTGTTCTAGATTTTTGTATGAACAACTAATCAGAACCTGAACTGCTATACTTCAGAGAAAAGCCCATCTTATGTTTGTGATGGTATCTGTAAATAATCTGCTATATTTCACTCTGAAATATGCATTAAATAAATGCATCAGATTTCCATCTTTTCAGTGTAAATGGGTCGAGAATCCCGACTCTTCTGTCTAACTTCTGTAAAACTGATATATATGTTGATAATAAAACAAATGTATTAAGAAATAAAACAAGCAGATCCTAGCTACTTTTTGGTCTAACCATCTTACTTATTTTCTGCCATAAAGTGTTATGTTTCTGTCACAATAGATCATTACTTTTCAATTTTTTTCTAAAACAAATGTGGAGCTTTTTTTCATGTCAAACAACATTTTTATTCCCTGGTTCAGTTGGGTGTGAATATAGATAACTGTTAATAATCTTCTCCTTCTTCTATTATCACAGCTGGTTTGCTGTACATGCTGTCAGCATGAACTACACCAATCGCATGGTGAGCAGTGATAATATGGGTTATGCTTCCTACCTGCTGGAGAGTGACAAGAACCCTGGAGAGCTACCTGGACAGGTACTGGAATAATTTTTCCGTTTTTTAATAGTAAAGCTTTTAATTACTTTTTTGTGAACCTTATTTTGTAAGGCCATCTCTCACCTGACTACCCTTTGTTATAAATAGCTGGTAACTTACTTTTTCTAATAATAGATATTTTTTCACTTTTATTTTGCCAGAAGTTTTCTGAGGTTGTTTGATTACACTCTGTCCGAAATGAAGCTTAAAATTGAGAATTTCCAGTTTTGGCCCCTTGACTCTAGAACTTTAATGATGCTATTTATGCTCCTTTAAGTATTTGTTTAAGAAGCAACCAGCGGCGTTAATGTTTTAATTGACTCCACTGCATCTTACCTACTTGAAATCCAATGAAAGACTATTACTTTTACATTTAAGCTGAAATAATATATTTCTCTTCTTATTATTTGAAAACATATATTTGAAGCTTTTTGATCATATCTTTTTGTTCAGGGAGGTTTTGTTGCTGGTTTCTCCTCCAGTAACCTTGGTGATGTCAGTCCAAACACCAGAGGACCTTATTGTGTGAACACTGGGCTTCCCTGTGACTATCTTAATAGTTCTTGTCCTATCGGAGGGGTAAAAAACAATCATGCATATACAGTACAGAAATAGACAACAACAACTGCTGACAATATTAGCTGAACTTTGTGTTTATCCCTTTCAGACTAAAATGTGTCAGTCGTTTGGGCCAGGAGCAGACATGTTTGACAGCACACAGATTATTGGTCACAACATCTACATGAAGGCTAAAGT
The DNA here is from genome assembly GCF_016077235.1 of Cyprinodon tularosa. Lineage (NCBI taxonomy): Eukaryota > Metazoa > Chordata > Actinopteri > Cyprinodontiformes > Cyprinodontidae > Cyprinodon > Cyprinodon tularosa. Next base: position 1,365,659 of record NW_024038178.1, read on the forward strand.
AAGCTGTTAAATTGGTAACTAAAAAATATATATCGGTTGTAATGAAGAATTAGTTTACTTTCAAAGAAAGTATACTGGTTATATCACTGTTCTTAAGAAAATGGCTGTCGATGTCTGCTGCTGCCCCTTACAGGAGCTGTATGCGAACGCAGTTGACGAGGTCACTGGTCCAGTTCGGTTTGCTCATCAGTGGGTCAACATGACAGACGTGACTGTTAAGATCAATGACACGCACACGGTCAGAAAAATTACACAATATTCGCTTTATCATGACAATGTAGAACAAGACACATTTATTGGAGAAGTAACTCTCTTAGATCATACAAGTCAAGCATCCTTTACTGTCTGTCTATCTGTCTGTCTGTCTGTCTGTCTGTCTGTCTGTCTGTCTGTCTGTCTGTCTGTCTGTCTGTCTGTCTGTCTGTCTGTCTACCTAGGTCAGTACATGTAAACCAGCTATGGGTCACAGTTTTGCTGCAGGAACAATAGATGGAGGAGGAGACTTGAATTTCACTCAAGGTATTTTCATCTTATTGCTATCCCAATGTCTCTGATATGTCAGTCACATTTTTAGTCACTAAGCTTCTGTCTCTCACTGTGTGTGAAGGTGCTGTTGAGGGAGACCCATTCTGGGATGGGATTAGGGATGCTCTGCTGGGCCCACCATCAAACGAGACACAGAAATGTCATCATCCCAAACCAATTCTGATCAGCACAGGCGAGGTGAGGCAGAGCAGATATAAAGTCCAAACTTGTTGATTTCTTTAGAGGATTCCACCTGTTGCCAAAGTGAAAGCTTGCCTCTCTAACTATGCTTGGGAAGGTTCCCAGTCATCCAGGTCATAGTTATTCCAAAAAAAAAAAAAAATTAAAAGAAATCCAATGGACTTTGTTTCCAAGCTTGATGACGTTTTGCTCCCCATCCAGGACGCTTTTTCAATTCAAAATGTCAGGAACAGTGTTTAGTTATTTCTGACATTTTAAGTGGCCCCCCTTTCAGACATTTATGGGGCTAACAATGAGAAGCTAAATGACCCCCATTCCAAAGGGGTGGACCCATTTGTCTGTTCCAATTAGCATGTTTTCAATACAAAAACAAGACTTTGTTGGGCTACTGTATAAAACCTCGAACTCAACACTATTCCTGGCATTTTGAATTGAAAAAGCTTCCTGGATGGGAAGCAAAACGACTTCTAACTTGGAAACAAAGTTTTTAATTTTTCTTTTTTTGGACTGACTAACTAGTTTAAGACTGTTCATGTGAAGTTTCAGTCACCCTGAAATGTTTGTCTCTCCATTGTGCAGATGAACTGGCCCCTTCCATGGCATCCTCAGATTGTGGATGTTCAGATCATCGTCATCGGATCTGTAGCAGTTCTAGCTGTCCCTGGAGAAATGACGTAACATGTTTTACTTACATTTTCACTACCAATAAGGAAACTGAATGAACACTCACTTTGTTGATATGACTGTTGCTTATAGTCTGTATTTCTGTGGCTGTTTCTAAAGCACTATGTCAGGGAGGCGTCTTCGAGAAGCTGTCAAAGAGGTGAGCAGCATCAAGGACACTAACATTGTAAAGCTTATTACCAGGCATTGATCTAAAGATCTTACTATGTTGTTTATCAGGAGCTGAAGTCTTCAAGTACTTTCAAAAACACAGAGGTGGTGATTGCTGGACTTAGTAACATCTACACTCACTATATAACCACCTACGAGGAGTACCAGGTATGTGTCTGCTGAGCCATCAGAAATGTGGTCTTTGCATCACTTTGAGCTAAGGGAACAAATTTTGCTGATGTTTCACCACGAACTTTATAAACTAAGGATTTTGTAGTCCTGTTTTTTTCACCAAGCAAATGTACGCCTGCATGTTTCAGGTGCAGCGTTATGAAGGAGCATCCACCATCTATGGCCCACACACGCTCACTGCTTACCTGCACAAGTTCTGTGAACTAGCCAAAGCCATCGTCCAGGTGTGTTAGGCAATCAATAAGTTTAATGCTTTAAGCATATGGATATTTATCCATTGATCCTTTCCTGGTTCTTATTGCATCGCCGACACATTTTTCATTAATGTCTAAGCTTAGCCATCATCTAAAGGTCGGAGGAAAAGGTAGGTATCAGAATCAGAGGACCCACATAAAAGGAGCAAAAATCTAGTATGAATAAAAAAAAAAAACAAAGCAGTAAATTGCAAACTACAAAAATTAGTTTCCTAACCAAGAGAAACTGACTTGAATTAAGAATATTGATCTTAGAAGTTCAGATATTAGATGTTTTCACTTATTAAGGCCCTTTATTAATAAGATAATTTTACTTATATTAAGTTATTATATCTAGAGCACTCTTTGATAGCTTTTATAACTTATCTTATGTAGATTTGATACAAAATCAAGTTATATCATGCATGCAGATACCAAAACCAATGATTAGTAAGACATTTTTTCTTGTCTTAAGTTTTTAGTCTCAAGGTGTGATCTTCTACACTGGAAACACGATCTAGAAATAAGTAAAAAATTCCTTAAGTTAAGTGTATTTACCCTTAATTTCAGTAGGTAAATGAGATGGTTTGCCAATGGAATGAGTATTTTTACTTTTAAAAATAAGATAAATACAGTAAATCCTCTAATATTGGCCTGTACTGTATTCCATTAGCGGCTGGGTCTCTAATAATGACCTGTCTCGCTGTCGGTGGAGGTAAATAATGCACTTGAAATAAGACAATGCAATTTATTTTTCTTATTTTAAGCGTAAATTGTCTTGTTCTTGTCCTTTATCCAAGAACAAATGCACTTATTTTAAGAAAAAATTACGTATCTAGATTTCATTTTTTTCCAGTGTAGCATAACCGTTTGCTTATCAGAAAACGGGAATACAAGTAGCAAAGATGGAAGGACAGCTAAAAACTAAAAACAAGGTTATGTTGGGAATGTGCCCAGGCTTTGTCTATGTTTCTAATTTAAAAATTTTACAAATTGATGTTAAGACATCTAGATTTTGCCAAAATGAAAGAAAATGGATAACACACTGAACATTGGCAGTATCAGTTTATTTGCTCTTCTCTGTTTTTTCAGGACAGAGTGTCAGAGTTGCCAGTTGGTCCTGAGCCTCCCTTCTTTACAAACGTTTTTAGTTTAATGGGTACAGCAGCGGCGGACGGGAAACCTGAAAACACCAGCTTTGGAGAGGTTCTGGAGCAGGTTCTTCCACTCTATAGACAGGTAGGACACCTGAATGGTATATTTCAAAGATTTTTAGGCCTAATGCCGGTTTTGTTTCTCTGGGTCTGTAGCTGTCATTCTTATGTACCTTTAATGACTCCAAAAATAATTCACTGACTCAATAAATCTTTTACTGTTTTAGCATAAATTATCTAGCAGCTCAATCGTTTAATTTCTTACCTTTAACTTTTATATAAGGCTTGTTTTAGGAGAACAATTGTTACATGTTACAAATTAATCCAAAATATTATATGTAGCCTAATTAACTGTCAATATTTCTCCAATAAAATGAACACAGATATTAAACCAGCATTTCACCGTGACAACTTTATTATACTCAAAGTAAATCCAACTGTGAAGATATGGTTAAATGCGTATATGCTATTTCAGTGTAAAATTAACTGCATTTCTGTCTTTTTTTTTAGGGAGATGGAGTCTCAGTCACATTTGTTGCAGGAAATCCTCGGCATTCAGGAGACATTGTAAGGAAAAAGCATTTTATTTTGAAATATTAGAGTTTTCTCAATTTGTTTCCCTTTGTTCTATAATGTCGATTGTCTTACAATTAGCTTTTCTTCCTCTCTTACCTCTTTGTTTCTTTGTTCCGTTGCAGAGAGATAAAACATTTGTCACCGTGGAAATTTATGATAACAGAACAGAAACCTGGGAGGTTGTTTACAATGATGCATCATGGGAGACCAGGTTGGTTTACATACAAATATTTTAGTGAACAAGGAGATCAAACCCTTAAATCTGAAATCACATTTGGAGGAAAGCAGAGTGGGGCAGCGGAAGCATGCTGGGCCTATAACCCAGAGGTCGGTGGACCGAAACCACCAGATTTAAGCCTGCTCAAAAATGAGCAGTGACATTTTGGGGGAGTAGCCGCCTAGTGATTACAGTATAGGGCATAGAGCTTGGAATCCTGAGGTTCTGAATTCGAGCCCCACTCCCACAAGACTGCCGCTCTACTGTAGGTCTCTGAGCAAAGACCCTTAACCCCACACTGCGGCCCAGCACCCCACAATGGCAGCCCACTGCTCCCCAAGGGGATGGGTTAAATGCGAAGGTAAATTTCTCCAATGTGAGATCAATAAAGTTCAATTATTATGATCAGGAATGGAATATTTAGCCATGGCTCAGTCAAACCATTCTGTATGCTACCCATTTAATCAGAAATGGGATTTGTTTCTTGTTTCAATTACCAGCCTAGGGTCCTTCTGCATGGAGCATGTTCTCCCCATGCATGCATGGATTATCGCTGTGTACTAACGTTCCTTCCACAGTCTAAAAATAATAATATAAGGTTAATTAGTGACAGGAAATTGCCCTTATAAGGGTGTGGATATGTGTGATAACATTCATACATGGACAGAGAGTCACATCATTCTATCGCCATCAAGCATGTTGCCCTGTGAGAAACTGCTGATGTGTCCATGGTGCACCCAGCCTTTCAACCATTGACTGCTGGAGATAGACACCAGCCCCCCTGCGGAAGAAGATAGATGGTTCAGTGTAGAGGTTGTTTTTTTTCTGATCTAGTTAGGTTTGGTCATCTTCAGGAGGATTAAATATAATTTTGTTTTACCTGATTTAGTGACATTAATGTACAGCTTTTAAGCTGGAAATGCTTGAAATCTTTGTCTTCTGTTTGGGCACATGTTATTTAGGGACGTTGCATATTTTATTTGTGGGACAGACCATAAATTAGATTTCACTTAAGTTTCTGAAAGCTTGAGCCAGAACTGAACCCCAGTTATTTTTGCAGGTTTCACTGGCTGAAGGGTTCAAATCGAGAGAGTAACGCCACAGTAGAATGGCACATCCCCCAATCAGCTCCTACTGGCTTCTACAGGATCAGACACTTTGGGCATTACAAAGAGCTGCAAGGCCTGAAACCCATCATCACACCATATGAAGGCTCATCCGATGTCTTCACAGTCACGTCCAACTATTATTACTCAGATAATTGACTTGTTCACAACCACAATTCCACATCATAGGAGAACCAATCGCCTCGTGGAGCCTCTATAAAACTTTCAGATTTATTTCATCAACACCTCAGAAAACTTTGCCCTGTATATTAAATGAATGAGCCACAGCAAAATTTAAAACTGCCAGTTTTTTTTTTTTTAATAAGTTATTAAATATAAACCCATATCTTTGTATTTCAATGAGTTGTAAGTCATGATTCTATTTCTTGTTTGTGGTTTATGCATGATTCGTTTCCATATAAACATATTGAACCTCATATTTCCTGTTTCATTTTAGCAGAGTACATCCAGTTTCTATTTGTGATGGTTTTATGGATGCTTTTATCTTGTTATTGTAGGTTTTCCTTTTATTTAACAGTCTCATCTTAAAACTATAGTCTGGATGTTAACCTTACACATTTTAATCATGTGGCTCCCCACAGCCGCGTAGCAAGCAGTGAAATAGAAGGTCTGAAAGTGAAACGAATAAAATGGTCCCCGCTACAGTATGAAATCAATGAGTAACACTCACCAATAACAAAACACGGTCCGTGGTCCACTATTGGTTCCTAAAACGTCAATCATGGTAATCTGCTGGGACTCCCATTCAACAGCAGCCTATGCCCCGTTGCCTCCTCGTGGTTTGCCACAGCAGCTGGAAGGCGTTTTTCATGTATGTAATCCAAACTGCAGGCACCAGGATAATAAAAGCGAACGTGTTTTGCCGGCAGATTTCGGGATTTTAAGTTAATTTAGGCGTTAATAAACTGTTTCAGAGGAGTATATAGTGCTCTGTATCATCAGTATTTGTCTGTCTCCCTGCCAGCTCCGAGATCAGCGACGCACTGCGGGACCTTTTGCTGCGCCGTTATGTGCGTCAACCATTGACTTTGCAGGTAAACTAGCTGCTTTTGCTGCCTCTGCTGCTTTTGGTGTGAAAGTAGCATTATGTTGTTGTGAGCTCGTGTCATGTGCACTCGGTCTCGGCTTGTTTCGTTCTCGATCTGAACCGAACACCTCGACAGACAGCATGCGCGTTCATGTGTTATGAAGGCGTGGTTTCGAGGGGTGGTCTGAAGGGAGATGCATGGTTGTGTATTTTCAAAAATATAGCCGTTTTTCCAAGATTTCCTACGGCACCTTTAACTAAGAATGAACTCATTTAAAAAAAAGGACAAAAGGGCAAGCCAATATTTATAACAAAAATATTTATTTTAAACTTGTCTTTATAGAAATATCTCGGCCAGACCAGGATTATAGATTACAGGAACAATATTAATCAACACAGCAGCATGAATAAGGTTACTACATCAACACTGACGTGTATTCAGCAGTTTAAGGAAGTCAGCAGACAACTGAACCTCAGTCAAGTAGAACACATTTCAGGGTACAGAAGACTACAAAGGTTCCTTTGTACATAACGGAAACCACACACTTTATTATGAATATCTTACATGAAACAAACCAACACATGCTTTTCACCAATCAGGTTTTACTTTATAGTGTTTTTTTTTTTTATGTTCAAGTCAGATGTCATATTTATGTAAACACCTCAGAAATGATTTGTTGGTGTTTATTTCTACAATTTTATTTAGCACAGAATAGTAGAAATGCATCATGGTTTGAATCTACTTAAACACTGACATTACTGATGTAATGGTTGAAAATTGAGTTTTGCAGCCTCTGGAAGCCCTTTTCTACACCTCACACATTCACAGATTATTTACAGATTTTCATCAGCACTTAATCTATTTTATGTTCAGGATCCAGATGGAAAACTAACTTTTACCAGAAGGATTATAACAGTTTGCATACTGACTTTGGGTGAAAAAGATTTCCCTTGTTGGATTTAAAGTGCGCTGAGGTAATTAATCATGCATCTCTGTTCATTCAGTAGTCGCTTTAAACACTGAGTGATGAATATTTAACTGCACCTAAAGTGACTTCACAGTAATAATCAAACATGGTTCTACGTTTTTGGTTTTAAATTATATAAGGAAGCAGCTATTAAGGATTAAAAGCAATTAGAAATATTATCGTTTCATTATATTTATTTTTTCCTTTATGTTGTGTTGTTTAAATAACAGCTTCATGTTAATATGAATAATAACACTGGAATTATTAAAGGCACAAATGTTGAACTATGATTGAAAAATATAGACGTATTAAATGCATGTGGCTTCACCTCACAGTCGGATAGTAATCATTGCCTTCATATTTTTTTTTTGGCGGTTTGCTAGAAATTTAATTCAATTTCGACCATAAACATGTAATAACAAAAGGTAGTCCCCTGTGTTATTTTCAAATGTAAACAAATGGTCTCTTTTTTTAAGCACATGCAGGTAAATTAAATGGGAACATTAAACTTTATATCATAAAGGACTTTATCTTTCAGCAGTTGGGGAAGATCTAAATAGTATCTATTTGCCTTTTTAAGACAGAGGCAGTGATGACAATCTACATAATTTGATATAGTATTCATTTGGTGATTCTGTGCTTTTTTTACTCACTAAGCATTATATTTGTTTTACACCATTTCTGAATGATAATTTTCTTTTGGCAGATATTGGATTGAAAGATTGGGTTGTCATACGCAAATAAGTTATTATTAATTATTAAATATTGAAAATATTTTACTTTTTACTTTCTAAAATCTTAGTGCAAAGCTTATCTCCTCTCAGCAGTGCTGTAAATTTTAAAAAGTTTTCCTCGCTAGTTGTCTGTTGTAGCCCAACCACAAGGGAAGTATTTCCCTCAGACCATCTGAGCTTTCAACCTACAAGAGCACACCTACAGAGGTTTCAGTTGTCATTTTAACCCTTTGTTTATTCTTCCATTTGCTTCGATTTATCATCATTTGGTAATAGGAGAAATTTCATAAAGATGGAGTAACCACCGCTACAGCCACAGAGTAGGCTTTGTTGAATAAAATATGTAATTAATGTGTGGCAATTGTTAGAGACCACAAAAATAAAGTTACAAAATGAAACATTATTTCTGGAGCTACTGTCTTCACACTTAAAGAAGCTATCCAAATCCAGCAGCACCACTTCAGATAATAACGTGGGCCAAAATAAATTTTTTCTATGTAAATTTTTGTCATCTTCATGTGGTAAAAAAAAAGTTTGCATTTTATCCATCTGTGACTTCATTGTTTCTAACCTTTATCACAAATCAAAGTTTACTCAGACCAGTTCACTCTTTCTAGAAAAATCCCATATTTCCCATATGTATGAGATGAAAGAAACATTTGCCAATAATAAATTGATCCTTTACTGGAGTGGAAATCATGACTGAAGCCTCACTAATATTAAAATGGGACCAAACAGGTGTTGAATTTAAGGGCAATTTATGGGTATAAAGCCATAATTCTCTAGACATACATAGTACATAGAGGGAGTCTGGTTTGGGGACAACAGAATTTGTTGGTGCTGATGTTGTTCTGCTGGTTTTCTTTAGCCAAGGCGGAGGGCAATTACTGCCACACATGGGGGAGTTTAAGTATCTTGGGTTCTTACTCATGAATTAGAAGGGAATGGAGTGAAGATCAAAAGACAGATCACTGCGGCTTCCTCATTAATGCATATGCTGCACAGTAGAGACTGACACGGGAGTGGATTTTCACTCCTGTCCTGTCCCACTCCCACAGAAAAAAATTGTGTCCCGTTCCGATCCCGGGCCAGAGTAGAACTCAAAATCCTGTCCCGTCCCACTCCTGGTGAAATTACTCCCACTCCCATCCCACTCCCATTCAGAATGACTCCCGCTCCTGCTTCACTCCCATTCTTGTTTTTTTTTTTGAGCGCGGGTGAAAAACTCAGAGCAGAAGCACTGTTGGTTTTTGGGTCGTGTAGTTTTTTTGACTCACATTATAGTGTAGGCTTTAAGGGAAAAAAACACAAAATGGCGGCGCCGCGCCAGTACTGGATTTTTTTTCTTTCTATTTTATTTTTTGGCATCGATCCTAGTTTTTTTTTAGTTATTATTGGTTTGCTCCCGCTCCCGTCTGCTCCCGTTAATGTTTAATCCTGTACCGTCCCAATCACGTGATCGTTACTAAAAATGTCAGTCTCTACTGCACAGGTCTGCTGTGTTTAAAAGAAAGCTGAGCGTAAAGGCAAAGCTCTTGATTTACTGCTTGGTCTACGTTTCATTCTTTAATACAATTTGTTATGACCGAAAGAACGTGATCCCGGATACCAGAAGATGGAATACTTTTATTTCATAAGGCAACTGGGCACTCCCTCAGAAATAGAATGAAGAGCTTTGCCATCTGGAATAAGCCCAGTTTAGAGCTGAGATGTCTCGGACATCTGTTTCAGATGGCCCTGGACGCATCCCTTTGTAGGGGTAACAGGCATGTCCCACTGGGAGGACACACTAGGGGTTAAGCCCCTTTGCCGGCCTAGGATACCAGTGGGCTTTCCACAGAGGAGTATGAGAGGGTGTCTGAAGAGGGGGAAGTCTTGGTATCTCTGCTGAGACTGCTGCCCCAGAACCCTTCCCAAGGTAAGTGGAAGATGCCAAGTAAGAGTATGGTAAGTCTGACAATTTAGACAGTTTAGCACTTTAGCATCATGTAACTCCCCATAAACATGTTTTCCATTGATCATGGTCATATTCAACAACTCTTTGGACCCATTGTACAAACTTGGTGAACAGATTTCCTGCCACTCATGTTGACACATAGCAACATTGCTGTGGAAGAATACTGTAAGTGGATTCTGCTATATGTTTGATATCTGAGAGGTCAAAGGCAAATCAGGTGGAATACCTGAAAAAGGTTGAAACACTTAAAAAATATCAGAATATGTGGGAAACATGTCAGAATCATATTCGAACACATCAGAAACACAGCTATCTTTCAGATATATAATAGGCTCCTGTCTGATATATGGCACACATTTTAACATCGGATACAGGTTTTTCTCTTGGTTTACTTCTGTGTTGTTTGTCCTCAGGGGGTTTTAGTAACATCCTTTTTGCTGAGCAGAACTTCCAGCAGTCGTAGCTTTGCTTTGAGCTGTTTGTATTCCTGGTATTCTTCCTTTATCGGAGTACGATCCTCCTTTTGGCAGACTCTGTTGGATAAACAAGTCCTAAATGTCAGCGCAGTTGTGGAAAATAATAACCGTCCTGATTACTTAAGTATGTGTCATAATCATAATATTCAGGATTACTCCAAGTTTTGAAAAAGTACCTAAAGTATTTTAAAGAACAATGCAAGGTTGTGTACTCTGTAAGCTGAATTTGATGTTTATAAATTACAGTAGGAAGTATATTTTTCCACAGAAAAAGGTTGCAGGTTATACAGTATGTGTTTCAGTGTTTGTCTCTCAAATATTTAAATGTCTGAAATATTTTAATTAAAACTAAATACTCTTTAAAAGAAACACTGACTACTTCCATTTTGATGGGTGTATTTTTATGTCCCCCCCCCCCCCCCCCAATTCTAACACTTGGGCTAAAAAGCACATTTCAAGATGTGATACACACATCTATTCTACTTTGCAAACTAAGCAAAGCCAAAGGTGGGCACAATCTAGGAAAATATGTTATAAATTGACAATAGTGATTTACAATCACTTCTTGCAAATAGTATAGAGTTAAAAAAATAAAAAAAAATAAAAAATTTCAGGTTGTTTAAAGGACCCATTACTAAACAACACACACCTTCTGAGTTCTAAGGCATGTTTTAAATTAGCAGGATGTGAAAAGAGGAGGTTGGAGTTACATAGGAGTTTAAGGAGGGTCGAGCAACACAAAAATGATCAATAGTAGCATGAAAAAACCTTGTTACAAATCTCTTTTTAACACTATTTGGTGTTATTTGACTTCCCATTCTGGAGATTGGAGTGATATCACAGTGCTAAGTTTGCACCTCTAAAATTTCCATCTTTTCAATTTCCACACAAGGTGTTTCTCCTGCTTTATCAACTTTATCGCACCTCAGAATTTTAGGGATTCGTCTGTGTTAGTGTTTCAGCTGCTGTCTTAGCAGGCAACACAGGAGAGTCTTTGAGGAAAAACTCAGCTGAACTAATTAGGGTACAGATATCTGTTTAAAAATGTAAAAAGGCTTAATTTGTTGGTAGAAACTCAACTAAGGTTATCAATAATATGTGCCTTGAAGCGGATTCAGAGCCATTTTCTCGATTCGAACAACAATATATATTTTTTTTTGTGTATAGATATGTTCCGTGATCATTAAGGGAAAACGTTACAATAGAGGTAAAACTTCTATCAACTGCACAGCCATAGTTACTTATATACTGTAGAGTGAGAACATTTCCAACAATGCTAGCTTACATACCGTCCAGTCTGACGGTAAAACTCATCCTCAAACTCCCTAAGAACTTTCCTTCTGATCTTCTTCTCAGCTCTTGTTTGCCGCAAACACTCCAGCAGCTGAGATCTGAACCAACAGGAGGATAGAAGAGTTAAACGACTAGTAGCTCTGTTACAATATGCTTAAATTAAGAATGCAGGTTTTCTGCCTTCTTAAAGGATGCAGAATATGATCTTGTATAGACACACCTGGAAGCTTCATGAAGGTTGGCAGTGGTGAGAGCAACCTGCTGACGCATGGCTTTCACCTCATCTATTGGGGACACAAAGGCGGGGTCGCTGTCCCGGTCACTGTCTTCTTCACTGGCCGCTGGCCATGTCACCCTGCAAGGAGGAAGAACTGGAACATCACTAACCAACGACGAGCTCAAACATTCTTCATCCGAACCCTCCTCTTCCTCCTGAGGGACAGAAAAGTAAAAGGCCTTAAAACCTGTATTCGTCAAACCAAATGCATTTTATATTCATCACATTTTGCAATAAAAAACAATCAAACAAAAAAACTAAAACACATTACAACAAAAGAGGTGTGATAGATGATAAACCAGTCAAGGTTGCATACTTCCTCTCAACCATGAATGATTTTCTCAAATATATTCAGACTTATCAGCATTATACTTTTCTGCAAACTTAGCAAAATATGCTAGTGTTTACTCTAAATTTGTGTTTTCCTTTGTTGTTTTTTTGTTTTTTAACTGGGTAAGCAGTCTTTAAAGTCTCTAAATATTTAAATAGCCCCGATCCCAACCTATAAAATCTTTCCAAGTTTAGATGAAGTAAAGTTGCTTGGGCTTATAGGGTCTAAATTAGACATATGTATCCAGATGCTCATATATGCCATAAAACTGTCACAGTCTTGGTTCTGTTATGTTTTCTTTTGAGTATTCAGTTTAACTTTCCTCAATGTTTTCTAGTTTCATTGGTTTAAGTTTTATTTTGTTGTGTTTGCTGGTTATATTTCAGTTCTCAGGTTTTTATGTGTTTCTCTCTGTTGCCCTCTTGTGTTGGACTCCTTTCTCCCTAGCTCGTTAGACTGCCCTCTTCACACCTGCTCCCAATTTGCTCTATAGGCCTCTCTTTGTTCAGTTAGCCATAAATACTTTCCTTGTGCACTTCCTCAGTGCTTATTCCTCGTCTAACTCCGTCTTACCCAGGGTCGTCATGGTTGTTTTCCCCTGATGTCTCCATGGTTCTGGTTTGTGTTTAATTTTTACTCTGGATTTTTGGATTCCGGTTTAGTTTAACATTTTTCAGTTGGATTTCTGGATTCCTGTTTTTGCTACCTTTGATCACCCATTAAATCTACAAGAAACTCACCTCTGCCTCCCTGCCTCTGCATTTGGGTCCTCAAACCTCAACCAAAACCTAATTAAAGCAACATATTATCTAATAGTAGGTAAAAGTAAAACGTTTTACATTTCATTTTTTTTTATATGTTTTTTTTTTTTGGTAAACTGATAAGTTAAAGAGAAAAAAAAAACTAAATCTGATATATAAATGTATAAACCAAAGTTGAACTTAAAAAAATACTTTTGTATCCAAGATGTACCACTTTTGACCTAGATGTCTGTAGATCAGATGTAGTACAGGAAAGTTTTTGTTTCTGATTTATTTATTTTTTTCTCAAGTAGTGAAACAGGTCCAGAAATTTTCTTATTTGTTTTTTTCTTACTATTGTGGTGATTGTTGGGCTGGCACACAGTAACCGTTTGATCATCTGGTATCGGTCATAAAGAGGCTTTACCAAGTTCTTCTCCTGTTTTGTTCCCTGGTGGATAAACAAGAAAAGAAAATTTACAGAATTTTGAAAATTACAGCATTTTGTCAGCATTTCTGCACACATTTGTAGAACAAAATAATGTGAAATGTTAGAGCATGGAAGGGTTTCTACTGGGACCTTACCGGTTGGCCATGAACACTCTCGAAATACAGCAGACATTTCTGCAGTGTAATCTTCTCCAGAACCATCTGTGCCTGTGTCATCTCCTGTTGACCAACATTAACAGACAGCAATTCAAACTAGAGTTATGCAGATTACATGAGAAACTGTGATAGGCTTTGAATTAACACCAACCTTTATGTTGTCTGGGAGACCCAGTGACTGCCTCTTTTCTCTAAGACGCCTGAACAGAGACTCCACAGTTTCTTCCAGAGATGGTTTGTGGTCCGATGTCCCCTGCTGGCTGAAGCCCGATCTGGAGATTAAGAGTGAAGAAACAACGGCAAGAACAAAAATATTCAAAAGATTTGTTCATTTAGTTAACATAGTAAGAAATGCACATTTAAATCTCTGTTTTTATTTCTTATAGTTTTAGATTGTGAAAAACCTGACACGGCTCAGTCATAGTGCTCTGTTTTGTCTAAGTAAATATTGCTGGCACAACAGGTAAGAAAGCCCACACTGTCCCCATGACCCAGCAACTAAAGGTAGATGTAAACAGTGGATGAAAACATTGCAACCTGGAGGAGTTGCTGGTTTCATCTTCTTTCGACTCAAACACTGACTGTCGAAGTCTCATCTCTGCAAAGGAAAGAATCAAAGATAAAAATATGCTCAATTACATTCACGTCCAGAACAGTGAGATAAAAAGAAACTTTGGTTCTGTAGATGGATATCCACTATTAACACAGTCATAAAAACCCTGTAGCTGCTGTAATAATTTCATTTTATTACATTGGCTTCTATTATTTGTAAGTTCTTAGCGGTTTAGGATTTAAGGTTATCAACCTGGTTATTCTTGCTTAAATTAATTTTAAATTCACTTTTATTCAGTTTGTCCAATTCACCTGTCATTTAAAGGCACTTTACAGAGACAATTAAACCAGGTCATACAGTCAAATTGATTCAAAGTTTTCTATCTAAGGAAAACCATCTGATTGCATTGACTCATTGGCTCAAAGGCAATCCCTCACGCTAAGTATGCTTGTAGCGACAGTGGAGAGGAAAACTCCCTTTTAACAGGAGAAACCTCCAGCAGAAGTGGTGGTATTTTTATCACAGTTTAAGTCTCTGAAATGCAAAGATGTAGATGATTTTCAGTATGGCAGTAAATGTCTGAGAAAAGCACTGATTAAAAGATCTTCCCAATAAATCTCAAGAGTTTGAAGACTTCCAGGAGCAGCCTACTATAAGCTTTGATCCCTCAGACATCAAGAGCATTTGATCATCTAGATTTAATTAGTTGGTCCAGCTCTACAAAACAGTATCATATTCACAAACTAAACAGTACAAAAAGAATCTCAACTTGTGTGTGGGTGTGTGTGTGTGTGTGGGTGTAGTAGCAGAATCAGCTTTCAGGGCTTTGGAGAAACTTGAGATGCACAGTCACCCTGAGAGAACATACTCTGTGGTCATATGGATCAATAATGTTGATGTTTGTTGGAAAATTAGCCTCCTGCCTATTCTAAGCAACAAGTGGCACTGATGCAGAAAAATCTAGCCGAAATGTCTGTGCATGCTGCCTTAGAGATCATATCATTTCCATGGAGAGAACTGATGCATTATTAACGAAGACAATAGAAAAGCAGTCTTCCAATTAAAAAGGCAGGAAGATGAGAGAACTACATACTATTACCGTATTTTCACGACCATAAGGCGCACCGTACTAAAAGGCGCACTCTCAGTTATGTGTCCCATTTCTGTATTTAACACACACATAAGGCGCACCGGACTATAGGGCGCGTTTTTTATATACAGGTACATGTCCTCTACTACCTTTAAATACCTCTACTGCGTATTTAAAAATACAGCGGGGGCAAAACTGAGTATAACTGTGCTTTATTCATGTATTTATTACAAAGTATTAATCAAACCTGGCAGCTGGCCGTGAGACAGACACATCGCAGATGACACAGCACTGTGATCACTCCTAAATTAACTTAAAATCCTGAAACCTGCCGACGGAATATGTTTGCTTTTATTACCGGTATCCTGGTGCCTGCAGCTAAAATTATTTAGATGAAAAACACCTGCCAGCAGCCACGGTGAACCTGGAGGCTGCCCAGCCTAGAGGCTGCTGTTGAAGGGGTTCCTGCTGTTGGTGTACCGCTGGTATGTGGGGGTCTGAGCGCCTCCGACAGAAATAGATAATCTGGATGAACTGACTGCAATTATGAAGTTTTCAGGTGGACTTTCTCACTTAAAAACATATTAAAACTACTTTATTCCCACTGATCACAGCAAATATAGCTGCAAGATTTAGATTATTTAGATGAAAAAACACCTGCCAGCCACCGCGGTGAAAGGAGGAGACCCGGCCCAGAGGCTGCTGTTGAATTAAGTTTTCAGGTAGAAAAATAGAGCGGGAGCAAAACTGAGTATGTTTGTGCTTTATTAATGTATTTATTACAAAGTATTAATCAAACCCATCAAAGTCATCATCCTCTGTTTCTGAATTAAACAGCTGCGCTAAATCAGACATGCCAATTTCTCCTTCTTCGCTGTCAGAGTCACTTTCCGTGCAGCGCGGCTCCTCGGAAATAATGCCGGCTTTTGCGAAAGCTTGAACAACAGAGCCAGCAGACACGTTAGTCCAAGCATCTACAATCCATCTGCAAACGGTGGCGTAACTCGCCCGGCGCTGCCTTCCACTTATTCTGAAACTGTGGTCTCCGTCTGTCATCCATCGCTCCCACACCGCTCGCAGCCTTACTTTGAACGGCCGCTCCACACCGATGTCGAGCGGTTGAAGTTCCTTTGTCAGACCCCCCGGGATAACGGCGAGCACAGCGTTTATTTGATTCACCTTTTTTTTTCACATCGGCTGTGAGATGGGCACGCAGCGATGGTGATGCGTGGAAAAAAGCACCTGGTCTCCTCACATACACCTGCCTTTCATCCATCCAGCCTTTTTCATTTGCGTTAATGTCATCAGAGCGCTGTGTCTGTCTCGCTGCCAGCTCCCAGATCAGCTTCTCTGATTGGTTGATGCGGCGCGTCCAGCAGCAAAACTTCAATTTTTCCATCTCGAGCAGCAGCAGCGCGTTGGCGGTGCGTCAGATACTTAAACGCTCCCGAGGCGCTGCGCCTGCACTGCGGGACCTTTTGCTGCACCTATACGCGCGTCAACCATTGACTTTGCATGTAAACTCGCTGCTTCTGCTGCACCTGCTGGGTCCGGTTTACACCGATGTCGAGCGGTTGAACAGCAAGCACAGCGTTAATTTGTTTCACCTTGTTTTTCACATCAGCTGTGAGATGGGCACGCATGGTGTTACATATTAACAGCGATGGTGATGAGTGGAAAAAAAACACCTGGTCTCCTTACATTCAGCCACTCTTTCATCATCTCCTCAATGAGGTGATCTCAAAAGTCGCAGTTACAACACACATAAGGCGCACCGCACCAAAGGGCGCACCGCACATTTTGAGGGAAAAAAAAGACGTTTAAGTGCGCCTTATAGTCGTGAAAATACGGTATTTATTTAGACATGTATGTAACAAGGATTGGAAAAATATAGCATTTAGGATTCTCCAAGGATTGGTATGACTGAAGAGGTTGTCAGAATATTATGCATTTAAAAAAAAAAAAATGAGTTAAAGAGAAGATATGTTGAATGGTTTGTGGACTGAAAAGAGGAACTGTTAACCACAAATATTCATAACAAATGTTCATTAATTTTCCTAGCCTTTTTTTAATGTGGCCTCAAACTACAGCTAATAACTGTTAACCTTTTGGAATTTGATTCATTTCTAGTTTTCAGAAATTAAAGCGTAAATACAGACCATGTTGTATTTTACCTTTAAGCTGTTTGCGAGCTTTTGCCAGCTCACTCATCACTCTGACCATCTCTGGGTTTGAGTATTTGTCATTGTGGGACGGCTGAAAAAACAAGCACAAGAGAAACAAAGCAAATCAGTTTAACTGAATTAAATCTACAACAAAAAAAAATCATAACTAAATGTGGTCGGAAAATTTCGATTTCTCTTATTTCATATGTTGATTTATCCTATTTACTCACTATAAATTTTTCTGTCAGTGTTTCACCTGCAAGGCCAGACAATTCCCCTGCATGAGGGTGTTTTTAGACAGGACCTTCTTCCCATAACAAACCAGATTCTTTCTCAAGCTTCATTCATAACATTTTACTTTTTAACCACAGTGTCTGTAGTTTATTTTGACTCTGACAACTTTCAGTTATTGCAAGTAAGGGGGAACAAACACTGCCCAGGCAGAACAGGTTTGATTACCAAGCACTAAAGGACTGCACGATGACCTGTTATCCATTGATCTCCATTTATTTAACTGGGGTGTATAGTTAAATACTTTTTTCCCACTACACTAAATAAGTTTACAAACTGCATCAATGAGTAGTTCAGGTTTTTCACATTACTGACATTGGAAGTTGCCCAGGGTGCCATTTAAAAGGGGTCGAACCATTGCCAGAATATATAATTAAATAACAGATACTGTAAATCAAATGCATTATTTCTATTGCTTTTCCACGCATGCATTTCAATTAAGTTTAGGAACCCCATATGTTGGGTAGAGTACCTTAACCTGCTTATTAGTATGGGGGTGCTTTCTGCAGAACTGTGCTGCCTTTTATACCTACTAAAAATATTCTTGCTTAAGGGGTATAGAAGTAGGCACCCACTTGAGTCACAGTGAGCCATTGTCTTTGGTTAAGGTCATATTGCTAATTTGAATAATTCCTCTTTTATTTTGTTTTAGTAATGTTGTACTTGAAAGTATAGTGCCAGTTAAAAGTTTTAACACACATTCTCATTCTTCTTTGTTTATGATACTACCTCTAGGAACTTCTTAGGATACTGGAAAACCATTTTAGGTGACTACCTAATGAAGCTATACCAAAAGTATGGAAAGCAGTAATCAAAACAGGTTCATGGCTTTTATTTAGAATCACATATTTAAATTTAAACTTTGATAGGTAGTGTATATATAGAAAGGAAGGACCCTTTTTCCATGCTTAGTATTTTGGTCCTGTTCTACTCTGTTGTTGAAAAGGTATCTGATAAAGATTTACATCAGCAAGAAGAAGGAAAATTTGCTTTTTAAGTGATTTAGGCAATCTGTACTTGATCAAACGACAATGGTAATGTTGAGTTACCTTGTAGTTCATTTCCTGCTCAAACTGATCTTCAAACCTGCGAACCCTCTTCTTCAGGCTCTGAATGTGTCGGGTTAGGAAAGGGATAGATGTGGGACATTCATCCTCTGAAACCTCATTCCTGTCCCCCAGACTCCTGCACCTATAGCAGGATGAAAAAGTTCAGATTAACAATGTATTTCAGCACACCATAAACCACAAGTTAGGGCCTTAGTCACTTTACATTAGACTTATGTGTCCGTTTTCTTATTTTTTTGTCCATGATACCCTTTTTGGTTTGTAGAGAACACTCCCCGCTTATTCTGATGAAATTCCAAAAAGGCAGCATATTGGACATAGATAGCTCCCTTAATTTTCAATTTTACAATAGTCTAAATGTTTGTTAAACCTTGTCTTCCTTTAGCAGTACACAGATTCAAATCAGATGGTATAAACATGATACTAAGAGCGCCTAGTGAGACATGAAAACCACCAACTAGGTCATAGGCACATTTGCCGCCCTGCCTCAAGTTTTGGCTGTAAAAATATTAAAGGAAACTAATGGAGCTGGTTATATAAGATGCATTAACGAAGCAGAGAAGTTGAGATCAAAATGACCATCATCAGTTTAAAAAGTACTTTGACCAAATGTCTAGAAATCCAGGAAAAGTATGTTTGGGATAATTTAGTCAGGGAAACCTTTAGCAAGCAATCCATTCTGTTAATTTTGTAGCGTTTCTCTTGGCTGTGCTGCTTCCATTACGTTATATGGTTGATATTTTGCTCCAATCAGATTTAAGCCTCTGTGTGTTGCTTTGTCAATCAAATGTGGCCAGGGTCTTCAGAATCAGTATTGCTGGCTGATGTTAGATTAACAATACTAGTGAAGAGCATTTTCTTCAACCAATCAGATTTCAGATTTGCCCACCTAAACGTCAGCATTTTCTGTCCCTGATTGGTGAGTCAGAGCAAAATGTCTACAGCCAAGTTAAGTGGCCAAGTTAAGTTAGATTTACTTTTGTCAAAAGTTTTTTGTTGCCTCAATGGCTGATACTAAATGGAGATACTAAGACTTCCTGCAGAAAGAAGATGCATTCTGTTAATAAATAATCAGCATCTCTGGTGTGTGTTATATATTTTATTTTCCTGCTTTATGCGCTTTTTTATCTGGTAGATGGATACATATTGAATCTGAACAGCTCCTGTTGCTATTAACATGGTGGAGCTGTGGTTATAGAATAGTAGTTTGTCGTTGTTTTAACTGGGACTCTTGGTCAGTTATAACCGTGCTTGTTATATTTCATATTTGAATACTATTGGTGGTTTCTTTCACTAAAATGTAAATGTGTACAATCCAACATACTTATGAACCTAAAACTACTGTGGTCAAAATGTAGACTTACTTTACAACCAACAAAACACTCAACTAAATAATTTACACGTAAGGAACATAACTTTAAGATAGACTTCCTGAACTTGACAAACAACCAGGCTAACAATTTTTAAGCCTAGTCCTAAAACAATTCTTAAACACAGACCTACAATAGGTCAGACCTACAGGTCAAATCTTACTATTTTGAGCAATGTGTCCAAATGTATTCCAAGAAAAAAACAAAAAAACATAACAGTTAATTGGAAATACAAAACTACCAAGTTCCAGCTCTAGATTTAAATAATACAATGTAATAAATTACTGTAGAAGGCTAAGGGAACATCCACCTTTGGTCCACACATCCCATCAGCTAAAAAAAGAATATCTAAAGATATTTGATGACATCATAACATGGATGTGGCATGATCCAGCATTTTCAGTATCCAAAAATCATTGACGCATCTAAATCAATGATATCCTGGACATCAGAGGCCATTTCCTGGTTGTTTTAAATTGATGTGTAATGGTCTAAACAACCTAATTTAATGACTGAATCGCCACATATGCTCTTGTTTTGCAGAAATCTGCATATGCCAAATTTCCTCAAACAAGGGTTATCAGTCACCAGTCATCAAGACTCAATGACTGTCAACAATGTGGCCATTATTAAGACAGCTGAATTGCATAATAGAATTGTTACATAATTAAATTTAACAATTAAAAACATATAAGATGCTGTCCCTTGAGGACGGGAGTCTGTGGCCAATTCTTTAAACCAAAGTACCTCCAACATGCAAAACAATGGCCTTGGCAGAGTGGACACTCACAGAATGTATTGCTGGCTGCAGGGTGGTGATGGAGCTGTATCTGGGTCAGAGTTGAACCTCAGGCTGGGACTACAGCACCGCGGAGAAGGCAGAGGACTAGGGAGTCCTGCCAACAGCTGGAGCAGAGCTCCACCTCCTCCCTGTGATCCTTCTCCTCCTCCCACCTCAATTCCAGGACTGCTCCTCTGTGGGGATTGATGAGGACTGTGGGAGAGCACTCCCTCAGAGACCAGTGGCTGTTGGCTGGGATGAATGAAAGCTGGTGGCTGATGTCTGGGGGGCTGTGAAGGTCTCGTTAGGACTGTCAGGAGCTCTGCTGAACAAAAATGACAGATAAATGGACCATGACACAGTCGTGTGTATTTCATTAAGACAGTCATTTCCCTTTGTTTTTATTCACAGTGTTTTTATTCATCAAATGCTTGTAAATAAGTTCCTACATTATAAGCTCATTAATACCCAGTGTCAAGGACAGCAGCTCACAGACATGAAATAGAAAGCAACTATGAACAGAGTTGAAAGGCAGTTTAAATCACCATAGAGGAGCTGTAGGAGGTCAGTGTGCTTCACCGTTTTACTTCTGTGGATATTAATAGTGCATTGCTAAGGGGCGGTGGGAGGCTGAAAACACACACGCATTAACACACCCACACAGTGAGAGAAGTAGGTAGGAGCTGATTCATCAGAAAAAAAATAACACGCAGAGACAAAAATCTGAAAACATTTCAGCTACTAAGAAGGAGCCAATGAAGGAAATCATCCTTTAAGATAGATAGATAGATAGATAGATAGATAGATAGATAGATAGATAGATAGATAGATAGATAGATAGATAGATAGATAGATAGATAGATAGATAGATAGATAGATAGATAGATAGATAGATAGATAGATAGATAGATGCAAAGACAAAAATAGCATGGTGGGGGCAGAGACCAATAGGTGTACCTGGTTGGTGCTTCTCATCTGTTGGGGCTCTGTGGCACAGTGCTGTGGTCCTCCCATCCTTCCCTCCCAGCTCAGCAGGGACACAGGCGCTCTTATGCTCCTTACTGCCCAAAGCAGGTGGGCTTTCTTCTGGGGATAGCCCCTGTGAGGACCCCCCCTCTACATCCAGAGCCTGGAGCTTAAGCAGAGAACTCTGCAGGCAGAAACAGAACATGCCAATACACCGATCGAGGGATAAACCAGGTCCCAAGACGAATGTGTCCAAAAAAGCAGCTCTGTCACTGAGATGGGTCCAGATATTAATCCGGTCCCTGGATCATGTTGACAGGGTAGGAACATGTATTTTTTGCTGCTCCAAAAATCATGATGTCCATTAAGTTAAAGGATAACTCACTCAGCCTTCAACCCAAAAAAATAGCCTCATTCCCTGTGGTCAGCCACATATGAAGAGATTGAACGCAGATTATCCCCTTTCAGCTATGTGCTCCAGGTGTAAATCTGTTGCAGTAAAATCCAGAAGCATGGATAATAATCTCCTGATTCCTTCTTCCAGTGCTGGTAGTGAGCGCTTTAGGAATTAGCACGCTCCGATCAGACTCTGCTCAGCAGGATGATTTTTTTTAATCCTCAGCCTGTCGTTTTGCACGTTCACTGATGATGATGATGGTGATGATGCAATGGTCTCCTCCCTTCCTCCCCTCTCTCTCCCACACTGTTTGAGCACCTCTCTCTTCTCCCCTCCCTCCCTGGCTGGATTACTCATCCTACGTCTTCTGAGGAAGAGCAGGGAGGAGGAGAAGGAGGATAGAGATGTTTGCTTGCGTCAGGGTTGGGGACGTGTGGGGATCATGTCTCTGTCTGATGGTGAGGTTTTTCCCGCATCAGAGGAGGAGGGCCCTGCTGACATCATCATCTCCATTCATAAAAGCACAGAAGGAAAGAGGAGAAGGAGGAGGGGGAGGGACGTCCTTTTCCTCAGGGCAATGAAAGCTGCACACAAACATCCTTCTCTTCATCAGTGACCCAAAGAAACAATTCAAAATGCTGCTCTGTTTTTGGGGTTAATGTTGTAAACAGTCTGATATGGTTTCAGGTCTGAAGCACAGATTATGAAACACAATAACATATTAAACCATTGCACCATTACTAACACAATGTGGTGATGCAAAAAACCTACAATAAGGTGTATAATTTAAACTATATTAGCCTTATACTAAATCAGTGCAGTTATTATAATGTAACTATTAAAATATTTATGTAATTTATGCAATCATTTACTCAGAATGCTGTTATTTATAAAATTAGAGTATTGGAAATAAATTCAAGCTCAGAGAGACCTGACGTTTTGAAAGTATATATTTTCCCCCTCTATCCGAACGTCCACTGACTATTATCAGTTCTGTCTAATATTCCAGTATGCTACAAGGTTGTCTTCTTTCTATTCTAACCAGTAAGTGACAAGTAGACATAAAGATCAAGCATAATAATCAGCAAAAGCTTAATGAATGAAAGGAGAATAAATACACATGTAATCAATAGATAAATTCAATTCAATTCAGTGGCAATTCACAACATGTCACCTCAGGTCACCTAACAGAGATGATTTAATCAAATCATACAGACAAACTGGTTAAAGGTTTTCTCACTAAGGAAATCTGTTTGCACTGAGTCACTGACTTTCAGGTCAGAATTTGTATTTCAAGACAGAATTTTTATCAACCAGATACGCATATACTGTAGTGACAGAAGACTATTATTTATCTATTTGATATTGGATAGTCCTTTGAGATTAAACATGTCAGTTAGGAGGGGTATCAAGAAACAGTTGCTCGCAAAGTGTCATTGATATTACAGCAGTCCCGTATGCAGCAACTGGGAAGGAAGAAACCTAAAGCGGAAACAGGATCAGTTTCATTGCCCTTGTGCCAAGGCCAGACAGGAGATCAAGAAGACAGAGGCAGATGCATAAAAAGGGATCCCAAAATGATTGTATCATAAGTTAAACAAAATTCCAGGCCAGATGTACCTACATTTACGAGAAAAAGCAGTAGGGGTAGATTATAGCAAGGTGAGGAAAAGTGGTCTTTATGTCCTCCAGCAGCCTAAGCCTATAGCAACATAGAAAACCAATGTAAAGAAGACTCAAGCAAAAGATTCTTGCATATTGTCCTAATTCTAATCTTGCAATTGAAAATGATGGTTAAACTAAAATTCAAGCAATGTGGATAAAGAATAACTAGAATTCGGAATAAAGAAAGGTGTATTTGACGTCAATCAAATTACAACTGGTTTATAATTGAATAAAGTAGAAAAATATTTTGTAAACACTGACTCATCATGACATATCTTATGGGGCGGTTCTTTAGTTAAGCTGAGCTTATAAACCTTCTATGTTCTACTTTGCAGTAAAACAAAAGGGTAAAAAGAGATACTTTCATCTGAGATACCTATTGAAAAGACAAAGTGAGAAACTGAAGGCATAATAAGATAAAAAAAATTAATAAATCAAAACAAAAGCATTGATTTTCAGTGACCAGAATTGGGAAGACATCCAGTATATTCTTTTTCTGCATGTATAACCACAGTTTATGTTTAAAAAAACACTTTACTTCAAGATTTTCTTGACAGCAAAATGGCAAGTCCATCAGCTACAATCGCAACATATCAAATATAATAATATATAACTATGGGAACATATTTCTTAATATACATATAAATCACTCGTAAACACAAAACATATCATTGAATATAAACACCTTTTTTCATGTGGTCCGAGCTAAACTTTAATGTCCAACATTACCTCAGTTACATTTAGCATCACATAAATTTATTACCTCTCTTCCTCTAAAGATAAATGAATTAACTGGCAGGTAACAAATGAAGAAACATGTCTTTAAGTTTAACTTTTATGAGCAAATCACTCCATTCAGAGACATTTGCTCAATTACAAAACTCCACTCTGTCTACTGGTGGTGCACACCACATACAGTTACCCTTGTCGTCATGCAGAGACGGCACACCACTGATTATTTTACAAAAATATTGCAATAAATTCTGACTGGTGATACAAAACAGCTTCATACAAAATACACACAGCTTTCTACTCTTTTAAAAATGGTACAATGTACAGAGTTCAGAAATCTTTCTTTGAGGAAGTAAACATCCAAACTGCACATCTGTTGCAACTTTTTCATTTAACTCTGGTAGCATGCAAACGTTATGCAGGTAATGGTTTATTTAGCTGGAACACCTGACTTTTCAGTCATGATCCCAGCTGATGAGAGTTTATATTGAATCCTTATTGGATGGGGAGGGGAATCATCTGTAAATGCAGACAAGCCGCTCACAGACCTTTGGTGGTTCTCATTTTGCTGATGGTCTATTATGTAATTAATTAAACAGAGATCAGACCTTGTTATTCTTTTATATATTTAGCATTATTGTACTATAATATTATTTTGCAGCAAAAATATTGAGCTCTTTACAGAAATTTTAGATGTTAAGGTGGAGCATCTTGTTAGCAGTGACATCTAGTTGAAAAAAGTTAACACTACAGCAAGTGGATTTAATTGTCTGCTAGTGTTTGTGAAAAGAACTTGTTTATATAATCAGAGTGCTTGTTTTGAAGAAGATCAGAACAATATCAAATCCAGCGATAAAAGCTTTCACATATTTCACACATCACATTTAGGCACATAGGGCAAAAAACTGTATATTTAAGGATTTCTCAGCACAAGAAAATTACAGTTGCAACAGTTAACCACCAGATGGCAGCAGACACTATCAGCGTGGGAAAAGGCTGATTGTTTTTCTTTGTTACTGGAAACATATTTTCTTTTATAGCTGATCAGGAGAAGGTTGGAAGCTTAACTGGTTGTTATGTGAACATTTTTTCACTGGTGTTAACACTCCCAGTAACGAAAGGAAGGAGACCCCAAACTAGTCAGAAATTGAGGAGGTAGATTGGGTTCATCGGCCTGGAAAAAAGAGGCTTGGGGCAGCATTTGTTAAGGCATTGATTTGTTTAACCTACTGACTGGAAATCTGCATTGACATTATGATTCGTGTTTTTTTTCCCCTCCTTGAATGGCAAATCTTTGCAAGAAATCAGACAGTTTGGGAATCTACTGCAGATTTAAGAACCGGAAGTATATAAACTATTTCTACTGCTACACATTATGATCAGAAGAATCCCTTAAAGGTTAAACATGCACTGACAAACAATCACCTGATTAGTAAAAAAGATCCAGAAGGTTTTTTACATGTTGGAAGTACTAAAAATAAAAGGAAGTTATAATTGAAGGCATCAAAGTGGCTATTCCTGCCAGTAAAGGTGTTATGTGTAACCTTGCTCTTATTCAAAATGCTGTATCTGAACTCACAGCGTAAATTAAGCTTTTCAACATGTGTAATGTGAAAATTTTAAAAGGTTAAATTATCAGATCGTCAGAGCTTAAGGGTTTACCCCCCACCCAATAGAATGGGGTATGTTAGATTAATCTTCCTTAGCTTCACGATTAAGTAATTAGTTACAATTTATTAATGTAGAAGAAGGCTCTGAGGTTTCTGGCAGTGTTGGGCTTTGGCAGGCAAGTAACACAGCATTTTTCAGAAAGCTATCGGAAAAATATTGTGATCTTCCAAATGCATCAGGTTTTATTATTAGAGTCCCTTCTTGTAGTAATTACCAGGGTTTAAATTTGTTTATGACTTTAATAAGTAAATATAGTTTTCTTTGAATGCTGAGTTTCAGATTTTTTACAGTTATAGAGTTACTTCAGTAAAAAATCTCATATATGAATAATTTTAAATAATAAATAGATTCAATTATGAACACTATCAATAAAATATTTTAGTTTAAAGTAAATTAGTTCGTTTACAAAAACTGTTGAGTGAAACTAATTATAAAGTAAAAATAAGTGATTAAAAAAAACCTTTACAACTTGGTAATCAATGTGGGAAGGGATATACGGTATTAATAAAAAATAACAGAACCAGTTGAGAAAATGTACTGTGAATACTAGGAGAATTGTGACATCTTAGGGATTTTCTTTACCTATTTCTTATACACTATATTGCCAAAAGTATTTGCTCACCCATCCAAATTATTGGAATCAGGTGTTCCAATCACTTCCATGGCCACAGGTGTATAAATTCAAGCACCTAGGCATGCAGACCGTTTTTACAAACATTTGTGAAAGAATGGGTCGCTCTCAGGAGCTCAGTGAATTCCAGCGTGGAACTGTGATAGGATGCCACCTGTGCAACAAATCCAGTCGTGAAATTTCCTCGCTCCTAAATATTCCACAGTCAACTGTCAGCTGTATTATAAGAAAATGGAAGTGTTTGGGAACGACAGCAACTCAGCCACGAAGTGGTAGGCCACGTAAACTGACGGAGCGGGGTCAGCGGATGCTGACGCGCATAGTGCGAAGAGGTCGCCAACTTTCTGCAGAGTCAATCACTACAGACCTCCAAACTTCATGTGGCCTTCAGATTAGCTCAAGAACAGTGCACAGAGAGCTTCATGGAATGGGTTTCCATGGTCGAGCAGCTGCATCCAAGCCATACATCACCAAGTGCAATGCAAAGCGTCGGATGCGGTGGTGTAAAGCACGCCGCCACTGGACTCTAGAGCAGTGGAGACGCGTTCTCTGGAGTGACGAATCGCGCTTCTCCATCTGGCAATCTGATGGACGGGTCTGGGTTTGGCGGTTGCCAGGAGAACGGTACTTGTCTGACTGCATTGTGCCAAGTGTAAAGTTTGGTGGAGGGGGGATTATGGTGTGGGGTTGTTTTTCAGGAGCTGGGCTTGGCCCCTTAGTTCCAGTGAAAGGAACTCTGAATGCTTCAGCATACCAAGACATTTTGGACAATTCCATGCTCCCAACTTTGTGGGAACAGTTTGGAGCTGGCCCCTTCCTCTTCCAACATGACTGTGCACCAGTGCACAAAGCAAGGTCCATAAAGACATGGATGACAGAGTCTGGTGTGGATGAACTTGACTGGCCTGCACAGAGTCCTGACCTCAACCCGATAGAACACCTTTGGGATGAATTAGAGCGGAGACTGAGAGCCAGGCCTTCTCGTCCAACATCAGTGTGCGACCTCACAAATGCGCTTCTGGAAGAATGGTCAAAAATTCCCATAAACACACTCCTAAACCTTGTGGACAGCCTTCCCAGAAGAGTTGAAGCTGTTCTAGCTGCAAAGGGTGGACCGACGTCATATTGAACCCTATGGATTAGGAACGGGATGTCACTTAAGCTCATATGTGAGTCAAGGCAGGTGAGCAAATACTTTTGGCAATATAGTGTATATTTCAGGGGATTCCATGTTCTGGCAGCTTTCTGAAGGGTTATCTTCAAAGCAACAACAACATTTGCAACTGGATCAATTATTTTCTTGCAGCAATTTTTTTGGACAAAAACTGTTAGAAAAACAAATTGGGATTAAAGACCACTATGGTACTGACGGAGAAAGTTCTTCTGAGAAAACTGCAGCAGTATTCCATTTGGCTCAATAATTCAATATTCCCAACATCTTCCAAGAACCAGAAGGAAAATCAAGCATGTAAAGCCACAGAGTATAACTCCGCCCCCCTCTGGAGTTTGAGCTGCTTCATTGCTCAGCCCTGTTTGAATGACCTGATGCATCATTGTAGTCTTTCCAATGAATAATTTTCCTTTGCTTTCATCAACACCTCAGGCTCTTTTAAAGAATGATGAGTTCATTTCAGACATAAAGCTCCACAGTCAACTTTTTTGCCTTGTTGGTCTTCATCTGTAAAACCGTCTCAGACAGGCAGACTTTTTAAAAGTCATAGTCCCATCCTGAATTATCATCAGGTGGCGGCTCGTCTGCATCCTCTGGAAAACTGTCAAAGTTACTGGTATCTATTGGAGAGGACACCTGCAAAACAAAACAAAAATGTAACTTAAAATAAAAAAGAAGAAAAACAACAAATTGCAACGTTTTGATCTTAAGGGGGAATTTGACATTCCTTTCCACCTACCGTAGGTACGATGGGTGGAGTCAGTGTTCCTTTTCTCAGCCCTTCCCAGTTAAACCCTTCGAACCACCTAAACAAAGAAAAAACAGTTGATGGTATGATGATCTAAAGGATGATAAGAGGAAATCCTGTAGTTTACTCACTTGTGCTTCTGGATGTCCTTAACTCCATTTTTGAGATTTCCGAGTCTCTCTGATGGACTATCCCTGCAGACAAAACCAAGACATTATCAAAGGGCTGCTCATAAGCAGAAAGCATATTTTCTGGTATAGAAAACAATGCCTCCAACCTGCAGAGCTTCTTGATGAGGTTTGAAGCATTTTTTGTGATCTTCTCGGGGAACTCAATCATGTCAATGCCTCTCAAAATGATGTTGTATGTTTTCATTGGATCCGGACCTGAGAATGGGGGACTGCAGAAGCAAAATAACAAATAACTGTGTTACTCAAAACTATAAAACTTGATTTATTTTTCACCATCAGCTGTGTGAATCCTCACCTGCCAGTAAGCAGCTCATACATCAGGATCCCAAGAGACCAGTAATCTGCTGAGACATCATGACCTTTGTTCAAGATGATCTCTGGAGCAAC
Source organism: Cyprinodon tularosa (assembly GCF_016077235.1). Taxonomy (NCBI): domain Eukaryota; kingdom Metazoa; phylum Chordata; class Actinopteri; order Cyprinodontiformes; family Cyprinodontidae; genus Cyprinodon; species Cyprinodon tularosa. Next base: position 1,395,003 of record NW_024038178.1, read on the forward strand.
GTACTCCGGCGTGCCACAGAACGTCCATGTCTTCTTGCAGACGCCGATCTTCTTTGCAAAACCAAAATCCACCTGTAAAGAGATCAACAGGTTGCATTTTTAAGGTGTATTTACACAAGAAAAGTCCTTTGGTCCCCTTGTTTGGTCAAGAGAAAGAGCAGAGTTTATTAAATTTTTTGTTAGGTCAGGTTCACTGACAATAATTGGCAACAAAGCATATGACAATTGCTGCTTACATTAGACAGACAGGTATGAGAGCACAGAAGCAAAAATCCTCCATTGAACACGTCTGTTTAAATATTGTGCAAAATCATAAAGACTTTGAGACAGTTTATGAATTAATCCTCCAATCCAAATGAGATCTGCTGAGACTAAGCAGTGTTGCTCAGTAAAAGATGGCAGATTAGATATGATTTCAATACTATATTTACTACTATGATGACCTAGTAGGCCATAGAGAATTTTGCTTTGTTTATTTGCTTTATTTGGGTCTGATAGAGTTTGTAGGTAGACCAGAACAGAGCGGCACCAGGTTTGGTTTGGAAGCAGACCAAGACCAGCTCAAAAGGTACGGCTCAATCCAAATACGTCAAAGTATAGGCCCTACCTTCCGTCCCTAGTGCCTATTCCTTCACTTCACAAACACATATGAAGATAAGGACAGTTGAAAACGTCACACACCTACAGTGAGGAAAATATTTATTTTTATTGTAACTCTGTAACGCTAAGGAATGTGGGCAACAGCATAGCTACCAGGGACAACTAGGGATTAGAATCAGTATAAAGTGGTTTACACTTACAAACTGGATTTCAGGAGGTCCCAATGCTAACTGCAGTAGCACAAGGAAGTATTCTGCTTCCAGGTCCAAGCGCCGTAACTGCCTGCAGTATTTAAAGCCTTTATTAAGTGGCTTAACTGTCCTTATTTAACCAATTCCTGGAGGGCAAGGGAGTTATATTTGGTCTTTTTACAGTATAGCAGCTCAAATGCAGCAAGTGTTAATACCCTCTTTGAGTCTTTCCACAGGAATTTAATGGTAATTTCACTTTCTATCAAAATGTTGTAAATTTAAACAAAGTTAAAGATTATCAACATATAGGATTTATTCATCAAAATTGTTTGGAACCTATTAAGCATAATAGACACAGATCGAAAAGTCACAAGGAACCTGCGTGAGTTTGCTAGATGATGGTGGACATACCAGTTTGGCATATCCTCGATTGTCCAGGATCAGGTTCTCAGGTTTCAGGTCTCTGTAGATGATGCCTTTGGCATGCAGGTAAGAAAATGCTTCAACCACGCAGCCTGTGTAGAACCTTGTGGTCAAGTCATCAAATGAACCCCTGGAATGAATAGAGATGTAGGTAAATATCTGTTTGGAGTTAATCAAATGAAGTTTCCACATTCAAAGAACAAATAAAACAAGAAATGTTTCATGTGAATTATGTTTATTGCAGTAAATGAGGACTGTGTTTTTAAGTTTTTTTTCATCTGTAAATTTGTATTTAGACTAAATGTTCTTCAACAAGAGAATAATTGTTTGGAAACTGATTTAATTGAAACACTTGTTTAACAACAGTTATATACATTGTGTAATTAATCATACTAAGTGAAAATCCATAAACCATCATTTTAAAAACAACTTAAATGTTTTATTGTTTACAATTGTATTCGAATAAAATTTTAAAGGCTTCTTATAAAAAAATGTTCGAAAGTGAACTGATTTAGTTAGGGTTAGATTATCAATATTTTTTTATTTGGAGCTCCTGCAGTATTTCTAGAATTTGAATTTGTATGACCATGCAACCTGCCCTGCGATGGACTGGCAACCTGTCCAGTACCCCGCCTCTCACCCATTGACTGCTGGAGATAGGCACCAGCACCCCTCGCGACCCCATTCAGGACAAGCGTGTCAGATAATGGATGGATGGATGGATGGATGGATGGATGGATGGATGGATGGATGGATGGATGGATGGATGGATGGATGGATGGATGGATGGATGGATGGGTGGATGGATGGATGGATGGATGGATGGATGGATGGATGGATGGATGGATGGATGGATGACCATGCAAGCTTTTATGAAGTAGTCACAGTTTTAGCTGGTTACCTGTCTCTCAGAATGGTCCACAATTCTCCTCCTAGACATGCCTCCAGCAACATATATAGATATTTACTGTCTTTAAACGTCCGGTATAACCTGAAAAAACAAGAATAAACAGTCACAAAAAGAAACTACAGCGAATGCATTTTTAACTCTTCTGATAAATGAGACCTCCAGATAAAATACCTAATACTAGATTTAAGAGTTTGTTCACACCAGGGATGTTATGAGGTATTCATGTTGGATCTGGACCAAAAGTTTATCCTAAGCTTATCCTTTTTGCTTGGTGTGATTTGTGCTCACATTATTCATTTCGCAAGTTAACTTCTCATGATCCTGCCCTTTGTGGACTTCTGTTTTAGTTTCTTTTTAAGTCTGTAGTTACATTTTGATTTTTGTCATTCTGCGTAGGTGCTTTCTTTTACATTTCTTGTTATATTTAAACAGTGTTGTATTTTTTGAGTTGCTCTCTGTTGCCCCCTTGTGCCAGTCTCCTTTCCTTTAGCTCCTTCTAGTTACTTGTGTTTACACCTGCTCCCTATCAGCTAAATAATCCTCCCATTGTTACTGGTTTCCATATATACACTTCCTGATCAGCATCAACATCAGATGCCATTTGTAGATTGACCAAAACTACCTCAAAAAGTCGGTCTTGTAGTTCTTTAGTGTGGAGCAGGGTTTGAATGTATTCATACCTGTACTACTGTAAATGGCCAAGAGAGGGGAAATCAATCTGGTCCATTTAAAGGGACACTATGCAACATTTTTCAGTTAATTAATGTGTTCCAGAACGTTATGGATGACTAAATGAGTCATTTCAGGTTGAACAAAGGTATTCTCGGCCGCCCTGGTGGTCTGTGGGGGAAATACTGCACTTGCAACTGCAGGAGCACCGACCCGCACCCACAGGCTCAGAAGTCTCGTGAGAGTCAGTCTTGCTTTACGGCGAGAACTGCTACACCACCCAGTTAAAAGCATTCTCGTTGCTAGCACAGTGGCGATCTTTGTGCAGTTATGCTACGTTCACGCAGCAAAAGCAGCAAAATCGCGTCTGCTGCTTCATTTTTACTGATTGTACCAGTTTAGTTCTGACGCGTGGCTGAAGCAGCTTTGCTGCTCTGGCTGCCCGGTGCAAAAGTGGCTCTGACGCACGTTGGGCGGAGCTTCACTATCCTTTCTCTGCCTTGCAGCTATATTTGCTGTGATCAGTGGATATAAAGTAGTTTTAATATGTGTTTAAGTGAGAAAATACACCTGAAAACGTAATCAGTGCAGTCAGTTCATTCAGATTAATATCCTGCCTTCCATATTTTTTTCTGTCGGAGCCGCTCAGACCGCCACATACCAGCGGGGCGCCGACAGTATGGATCCCATCATCAGCAGCGGTTCACCGCGGCAGCTGGTAGGTGTTTTTCATCTAAATAATCCAAACTGCATATTCTGCCGGCAGATTTCTGCATTTTAAGTTAATTTAGGCGTCAATAAACTGTTTAAGAGGAGTGATCATCAGCGCTGTGTCTCTCTCCCTGCGTTAAACGCGCCCGATGCGCTGCTTCAGCTGCTCAGACGTGCTGCGCCTGGTGCTCAAAACGCGCCGCGGGACCTTTTGTTGCGCCTTGACGCGCGTCAACCATTTACTTTGCATGTAAACTCGCTGCTTCTGTCGCGCCAGCTACGTCCAGTGTGAACGCAGCATTAGTCATTCGCTGCTAAGCTCAAAACAACCGCGCCTGGCTTGACGGAGAAACCAGGAGAACAGCTGAGCATATTTACGACAGTGCACTTTTACTTTCACCCTCTGGAGGGAGCCTCGCTGGAAAATCAACACCGGTTGCATAGTGTACCTTTAAAGCAGATTAAACAAGAAAGATATAAATCCAACCTGAATTTTCTGAAGTTGAATCTACTTCTATCAGGACATGGTTTTACTACATAACTTAGCAAATTAAAGATAAAGACTCAGAATATTCTGACCTGACGATGAAGTCTGAGTGCGCCTCAGTCATAATGTGTTTCTCTGCGCGGATGTGCTCCTGTTGCCTCGTGTCCACAATATGACGTTTCTTCAGAATCTTCATTGCAAATGTTTTAGCTTCCTCATTCTTCAGTTGCACCTGAAATACAAAATTTCTTTAGTCTTCAATGTTATAAGGTTTATAGAACAGATTGCTAAAGGTATACCTATGCCTACGGGCATCATAATGTGGTATCATTGCTATCCAGCACTTGGTGCTAACATGACATTGCATTTTTTGTGACATGATGGGAAATAAATTAGATGTTGGTTATGCTTTCTAAAGCTTTCTCACCTGATAAACATTTTCTTCATATTTCATTTTGCATGGAATTTCGACTGAGTTGTTAATTTTGTTAGTATAATAAAAAACAAAATGCAACCAAGTGTTTTGCGTTTGGTTGTTATTGACGAAGCAAATTATTAAATTATAATTAACCTTTTTTTATATCCTTGTCATTTTAGTCAAGACACATTCAGGTCTTTAACAGAAACATTCACCTTGAGCTCTCAGATATTACATTTTTTTTTAAATAATTTTATAACAACTGGATTAGCTGTAAAGATATTTCCTACCTCTTTTTTTGTTCCCGTCATATTTTCCTTGCTCTTTAAAATCCCTCAAATTGTTACATTTCAGCTCGAAATAAAAAAATAAATAAATAGCATTTTCTGATCTTTACAATATCTGTGCATGTATAGAAATTATGCTATTCTAAGGTTCTGGTTCTGCACTGTCAGAATCTTAGAGCTGTATCTAGTATTATTATTTATTATCTATTTTATATTAAACTGTTAAACTGTGCTTATTTTAGAAACATCAGTCGTTTTACAAGTTTAAAGTGCCAATAGTATGTTTTAGTGATAGTATGGTCTACATGAGGACTGCTTAGGCTGTAAACACCTCACTGTGCTTCTTATAGTTCATGACATAATCCTCTATTCCTGGACGGATTCTCCATGTCAGGTTATCTGAGCTCCAGTTCCAACCCATGACCCTCTTATTCTGCAAACAGTGATGGAAAAACAGGGAACTGAAGATGGGTTTCCACTCATGGAGCAGATTGACCTGCAGCTACCTTTAGTAACTAAGGTTTTACTGACATGTTTGGAAACTTACCTCTTTTATTAGATAAAGGAATTTTTTGATTAGTAGCATTAAATGCTTACCTTTAATATTTATTTAAATATTTCACTGTGATATCAGGAAATCCTCCAAAAAAGTTGTTCTGGAATATATAGGTTTACATTACAGTAAAGGCAGTAAAAGAAGCTGTATGTTGTAACTCTAAAACAGTCATATTCTTAGTACAGATGATGTCATTAGGGATCCGGTGAGGTCAGACAGGCGCTCCACAGCCAGAGGTCAACTTCTTTCTCACAGCACAGTTTTAAACTCACAACAACTAAAAATACCTCAGGAGGAGATCCCGAGCCTGGAATCCAATCTGTTTTTGGTTAAACCCGCAGGGCTTTCCCTTATACCAACAGTAAGCTCCAACCCCGCCTCCTGTAGTAGGGAAACCCAACTCCTTGAGCTGCAATGCGTCAAAAAGCTCCCCCCCTCCATCCGTCTACCTCTAACTGAATATCCCTACACCTGTTCTGGTCCAGGACTGCAGGTCTATGATCTCTGAAGCACATGACGACTTTTCTTTAGTTACAAGCAATGGTTTACTAGAAACATAGCACAGTTACTCAGAGCTTCTCAATCCTGGTCCTCAAATACTACTGCCCTACATATTTCTGGCATCTCTCTGTTGAAAGACACCTGATTAAAATGACTGTAAGATCTCCTCAGCAGCCATCCAGTGCTGCAGAAGCCTCTTAATCACTGATTCGTGTCATTCAGCTGTGCAACATGCAGGGTTGTGATGTTATATTGTTTCTGTTTAAATATAATGGAATTGAATACCTGGTGTCAAACTTTAAAGTGGTTTCTTTTTCCTGAAACCTTCTGAAACTTGTTCAACATCAGTCATAGTGGAGAAGATTTTTCTTGCTTCTAGAAACTTATATCTCACCAGATCAGACTTTAGGTTTAAGCTCCTGTTAGCTGCATTAGAAAGTCACTGACAAAAGCTTGAGACATACCAGTTCAACTCGTCCAAATCCTCCCACTCCCAGAGTATCAATGATGTTGAAGTCATCAAGCTTTAGGCTGGAGAAGAAGGCATTCTCAGCTTCGTATCTGGAAAGTTAAAAAAACAAAATCACGTCATGACAAATCCTGAACAAAAGTACCGTCCTGACGGAGAGTTTGTTTGGATAAAGTCTGTCCAGTGAATGGAAGACCCTGCTGTCTTACCTGCAGGACTTAACCACATGGAAGAATGGAAATTTCTTGGAGGTCTGGATGGAGAAGGAGGTGATGGGGAAGGAGTGAGAGGAAGGAGAAGGAAGGCTGGGGAGGCGTTCCTGCTTCCGCCTCACTGGGGTGGGAAGCAACTCTCTCATGTTCAAGTTGTGTTCAATAAATTGAATAAAAAAAAAAAAAAGTGCTCTTCATGTGCAGAGAGGCTGAACCAGCCTTTAATCGGTTGATGGATATATTAAGGACTGAAACCTAATGTACAGGATCCAGATTATTTTCTCACTGGTCTTCAGCAGAAAAATATGTTTTTAGTCACAGGCATAAAGACACTAAATCTTAGAACCTCACGAGAAAGTTCGGCAGAGCGTCTGTAACAGAGCCTTCTCAAAGGATGAGCTCCACGTCCAGTTTACATTGTGTGGACAGCACTGATGGCAGTGGTGGACCTGCAGAGTTCTGCTGTGGAGGTACCGGCCGGGCGGTGATTTTGCCGGATCCTCCAGAGGTTTGTGCATAAGGCTAGTGAGAAGAGGCTGGTCCTGAAGTGAACAAACTGCTGTCAGAATCCAGGAAAAACTGAGAACAGCATCACCTCCGAACAAATCACTTTACTTTTTTCTGACCGACGCACAAAAAGAAAGAAAGAAGGCCGAGGTGGGACAGTTAAACTGAGGACGCTTCAATGACTGTACCCTAGACCCTGAGATGTTAGTCCTTTCTGCAGCGGTTGACTCCTGCAGGCTGGCATCGAGAGGACAGCCTGAATAGTGGGAGTTGCTGCTGCTAATGGGTATTTTTAGGAGGTGGGAAACATTGCTCTAAGGTTGAGCTGCTAAAGGAAGGTCAGTTATTAAAGAGGTTGGCTCAGTTTCAGGAGACAGGAGCACAGACTGTCCAGACCTAAAAAAGCAAAGGATTCCCAGGTTTCATTTTCTATCAGAGTTCCTCAAAGCTTTCTGACCTGTTCTGTATCCAGGGATCAACATTAGGATTGAGTTTATCAATTCCCTTAATGGGAAAGAGGTTCTTTCACATCAACATACAACATATTATCTACCTCACATTACTAAGGACTAATAGTCACTAAACTCTAGTTAAAGCAAGAATCTACAAGCCATTTACTGCACACTATTGTCCTAATATTTCCATATCTCCTCAAAGGAACCATCTGTGAGCCAACAAAGTTAGACAAATTGTCAAATAATCTAAAGTAAAGCAAGCCACAAAATCAAGTCGCTTGGTTTTCACAAGATCCTAAATCAGACTTTCCTTACCTAAAATGACCAATTAAAAAAGTCCTACAATAAATTATTTATTCAGAGTATATTAAACAAGAAAGAAAGATTTTTGCTTATCTTTAGTCAAGTTGACACCCCAGCAAATGTAGCTTTATATCAGTCTGCATTGTTCAGAGAAATTACAAAAAATATATACCAACACGACACAGTATTCTGCAAAATCTCCTTTTAATACATGCAAACACGTGTCCTGTATCTCTCCAGACCACATCTGTCTTCCCTTCATCTCACGCTCCATCTCTCTCATACAACGTATCATTAAAATGTCTATACTGTAATGCAGTTGGATGAAATATATGATGTAACCTCATAAAATGGACAATTTCTTCTAAGTAGCAACAATTGTGGTCATTTAGAGAAAAACTAGGTTTGGATAACAGCTGATTGTTTGCGTTACACTCTTACATCAAGTCTGAAGCACTCGTAAAAAATTGTTCCTACCTGAGGGAAGATTAGAAATGGAAGAAAATAGTGAATCCGACATTTTCTCCAAGATCACTCGTACAGATGATTAAAGATCAGATCCTATCGTAAGAACGCTTTTTGCAAGAGACCAAGCCAATTTAAAATCAAACCACTTTAAAAAGAGCAGGTACTATCTAAAATGCTGAATAAAAATGTTTAAGATGAAGAAATAACGCAATAAAATAAAATAAAAATGAAATCAGGAAAATAAAAAACAGAAAGTTATAAAATAAAATAAAATGAAGAACTTATACCAGGTCAAAGCTCAAAAAGGAAACAAGAGGGTCATTGGAAAGGATCGAACTGCAAAGTAGATATGTTTATCCGGAATGCAAAAGGTCATGTATGACAGGATATTAGCACAAACATCTCCTACTATTAAGCATAGTAAATGGGGCATATTGACTGGTCCATAAACTTAAACCAAACAATTTTAAAGTAAAAACTGAGTTAAAGGTTAGGAGAAGAAGTTTTTGAATACTTATACCCTTGCTATTTTGTAAGTTAGAAATCACGGAGGGGTCTGAAAAAGTCCTTGTAGGTGAATGTCTACTGTGAGAGACTTAATCTAACAAAAATATATCAAGAAATTACAATATATGAATTTTTTTTTTTTTTACTATTTATTTGTATAATAGTGTAAACCATTATCTCTACTTGATACTGTATACCTAGGGTACTGAGAGCTGTTGGGAATTGTGCAGAAATCTCAGAAGAAGAGTGGGCTAAACAGTTTAAGATACTGTCATCATACCTTTATGTTTTGATAATGTTTCCCATATTTCTATATTGGGACTGGCAAACAAAGCCTCTTCAGTTCTACATGCAGGACCAGACTAATTCCAGGAAGAAGTGGAATCAGGTTTCTGGAAAACAGTGGCTACTGTTGGCCTGTATTCAAATAGTCTAAAATAAGGCGACGGTAAGAAAGAGATAAAGAGCTCATTAAAAATAAAAAGTACACAATGATAAGAAAGACCAGCAGAGTAAAAATAATAATGTTTAAAAAGGTTAAATAAAGGGAGACCGGAGACAAGATACAGAATTTAAAATGTTTTGTTTTTTTGAAGTGTTGTGTTTTTTGGTTTCTTGTAAAGTTTAGATTGTTGGTGTGTTTTTATAATATTTTTTTTATATAACAAAAAAAAAAACAACTTCCTTCAAAAGGATGCATAAAGTTTAAATTGAACAAATAGGGATTTCTAAAGTTTCCTCTGCTGTCAGCGGGTATTTATAAAACTTACAAAATAATTCTGCCAATTAAGAATTAACATAATCTCTTCCTGTTTCCTTTAGCCAGCTTAAATTTATAAATAAAACTCAGATTATTGAATAGAACAAAGTTTAACGAATACACAGCACTAAAGGACAAATGCACACTCAGGTTTCACTGTTTTTTGTTTACCACCATGACAACAGCTCTGACAGACAGCTAGCATCTGGTTTATGAATGTGTGTGTGTGTGTGTGTGTGTGTGTGTGTGTGTGTGTGTGTGTGTGTGTGTGTGTGTGTGTGTGTGTGTGTGTGTGTGTGTGTGTGTGTGTGTGTGTGTGTGTGTGTGTGCCATATCAAATCTATACCATAAGAGGAAACATGAGAGTATCAAGCTACATGGTGTCACATGACTTGCAGTCAAATGACCCTCAAATGTTACTGTATGTCGGCTTGTTTACAGCATGAGCTAAATCCTGATTAGATGAATGTCTACTGCCCACAAATGCCTCTAAAAGTTTCCGTTTCTCCACCTAGTTGTGGCTAAATTAGATTGAAACTTTTTCAAAGACAATCATTGACATATTTGATGTTTACATGAAAATAAAATAATTGTATTTTAAATGTCCAAAATATGAATATTTATTATATATGAACCTTTTAAGGTGACATTTATAGAAAGTAAATTTTTAAAAAGAACAGAGAAATAATTCAATTACAGTTTATTTAAACTAAATTTAAATTTCAAGTTGCGGGAATATGCTTTCTTTAGTTAGATCAGGAAAAAAGTCTCCTAATGAGTCATGCTTTTTTTTTTTTATCGGGGCTTAAATGTGAATGACTTTATACATAATGCTTTGGAAAACTGTCCACTTACCCTAAGGGACCTTGTGGTAAGTGGACAAAAAATTGTGAATGCAATTGCAATTGCAATTGCAATTGCAATTGCAACAGCGAGGTTGCAAGGTTGAATTTCAAATATATATATCTTTATATAAATTTCTGATTTTCTTTTTTTTTCTTTTATTTTGTTGCATTTCATATCCATTTGATTTGTTTATACAACTATTTATGAAAACAAATGTATGCATTAAGCTATATATTGTTTTTTCTGAAATTATTCCTAATTATGGAAGGATTGGTCCTAGTTCCTATGCTAAATGGAAGCTGATCTGCTAGAAACATCCCCATATATAAAGTAACTACTAAGAAACATCACAGAGCTCATAGGTTCACACTACTGTCATGGTTTTGGTTCTGTTCATGTTTTATCTCTGGGTTTTCATTGGTCTTATTTCCATTTTCGTGTTCTATCTATTTCTGATTGTATTTAATTTCCTAGATATTTCTTGTTTTCCCCCTTGTGTCAGTCTCCTTTTCCCTAGCTCCCTTCTTGCCTCCTCTGCCCACACCTGCTCCCAATCTGCTAATTAGCCTGGTCTTTGTTAGTGTCTCCCATATATTCTTCTCCTGTTCAGTCACTTTTTGCTGGTTTGTCGTCATTTTTTTGCCCCCTTGTGAGTATTCCTGTTTCTCAGTTTTTGTGGATTTATGTTTTGGATTTTTGCTTCTGTTGAACTTTTGGTTAATTAAATCTTAACAGCTTAGTCAGATCAATGAGAAATATTTGGTTTCATTATTGCTCATTCATCTTGGCTTTCTTCAAACCTGGTGTGTTTTATAAAACTAACTTAGACATATAGCAACTACTTTGTCTTGACCCTTTAGAACAGAAAGTCAATTTACCTCAGTTTTATGTATGGAGATATACAGTAAAACAACCCCCTGAGTTCCATACCGGCTGTGTTTTGTCAGTTCTTACTTAACTGCAGTGAATAGAGCCGTAAATAATTGTTATATGATAAAATTGGAAGACTTAAATAAGAAGCGTAACTTTTTTTTAGCCTACCCTAACCCTTATGATGATGTCGACCTGTGACTGAGGAACCTACTTGGCCTTGACTTCAGCATCCTCGTAGACTTTATTTGAGACGTCATCCAGTCCACCAATCAGATGCTTGAATGAGCTGAAGGAACAAAAGGGATTGACTCATTAGATACATTTACTACAATAAATACCAGCATTAATACATTTACTACAATAAATACCAGCATGAGGCTTTAGTCTCTCCTGGAACACCTGGTCTGACCAGACCATGGTGACAAGTTAAAAGTGGTCCCAAATACAGATGTCACTGGAGATTAGTCCTGATAATGGGTTGGTGTTTGTGCAAAGACAAACACACTACTCTCTATGTTATTAAGTAACTAGACTGGACTGGGACCGCTTTGAACCACGCAATGTTTCTGAGAAGGCTAGGCAGTCTTAAGGTAAATCAATTAGAATGATGTAGACAGAGCTTCCAAGAGTAACGAGTAACATTTGTTTTAAAAATTTAAGGAATAGAAAGTACAGATACTCGTGTGAAAATGTAATAAGTAGAAGTCAGAAGTAGGAAGAAAAATAAGTAATGGAGTAAAGTATAGATACCTAAAAAGTGTACTTAAGTACAGTAGCAAAGTATTTGTACTTTTTTATTTGACACCTCTGCAGGTTAGGAACTGCAAATGAATTGAAATTGCAGTTGCAAGCCAGTGGATAACTGCAGATGTTCTGATAAGTTGTTGGAAGCTTTACATGTAGCCTCATGTTTGCAACAAGAATATCTGTTCCTAAACAGACAGGAACAGATACTAATATGAAATAACAGGTTATGCAGTTTATTAAGAAAGCCAGCAGAGAGCAGCATCAACCTAACAAACCTGTCATGCCTTTTCCCAAAGTTCAAATCTAATATTTTAAACATGGTCTGTGGAATGATTACACTGAACCCAAAGCTGGTGGATGTTTCATTTCTATGCAGCAAATCTAGAAATGTTCTTTTAACTCCTAGGGAATTAAATTCAACACTTTGAAGTGTCTGTATTGGTCCAGACTTGATCAAGTTCAAATTACACTTGAAAATGCAGCACTTTTAATAGTTTATTTTTCAGGGTTGAACTTATTTAACATACAGTATATTGTTAGAAGTTAACACGAGTTAACATTGATCATATAGCTGAGTTTGATCAGCATAACAGAGGGGCTCCTATGTGAACACCTTTAACACTTCATCAGTGCGAGTTATGTGTCTTGCCCAAGGATACAATGACTGAGCTGAGATTTGAACCAGTGACCCTAAAGGGGGAAGTTGTGGCTTAGTGGTTAGAGCATTGTGTTTGGGTCCCGGAGGTTCTGAGTTCAAGCCCCACAGACTGCCACTCTGGCTCCCTGAGCAAGACCCTTAACCCCAGATTGCTCCCCCGGCGCCACAGAGTGACAGACCATTGCTCCCCTAGGGAATGGGCTAAATGCAGACAGTGAACTTTCCCATTGTGGGAAAAAAAGGAATTTACATTTAAAGCTGTAATGTTGCCGTTGGTGCACACGGGGGTTCAAAGACAGGTAGTTGTTCTGGTAGAAAATGAAGACATTTAATTTTGCTGTGTCCAGGAGTGTTAGACTCTTCTGAAACAATGGGGAACTTACTCTCTGTCGATAACCAGGCAGGTAACAGCCTCAAGAGCAATGACGTTGGCTGTTCTCACGTCTTCCCTGAAAACACACATACAGTTATTGAGAACAAACAACCATATTAACCTCATTCAGAGCACAGAAGAATGTATAATCTGTGATTATTTCAGATGAATAAACATTTTACATTTTCAACACAATTTCTTCTCAAACATGTATGTCTTAGAATTTGAAAGTAAAAAAAAAAAAGATTGTTTATTTATACAATTCATAAAACTAACATGTACTGTAGCTCAATGTAAATTCTATGAGTAAGAAATGATCAAATAGTTGGATGGACGGGTGTACAGGACATTGAAGGCATCAATGAAAAACAAATGGATAACATGGAAGGATGGATGGCTGAATGGAGCTAAAAGGTTGAGTGTTGCTAGTTGTCTTGGGGGATCCTGGTCTTACCCTTGGAGCGCTCGCTCTCCAAACCAGTCCCCTCTGCCCAGCTCCCTCAGGTGAATTGGCTCCTGATTAACTAAATCCCCCTGAGTCACGTTCACCTGGCAAGGAGCATGTTTGTATATCAGGTCTCCTTAGAATATATAATAATGTTGATAGCATCGAGGCAGAGGAGGAGAAGGGTAGACTAACCTTCCCTTTGCTGATGATGAAGAAGGTGTCGCCGCGTGCGCCCTGTCTGATGATGTACTCTCCATCATCATAGTGAGTCTGGACACAGACGCAAAGTGTCTCACTAAATGATTCACAGCAAAGGACGAAGAGATTATGATGATTGTGACGATGGACTCACCTCCTCCATGACATCTGCCATTTTACTGAGAGTTTCCTCTGAAAGACCCTTGAAGGTTGGAACACTGTAAAGGCAGAATTCAGTCGTTAATCAGTATTAAATCGTAAATCAAAAAGCCACACTTCAGTTTCTGTCTATGGTTTTTCCTTAAGTTCATGGATACTTTCTGAAAGGTATGACATTTTATGTTTCTAAAACAGCTTGTACAGACCAGCAGAACTTTAGCTACTGACTGTATCTGTGCATACGGTGATGAGATCATATATTTCTTGGACACTCACCTCTTTAGAAAGTCCATATATTCAGAATGTTTGATAAGGCCGGTTCTCATCATGATGGTCTGAAAGCACTGTCTGTCAATGGCCCACAGCTTCACATGGGTTAGAGCTGAAACATAGTTAGTGCTAAAACAGTCAGAGGGGAAACTTTGAGAGCTGAAAGAGCTTTTACTAAAATACAACGAGATGAAACAGCATCTGACTTTTAGTTTCTCAATAGTCAGAATTTATTAAAGGTTTCTGATAAATAACTGGATGTGGATTTTTCCTCTTGTAATTGTATGAATTTGTGACAATGTACGTGTTTGTGATTGTTGGCTTCTATATTCATCCATAATTTGCACTAGAGATGCTGACAATCTGAAAGATAAGACCTGAATTAGTGCCACACTGTGTGTGCACAAAACATGCATAGGTGGTCATGGAAACAATGCACATCTCTGAGAATGTGTCAGCTGTTCAAATCTCCAAACCAGGTGTAATCAGGCAGTCAGGTTGACCAACAGAAGAAACTTTATTATGAGCTGAGCTAGATTCACTGAGTTAAGGTTGTTGCTTAGTAACAAATTCTAGTCCATTTAACAGCAGCTGACTTTGTTATTTAATGAACAAACACTGGACCTTGGTTTCACATTCCTCATTTAACACTGCTATAAACATTAAGGGGTACTTATCTCTGTAAGGATAATTTTAACCCCTTGGTGACATCTACAATCTGAGATCTGCCGAGATCCATCAAAGTCACAGACACTAAAAGAAACCCCAGCTCAGATGGAGAAATGCTGCAAAATGGAAGCTGGTTTCATCCCCGAGTGAGCAGCTTGGTCAGAGAAAAACACGTTTCAGGCACAGATTAAACAACTGGTTTTATTTGCAAATCAAAGAATTATCGATGAAACTCAGATCACTTTATTACACATTCTCTCCCTCTTTCTGGTAATGACAGTTTTGTGTTTCACAGAGTGATACAGTGATGCAGAGATTATTTTTGGTTGGTTCAGATGTTGCAGCTTTGTGATCTACACGAGGAGTTGCAGCCTGAAGCTAAACAGCCAAACAAGTCTTGACGCCTTACAATTGAGTCAAACTAGAGAAATTGAGCCTGAAATTACAATAAAATCCACTAACACCTGTCTGTGACAGAGAGGATCAGGTCTCTCTGAGGCCTCCGTTTTATGTGGAGACACCACGCATCCACAGTGACGCAGGTTCATTTCCCTAGACAAACAGAACCGAGGACAGGGGATCAAGAAATAACTGTGACTGTAACACAGTGGAATCTTCATCCCTTAGAGGAATATTTGATATTTCACTTTGCAGTATAAAGTCCTTCAACTATGAAAAATCTGAAATGAAATCTAAAAAACCCTGCCTGAATCAGATAGAGGGAAGACATTAGAAAGAGAAGGAAAAGCAGAGCAGAGGCAAGCAAATAATAAAGGAATGATAATTAGAAAAAATGTAACTTAAATTAGGATAATGGAGCAATGAAATACTAGCATAGTTATAAACTACATGAGAAAAGAAAAGAATCAATTCAAAAACTAGAGACCAAACATTATGGTCATTGAGGTAAATGTAAAAACGGAGATCATGCTTGTAAACAGAGATGACAAGAAAAAGCCCATAAACAAAAAGAAACTATAAAAAGAGAAAATGGTATTTAAAAAGACACAGTTTATGAAAACATTGAAAACGAAGACAAAAAAATTCTAGGATAACTGAGGAAAGTCCTCACAAATGCACAAAGGTAATCCAAACATATCATATCCCATAATCTATAACAGGTCCACAGACAGACCTCGCTGCCATGGTAACAAGGCATCCACCTAAAGTTAGAGGCAGTTACTGTGGAGACGAAGAATCTAAGAAACTTTCTGTACTTTAAAGATGTTTGTGTGGAGATATACTGCAGTTCTGACAGAACACCAACATTTTATTTCTAACAGTGAGGATAGTCTTCTGATTCTGTCACTGCAGGGCCTCCAAGCTGCAGGACATGGAGTGAAAAACTGTTTCTGAGGTTAAATGAGAGTGTTTTGTTGTTGTTTTTCATCCTGCGAGAAAGTCCGGAAGCCAAAACATTCGTGTGTAAAGCTTAAACTGTGTCTTTGAGTTGACTGAAATTTTAGCAAGTGTGAAGATGAGAGAGAGACTCAGCCCGGTTATAAATAAACTGTGTGTAGATATATTGATGTTATGTCAATGTGATATCAAATTGATAATACAGGCTGAACACATAAAGCTATTATCTGAGAGCCATAAATGGAATTTTTCAAATATAGCACTATTTAACTTGAATGTAAAAAAAAATAAATAAAAATAGAAAGCTGAAAAAGGAAACATTCGACTGTAGTGTTTTAGTTCTTCTATTAGCTTCTGGTTTTGAAGCCACTCAGATGACTGTAAATGTTTGGCTCTCTGGATGGCTGTCAATCAGCAGTGTCTTACTTAGCTCCCGATCTCTCTAATCAAAAATGTAAAAGCTGTAACCCATTAAAAATGTACAAAGCTAAGTCTGTTCGCTTCCACTCAAAAATAACATAACAAATCAAGGGAAAAAATGCATTTAGGCAATCTGATTGTCACCATAGAAACACATTAGTAAAATCCAGTTAGGATAATATGGGTCATTATAACAGTATACTTAAAACGGCATGAACTATTCTAGTTCTCTTTATTATAGTTGGTATTTAGACAGAGAGAGTCTTGGTATTGTAGTCTGAATTAACCCATTAAAGTAATACTAAATGCAAAAAAAATTCCTGGATTGCAGTACATTAGAAAAAAAAATATCACAATGAAGGAATCCTGGTGTGATTCTCTAATGATGTAAACCAACCAGGTTTGTTCCTGCCTCTTTCATGTTCTTGGTTCCGTTTAAGTTTTCTATTTGAGTTTTCACTGGTCTCATTTCTAGTTGGTGTTATTCTACAGTAGTTGTTTTTTAATTGTATTTGAGTTCTTATGTATTTCTTGTTTACCCTTTGTTGCCCTCTTGTTTCAGTCTTCTTTCCCCTTGCTCCCTACTAGATTCTTCTGTCCACACCTGCTCCCAATCTGCTGATTAGCCTAGTCTTTGTTCTGTTTGGCAGTTATACTCCTCCTCTTCAGTTACTGTTTGCTGGTTTCTCTTCATACCTCGCTCTTCATGTGTGTTTTTCCTGACATGTCCTGTTTTTTGGTTTGCTGTGTTTTGTTTTTCAAATTTACCTTCTGTTGCCTTTGATCTAGTGATGTTATAAGATGAGCCGAGGCTTCGAAGCGTGTGTCGAATAGTGGAGGGTGGGTTTCCGTGAGCCGTGTATCGAAGCTTGCTTTATTTGGGGGAGGAGCCAAAATAAATCACGTCCATAGCCTCGCAAGCCCAACATACCACGTGCTTTGGGAAGTGGTTCAGCTCACCCGGAACTTTGGCAGGCTTTTAAACAGCCTCAGTATTCAGTCAAGATGTGGGATTTTATGTTGCGGTCAGTTGTATAGAATTTGGATAGATTCTAAGAATAGATAAGTTGGAAGAACAGCCAACCCAGTTGGTTAAGACTAGTTTGGTTAGATTAAACAATGTAATGATCAAAATCTGAGCAAGCCACTGATTACAGTTTTAACATAGGTGTTAAGCAATATTGCTTTCTGGGAGGATGCCTCCTTGTTAGTGGCGTCAGCTATAAGCCATGAACTTCCATCGGTTTGCCCTAGTGCAAATATAGATTGGGTAAAAACACACAGCCAAATTAGAAACAAGCACTTTCACTTTCTGCTTGAGCTTATTTCTCTAAAATAGCAGTAAAACAGTGTACCTTATATGATTTTTCTCTTCTAAGACATTTTGCACACACAAAAAAACTTACAAAAGATTTTATCATACAGACCAATGATTAAAAATTTCAAAGGAACTTAACTGAAAAAAACAAACAAGAAAGAAAATTACAAAGAAATCCCAGATTACATTACTAACTGAAGTTATGCACTCTACCAGTAGGTGGTGACATGTTCACATGAAGCTTCATGAACTGTGGGGATGGTTCATCTCACCATCACTACTTTGATCTACATTAAATCAGCAAAAACTAATCTCTGCCTCCTTGCCTCTGCATTTGGGTCCTCTTCAAAGCTCCACACAACCTGACACCCAACAGCAGTGAAAACACTGTAGATATCAGGTCTGCTAAAGATAAATCCTTACCAACTGTGGGGTTTTTTTGTATCATGAAACATGTTTTCTGTTGTACCATCAGTTACAGTCAAGCAGTGGATGTTTAATTTTCATTGATGAATTTTAACTGAGCTCAATATGGAATCCAATTCTTTCATTGTTACATTACTTATGTCACCAAGGGTGTAGGTTTGATTTCAACTTAGGTAAGGGCACTATTGGTCTGATGCCATTGGTCCTATGCAAAAATATGCATGCTCGTTTTTTTATGCTTGACGTGAAAATCAGGGTCTATTTTGTTTAAAGCGAAAATCAGCATTTCTTGCTACATTTATACAAATGTTATAAGTGCTACACACACTAGAGCATCACCAGCTCTTATGAATGAGGAATTATGACTTCTTTTCCACTTTGAAAAGGTTTGCATTTGAAATTCCCAGCGACTAAGACAGAAAGTAAATCTGTGCCTATTTAACAAAATATGGTCTAAATATGTCTGTTATATGTGGATTTATCCTGTTTTTTCTTTTGAAGATATACAATTGTTCAGAGGTAAACAGAGGTAAAACCTACTCTTATCTTTTAAATATTCCCTCTGTATCATGAAACAAAGCAAAATAATATAATCAAGGAACGCCAAATAAATGTATAGTATTTCCATGAGCACAGGAACTGACACTGGGCATTTAGAATATTAATTTCACTCTATAAGTCATCTAGGCTGTAGTTACTCTATTTAACCCATATTATGTATTTTATCTTGCTCTGATACAATTCATCGAAATAATCGATTATTGAAATGTCAACAAATTTAGTAATCGATTAATTGTTAATTGGAGTATAGAGACTCTAAAACATGTCTTTAGCTCACAGAGTGACCAAGTTACAGCAGGAATTATATCAAAATTGTAAATAAATATATAAACACTTTACATTTTAGATAAAAACTGTTTTTGTCTGTCAATATTGTCCATCCAGAACCCCTCTACTGCTGCAACAAAGCTGTATTGTATAATATAAATGCTATAGATGTTGTTCACATCTAACTGTTGGTAGGGACAAGTAGGTCGAGTTATGGCATTTCTGGTTGGATCAAAGTCAGCCAGTTAATGAAGCCAATATTTTCATTTCTGACAGTCAAAGCATGTTAATGCACAAAAACATAATTGTGTTGTCTGTCACTCTACTCATGCCTCTTTCTCACCATATGACAAAGCATATTTTTCCATGAAAGTTTGCAACTGTATTTCAAACTTGATAGACACATAATGATTATAATATTCATGAGAGCAAACGTGGTAAAGAGATTGTGCCAGCAAATTTTGGTAATTTAGCAGATACGGTACTGGGAGAAGCAGGTTAGTGTCAGGACTCCTGTCTGTTTGTTTCTGTTTGTCTCCCTTCCTCCACCAGGAGGCGCCTGGTTCTGGTCCGCCTCCTCACACATCTGCTGATGGTTACTTCGTTAACAGAGTGTTCTTAAGCTGCTGACTGCCACTACCTCGACGCCAGAGTGTTTGCCAGTTTTGGGTACTCTAGCCAAGCTGAGATTTGCTGAGTCAAACTGAGTTTTGTCAACCTGATTCTTAACGTTGTTTTTGTCTTTGCCTTTTGGCAGGGAGTCATCCTGCAAGCTGGATTTTTCGGACCTTCTCTCCCTGGAAGGATCAACTGAGATTCAAACTGAGCTGGGGATACAAAAAGGAGGTTTGGATCCACTTTTCCCCAAGAGGTCGTTTCCCCAAGGGATTCATCTACACCACAGCCCGTTCAAGTACCGCAGGAAATCTAAGTGGCAGTCAGCTTCTCCGTTCACCTACAAACAACCGCATTCTGGGTAAACTTCTGCCCTCCACCGAATCACACAAACACTGGAACAACAGCATACAGACTGGAGTCAGATATTCAACAACTTCTCTGGAAACGTGAGTCAGCAACCAGATCCTCTTCTCCAAGTTCTGAATTGTTTTTTCTGCATGTGGGTCCGAGCTCTTGATAAAATCATGACAGTTAGTAGATCAGCTTTGCTTGTGCTATCAAGTTTACACAGGTTTTTACGGCCCTGGGACTTTAAAAGGTTAAACCCCAAGTGTTTTAGATCTGAATTATGGTGGCAGCTGCTATATCTTACTAGACCGTTCCAAAATGTTAACATTATTTTAATCAGAAAAAAAAAAATGTAAAAATTAACTATTTAAATCTCAACTAACATGGACAAATGACCAAGCAACTTCTCTATCCCATTCTTTTAGAGTGATCAGTTCACCAAAGCCATGTTAATGTATACATATATTTTTTTAACTGTACAAGGAAGGCTAAGTCTAGGATTGATCACATTGATGCATAGAAAGAAGATTCAAACTCCATGCAGAAAGATGCCGGGCCAAAATTACAAACCCGGAACTTCTTGCTGCAGGGCAACATTGCTAGCAACTGCTCCACCAATCAGCGCACCTACCTTAAGTTGAGGACAGTTGATCTGAGAATAGTATAGCATTACTATTCACACTTTTTAACCTGTGATAACCAGGCTCAGACTAATTTTACAAAAGGATAAAAAGATACAAACATTGAAAACCCCAGAATAATATTAGGAAGATCAAACATGCATGGAAGACAAATTTGTTCAAGTTCTAGTAGATTTATTAGACA
The DNA here is from genome assembly GCF_016077235.1 of Cyprinodon tularosa. Classification (NCBI taxonomy): domain Eukaryota; kingdom Metazoa; phylum Chordata; class Actinopteri; order Cyprinodontiformes; family Cyprinodontidae; genus Cyprinodon; species Cyprinodon tularosa. Next base: position 1,415,820 of record NW_024038178.1, read on the forward strand.
TAAAAAAAATAATAAAATAGTGGATTTAGCTCTCTGTCCTATAAACAGCACAGATTAATTGAGGAAGGTTTAATGTGTTAATGTGAAAAACAAGCAGAAAGCTTCTGAAAATGCAAACAAATCATGTGGAACCAAGCCCTGTTGCCAAGAGACGCACAGGTGCCAAAACGTGTTGGCTGGACCGGATGGTGTTGCCTGGCAACAGCTGCTTAGTGATCGTTCCACCAGGAAGAGCTGACAGGAAGTTGGACCTGCACGCTTAGACACATGGTGCTGTCAAATAGAGTTCAGCCTTGTTTCTTCTGCTGAACTTATATTCAGCTCCCTCTGGATATCTGACTCTTCCTGCTCCATGTTAGTGGAAAAAAACACTAGTATAGAAGCTGATTCCAGCAATAGTAATTCAGTCGCTTTATTCAAACATGTTGGTTAAAGTAGAATCAGCGAAATGCTGGCAACATTCTCAAATTCTGAAATGTTTTCTCTGGATTTTCTCCTCATTAATAAGAAAACCCACCCAATCCCAGAATAACTAACACCACAGGAACCCCACCGTCTGCCCTCTCATTATTCAGTGTAAATCTAATGCTACAAGCTGGAAACGTTTTGAAGTTATAATTTAACAAAGGAAAGATGCCTGCATTCTGTCAGGTCAACCCCCTGCAAAGATGTTTTTAATGATATCCAGGCAAACATTCAATTCAACCAATAATGACTTGTCAGCTAGTATTGGCCCAGGAGGAAAGAAACACAACAGAATCATTTTCATTTTAAATTTTGTATCTTTTTTTCTTGTTTTTTGTCTTATAACAGGAACTTGGCCAACCTGATTAGGGGTATCTATTCAATCTCATTTCCTTACTGATCTTCCCACTGTATTAAGGAAAACAGAAAACAGAGAAAACTAGAGGAAGGATCTGAAGTTTTTCACAATGTTTGTCTTGTTGTTATGACCTGAAATCTAACACCGTACTCACTCCTGACTGTAGCAGTCCGGGTGCAGTTGTAGAGGATGGCAAGCTCTCCGAAAACTTTTCCTGGTCCCATCGTGCACAGCTTCATCCCCTCTTTGGTCACCTCCACTTTACCCTCTGGGTGAAAAACATGGAAACAAACTATCACTGTCAAACGCACACCTCTCTTCAGACACGTGCAAAATTTAGTATCACTATGTGTTGACTAAAAGTACAAATATAATAACTTGCTCATTCTAACAAAAAAATACTTGATAAAAATGTATATAAATTAAATAAAAGCAAGAAAAAGCTGGATTTTGACAGATTAAGCACATAATTTATCCTTAAAAATCAATCTGTCCTGTAATTGATAGACTCTGTGCAATTAGCTGGTTTTCCTCTATAGAATCTTTTAATTATCTGATTTATTTGCCTGTGCAAAGTACCTTAAAATGACATGTGTTGTGAATTGGTGCTCTATAAATAAACTAAACTGAATTGAATAACCCAAACCACCTGAATCACCAGTAGTTTTCACATCATTAAGTATCACCACTTGAGTATGTGTAGGATAAACTAAAAGAAAACAAACACAAAGCATTATATTGATACACTTAGGTTAATGGTTGATGAGAAATTTTAGATTTTTCAGTTTGAATTATAATTTCTGATCAACGTTGTTTTGTTTTTTTCTAAATGAAACATGAAAACTGAGCATATGAAGAGCAGCATAAAAAAACGCAAGATAACGGTTCCACCAAAATGGATTCCAGCTTCCCATTAAGTATGAACACCTGCAAGACTTCTATAGAAATCCTTTTGAGCAAGGTTAATTAACTGCAATACTGTAAAACTTGAGTATTCACTCTATCTCTCTCTCTCTGTATATCTTTGCTCATAATTGAAACACATTGCATTTCACTACAAACAGACAGAAAAAAAACAAGAGTCTAGAAGTGTCTATATATTCCAGCAGAGACGACACCACCAGCATTTTTTGTATCATATTATCCTTGTTGACTCTTTACATTAACCTGCACGTTGTATTCATTTCTATGGCCTAACCCTGAGCAATACCCTAACCTGACTACAAACACATACCTAACCCTTGTAATGTGTGAGCTTTCCTTCTAGCCACACTGCAAACCACACTATAGAGGAAACTATTGTATGCCATGAATTATTATCTATGTCCACATTCAGTACAAATGAGAGTCATACAAGTCTACTGTATGACTCTCAATGGTATCATACATTGCTATAGATGTCATTTTGTAAAGCATAGAGGCTTCTGCTTAACTGAAAAAAAGTAATAGTCATCTCTAACTTTCTCTAACTAAACAGTGAAAAAACTGAAATCCTTCTCATAGGAACCAAACTTGTATTAAAAAAAAACTGACATTTTCTCCCTTCAACTGACAGTTCCACATCCTCCCCCTCACCTCAAGCTAAGACTTTGGGTGTCATCCCCAATACCTATCTGTCCTTCACCTCTAATCAGTAAAATTACCTGTTCTGCTTATTTTCGTCTATGTAATACTAATGGTCTTTTCCTGCATTCTCCATCTATTTTTATCCATATTTCTCAAAACTCCCTCCATAAACTCCAAGTAGTAAAGAATTCAGCTGCTCTATTAAACCCCAGCCTTACAGCACTTCCACTGGCTCCCTCACAAATTCAGAATACAATTCAAGATTCCTCCCTATGCATTTAAGGTTACCCACCACCCTGCTCCTTCCAACCATTTTGATCTCCTTGACATAGTTACTTACTCCCACATCCATAGATCTTCCTTTATGGATATAGGAGATAGTTTCCACAGAGTGACTGGCATAATGATTGACTCACCATCACAGTTCTTCCTTTCACTTTATTATTCCTTCTGCCTTCCTCAGCACTACTGGGGACAGAGCTTTCTCCCATTCTGCTCCTAAACTTTGTTATTCTCTCCCTCTAGACATTCAAAATATTCACACTATGCTCTGTTCAAGTCTAAACTTAACACACCTGTTCAAAATTTAATATTGTAACTGTTAATATGTGCTGGTGATTCTCAGTCATCCAGGTCAGAGTCATTCCAAAAAAGGTAAAAAATATGTTTAAATATGTTAATATGTTTTTTTTTTTAGTGTTAATATGTTTTATTAATCTTTGTTGTTGTTCTTATGCTCCTTGATCTGCACAGTGTTCAACGATCCATCCACTTATCCATCAATTCCTTTGCACAGTGATCATAAGCTGTGGCCCACAGGGGAAGATGAGGGTTCTTGATAACTTCCGAAAGTTATAATCCGGGAAGCATCCTTCTGATATGCTAGAGCAGATGGTCTACTATGAGCTGTCGCCATATGATGCATCTCCTCTTAATTCAAAGGAAGAGTCTGCTGATGTATCCACGATTGTTACAGCTAGTACAGTAACCTTTTCTGATTCTTTTTTTTAATGCTGTACAGTTGCAGGTATTGGTGTAGTTGGAGCTTCTTTTTAGTGTCTTTGCTGTGGAGATAGATGCAGACATCATCCTCATTGGCACTTATTAAAAACTCTGGCAAAAGTAACTAGATCATCAGCTATTGGCTCAACCATTCCAAGAAGAGCCCCCTTCAAATGCTGGTTTCCCCCTCGCAGGAAGACCTAACTGTGTCTTTGTTTGAGCAGCTTGAAATCTTGCTGGGTGTTTTCATTGTTGTGATTGTTTTTTATACACTGTATTGGAACTAAGATATATTTTTTGTTGTTGTCTGATTAGCTTTAAAGACACTTATTTCAGTTTTTAACCTTTTTTTTTTTTGTTTTTTTGTTTTTTTTATCGTCCAGAGAGAGAATGTTGTTGTTTTTTTTTGTTGTTTTTTTATGTTGGGAACTCTCAGGCTAAAACCTTTTATAATATGAAGCAGTAAATAAAATAATATAATAAAGTAGGGCTGTAACAAATGATTATTTTGGAGGTTGATTAATCTCTTTTTTCGATTAATTGATTAATAATCAGACAGCTAAAGGTTCCTTAAAGACTTTTTACTAAATTAAAACAGGGAAAACGTTTTAGAGTCTCTACAGTACATTTAACAATTAGTCGTTTAGTAAATTAGTTGACGATTATTTCAATAATTGATTAATCACGATTATTCTGATTAATTGTATCAGCCCTTATAATAGTAAATATTAGTTATTTAATGAATTGTTTTGTACTATGAATGTACTTTAGCGGTACTTGGGTTGTACAAGGGATCCTTGCTAATATTTCTTTCCATACTTTCCAGTGTGGTCCTGTTTCTCTGACCGTGACTGAGTGGATGTGCTCTCTTCGTCCTCTGTCATCGGAGCTGGCTCGGAGCTCGTATGCCTGGCTGTGTGTTTCCTGGACGGGGTCGCCTTTTACAGCTGCTTTTTGTGTCTCTGCTTCTGTCTCCTTGAACCCCAGTCGGCCTCGACAGATGCCGCTCACACTGAGCCTGGTTCTGCTGGAGGTTTCTTCCTGTTAAAAGGGAGTTTTTCCTCTCCACTGTCGCTACAAGCATGCTTAGTGTGAGGGATTGTATTTGAGTCAATGAGTCAATGCAATCAACTGGTTTTCCTTAGATTAGAAAACTTTGTATCAGTTTGACTGTATGATCTGGTTGAACTGTAAAGTGCCTTGAGATGACATGTGTTGTGAATTTGGCGCTATATAAATAAACTGACTTGAATTGAATATTCCTAACAATGGCTTCAATGCTGCCAGAGAAATTTGAGAACCACTGTAAAGAGATTTGCCAACCATGTCATCCCAAAAATATCCTTACTTTGGCCTATCTAAGTACTTCTCCTGCTGTGATGCATGGGACCTTCCCAATTACCTTACAATCCTCTGGCATAGTGATTGACTTACCATCACAGACGCTGCGGTCCAGTAGCCAGCTGATAGCTGACAGCCGTTTCAGTACTCACCAATGCAACTCAGGTGATAGGAGGGTCTTTCTTAGACTTAACAGCCTTCACCCTTTAATCTCTGGTCTAAATACTTTCATAACTTTTAGAAGTCTTGGTCACTTTCTACCTTAAATATTTAGTCTGGACCAAGTTGGCAGAGCAAAATCAATATACAGTAAACATGATCTATGTTGATTGCATTTGCAAAGGTTCTACAGAAAATACCCAATAACAAATCAAACAGCATTTGGATGAGAGGCTTCGATGTCCAGACATTGCCTGTCTGTGTGCAAATGTTTTTGTATTTTGGAAATGTCATAGAGTGTTTGACATTTGGACTAAGAACTTTCCTAGTGACATTGGTGAAGACAGATTAATAAAGCTGGGAAGAGAAATGTCAGACTAATAAAAAACCTGCTGCATGTGGTCACGCCAGAGCTAAAGGTGTCAACCACTCCTTCCGGTCAATTCCCTCATCCTGATAGTACCAAATTTAGATTAACTGATATGTAAGCAGCAAACACAGCAATATATGAAGTTAATGTGTGTGTCTATGTATCTGTGCATACAGTAATTATAATAGAAAGTTTTGAGAAGTTTCATTGGAGTCTGTTTTTTTATTTGACTGCAATTATTGTCCTTTAAAAAGTGGATTTATGTTGCGCCATTTAAAGCTACAGTGTGTAATTTTCAGCAACATCTAATCGTCATACTGCAGACTGCAGCAATACAAAACACTTCCACCATTGCTTCTCACCTTCCAACAATGGTAGAAAATGGTTTCCACAACGTCTGCATCACATATATTCTGTCTTTCTCTGCATGGTTCTGCTTCTATGTGGGGATATTCATCTAATCCACTGATCTCTATTATTCACTGGATTGCTGAAAGCTCAGGAAAAAAAAAAGTCACCTGTCACCATCTTGGTCCTCCCCACTCTCACAGAGACACGGCATAAAAATGCCTAGGTGTGTAGCATTTGGCTGTACAAACAAACAGTTTGCTGGCTATGGGAGGATGTTTCACAGGTAATTTTTCAGTCAGTGGATGTACTAACCAAGAAAATCCATATATATGCCAATAGATCCTATAGTATAATATGTAGCATAACATTAGTCTGGCTATCTTGCACGACTAGAATACATTGACTGCGTTAGCCAGTGACATTGACAAAAATCAGGACTAACAGATGAATTTGCTTTTACAAGTCAAAGAAATAAATTTACAGCTGAGCTTAGAAAGCCAAAGCCATTTTTGTTTTGTTTTTTCATGAAATAATCAGGAACGCAAAAGGTAAAAATAGATTAATATGGAAAACTATTGAGAAATTGATTGGAAAAGAAAAGTCAAAATGTGAGGATATCCATCTCAAAATTAATGGAAGAATTATTGATGACTATTTTGCAATAACAAATTTTAATAACTATTTCATTGAACTGGCTCAAATTGTTCAAATTTTTCATCTCCCTCTCATAATCAGTGACAAATCTGATTTTAATTTTAGTCCAATAACCACAACTAAAGTTGAAAATATAATTACTGCTTACCAGCAGCAAACCACAAAAATATTTATGGACTTAATACTACCTTTCTGAATCAATATAAGGGTATATAAGGGTATTTTTCCAACAGCCCTAAAACCTGCAATTGTCATCACAATATTTAAGTCTCCTGGACGGAGCCGCCTTTTGCAGTTGCCTTTTGTATCTCTACTTCTGTCTCCTTGAACCCCAGTCAGCCTCAGCAGATGGCCGCTCACACTGAGCATGGTTCTGCTGGAGGTTTCTTCCTGTTAAAAGGGAATTTTTCCTCTCCACTGTCGCTACAAGCAAGCTTAGTGTGAGGGATTGTCTTTGAGTCAATGAGTCGATGCAATCAATTGGTTTTCCTTAGATATGTCATGAAACGAGGACAGATGGACCCAGTATTCAGGAGAGACAGTCAGTAGGAAAGTTCAAAAGGTTTATTAAATAAAACAGAACAAAAGCGGAGCTGTGGCTCGCAGACACTGCAGGCGGGGGGGCGGGGCACCGCCCAATCTCAGACACTCTAGGGAGGAAACACAGGTAAGTGACCACGATAAACTGATGTATGATTATCTGGGTTGGTCACTTACCTGGTTTAACAGTCCAGACCACGAGTGTCCCCAGTGCTGCAGTCCCAGAGGTCATGCTGGAAGCTGATCCTGGTGTGGGATCCAGAACAGACAGGAACTGGCAGGAACAGGCAGGATCCAGATCAGACAGGAACAGAGACAGGTGGCAGGATCCAGACTTCCAGGCATGCACATACTTCCAGGAGGGTTCAGAGTCTTACTGGGACCAGAAGCATGACCAGGTGGTCACACACAGGAGCAGACAGGATCAGGTGCAGAACAGGCAGGCACAGTGGAAGAGGGTAGCCGAGACAGGACGTAGGAACCGGAACTTGAAGCAGACTTTAAACTGGTCTCCTCCCTGGAGCCAGGCTTACTTAGATAAAAACTGAACCTCCCCCCATAATGAGCCAAAAACCCAGAGGACTCCGCAGGGGAGGAACAGTGGACGATCAGGAGACGAGACAAACACTAAAACCCTCTTTCCACTGGCAGCTGGGATCCAGGACATGAACCAAATAAAACTGGACAGAAAGACAAGTAATGATCTGGCACTGAATGCTCAGGCTGAACTGAATATAAACCAAAGGAAACAGGTGAGGGGAATAAATTATAATTGAGGCTGGGAAGGAAGAGGGCAGGTGATAGGAATTACTAATTAGGGGAGAGCAAACAGGCCAGATCATGACAAGATAGAAAACTTTGAATCAATTTGACTGTATGATCTGGTTGAACTGTAAAGTGCCTTGAGATGAAATGTGTTCTGAATTGGCACTATAAAAATAAACTGAATTGAATTTAACTCCTGCAAAGAAATTCTCTTCCAAATAATTTTGTGTGTTTTCTACTCTGCAGTTTGTGAGTTTCACTGGTTTTTGTGTCCAACTGTACTCTAGAAACCTATTTGAGCTGTTTTGAGTTTTAGAGTTCAGGAACGTGAAGTGTAGAGATGTTATACAGATCAAAGTGGAGAAACACGTTAGCAACCCTACAGTTTTGAGTTATGCTTAAGGCGTACAGTGAGCGCTCCTCCTCTCCACTATGCCAGAGTGAAATAATGTTGCTTTTGTTGCTGTAGGAGAGCTGCAACATATTCCATCTCTCCACGAGATTCACATTTCAATTAGAAATTATCAGCTTGACATTACACACAGACATACAGAGAAAGCAATAATTAACTGTGCTGTGTTACAAACACACACGGCAAATGTAGAAGATTGTTTTATTGAACAGGATAAACACACACAGGATCTGTTGCCTTAATCACATACTGTAATGATTATTGCACTGTAAAACACACACACACCCATATCCCCCCTGCCACACACACACAGAGTCTCATCAGTGGCTGCACCTGGACCATCAGAGTCCCCATGATGTGATTCAGATCATTCAGCTGATGACAGTCTAACAAAGTTTGCTTTATTTGTGAAAAAGGTTTCTTTTTTCTTTTGCTTCTGATCATCATAGAGAAAAAAAACCCAAAGAGAACAAGCTTTACATAACTTTTGTTCTACGTATTTCAGTCCAGCAGCAGAAGTAAAGATGCCAAAAGCAAGGTAACCAGTAAAGAAGAATCAGGAGCTGCATAAAGTGAGCTGTTTTAAAGGCAGCCCTGAAAAAAGCAAGTGGAAATACTGGAAAATCAGCCAATCAAATAACAAACATGCTATTTCCTGTGGCTGTTGGAAAATTTGTTTTATTTCGATTGTAACAAAAAAAATGTCAGTAGAAGAACAGAACATTTTAATTGCATATAACTTCAATAGTGACATAATTGTGTTCAGACTACGAGGTAAGACAGAGAAAAAGGTGGAGCAAAAAGTGTTTTAATAACACTAACAATTCAGCATAAAGTTAAAGTCTATTTGTCTTTAAGCTGTTACACAAGTGAACCTCAACCAGAAGCCTGGTCCATTCAAGTGATTATACAACTTGCTTACAAAAATAAATCTGCAGGTTTCTAGCATTTGACTCGGTTGTTAACGCTGACCAAAAAGAGTTGCAGAAACACAAAGACAGCTTTGAAGAATTGCTTCAAAGCATCAGCACCTAAGGTGCTTTAAAGAGAAATTATCTAAGTTTTCACTGAAAAATATCTATAAAACAGCCTTTTTATTTGAATCTGAATGACTAAAACATTATTTGATGAGCAGACTGACTCCTCAGTTGTTCAAATCCCGATACATCTATAAGCCTGTAGCCTTATTTTACTTCAGGTGGGACCTTCCGGTGCTGTTCTGTGGATGTGATTTCAAGCAGATCCATGTTAAATGGGTCCAGTAAAAGAAAAAGATAAAAGTAAAAGATAAAAAATCCTTGTCAAGTAAAGGCACGCACTACGAGAATGAGCAGAAGAGGCAGTTTTGTGTTTAGGCCACAGGTGGCAGTATCATTAGAAATTTGGAATGTGGAAATGTCATTAAAACGACACTACCACACAAGCTACTGGCTGTCATCTAATGTTTTTTTATTACTTCCTATTGCTTGTCCAAATCATTTACTCTTAACAGCTTTACGGTACTGCATATCTCTCACTAATTCCCATGCCAAGTGAGAGTTTGACTTCTGCCAAGCTAAACTGAAACATGCGCCCACACTTCTCATTTTGCTGCTCTGTCACTTTCTGTCCACCTTCTCTGCAAAAAATGTCTGTGCAGTCTGATGGGAAATTTCTCCTCCAACGAGCAGAATGAACACTGATATACCTGTGACCATAAATAACCAATTGGTTGACATGATTCTCATGCAACAGGAATTTAAAATGATGCCCATTTTCTCAGATACCACAGCTAGCTGAGGTATAACTATGATGTATGTTTTTTGTGTGAGGAAGGAGAATTAAAGGAAGATGTAGTCAACCATCCATACAAAAGCCACAAAAGGTTAACTATAAGCCTGCAGAATTTGATAATGTTTGTTAGAAATGTTATCCTTCAATGATTAGCCTTAGATGATCTGGAAAACACAATTCTTATCACTATAATGTTTATAAGTCGGAAAAAGAAATCTTCACACAGAAATGGATCCATATTTCTCAGATGTTTTAAGAGCCAATGGCAATATCCTGATGGTTTAACCTAAAAACACATTTAAAAGTTTCCAATTTTTCCAGCTGAGACAGCTATACTTTTACCAATCCAAGCAGAATCTGCGCCAAAGTGATCATCAGAGTCAAAGAAGCAGCTGCTATTGTCTGGCCTGATGCCTGAAACACAATCTGTTGGCTGCTCTTAAAGCCCCAAACATTACATGAACAAGAGTAGTCACTTATCCATGTAAGAGCCTAATATGCTCTCACAATGACAAAACAAACAGATCAGAGTGAGACCTCCTCCACTCATGTCTTTGTTCCTGTAATCACAAAAAAAAAAAAAAAAAGGTCCTCGACACACTCTGGCTGAGTCTTCGGGAGCTCATTACAGCAGCAGGAGAGCTTTCAGAGTGACGGCCGACAGCAGCGAGCAGAAAATCACTGAACGCTGCCATGAATTCATTACAAATGCTGCTTCTTGTTAGCTGCAGTGGAAATTAATTCCTGCCTTTGTTTCAGGTAACAGCAGCTCTCAGCCTGAAAGAGGATCTGAACAAAGCAAAGAATCTGTTAACCTTTAGAAGCTCTGGGTTTAAATAAAGACAGGAAAAGAGGATACTTTACTGCTGCACTAACACCTGCTGCTCAAAGTCGCTTCTGTTCAACTGTCTGAAGAACAAAAAAACTCTGCTGCAAACCAAAATGCACAGGTTCTATCAACATAAACAAAGGACAGCTTTAGTCAAAAATCTGTAAGAAACTAAATATAATTAAAAAAGTGTTAACCTAACTGGAAATTAAAAATCATCATTATAATTATTCTGAAAATATAAAAGAGAAATCAGTTTACATTTCAGGGAATTTATGGAGACATGGATATGGGGATTCAGTCTAATTTATATCGTTATATTCATATTGCACCAATTCACCACACGCTATTTTAAGGCCCCATACAGACAGATTTGTTAAAAGTTTTATTTTTTATTTGTCTAAGGAAAAGCTAACTTTAAGACTTTGCCTAATAAAGGGCAAACTTTTTGAGAAATATATATGACATTTTAGTGAAAAACCTGCAAATAATTTTCCATCATAATCTGATTATATAGTTAAAGAGAATTCCTATACACAATTTCAAAATAAAGCACACAGAGCTACATAAATAGACATTCAGAAATTCTGATTTCCCCTTTTTACTAATATCATTGACCCAAGAGGATGAAAAGAATGATGGAAGAGTTGTATTTGGATAGTTTGGGTTTTCAGTTTTCATACTTTCTCCCAATTTTGGAACGTCTTGGTTATTATAGGTAGATATTTTTAACATCTAAGGTTTTCTGTAGGATATATATTTTTAATGAATTTGTTTTCTTAACCCACGTTTGGTCCCTTCAAATTTTTTTCTATGTCGTTTAATATACACTATATTGCCAAAAGTATTTGCTCACCCATCCAAATTATTGGAATCAGGTGTTCCAATCACTTCCATGGCCACAGGTGTATAAATTCAAGCACCTAGGCATGCAGACTGTTTTTACAAACATTTGTGAAAGAATGGGTCGCTCTCAGGAGCTCAGTGAATTCCAGCGTGGAACTGTGATAGGATGCCACCTGTGCAACAAATCCAGTCGTGAAATTTCCTCGCTCCTAAATATTCCACAGTCAACTGTCAGCTGTATTATAAGAAAATGGAAGTGTTTGGGAACGACAGCAACTCAGCCACGAAGTGGTAGGCCACGTAAACTGACGGAGCGGGGTCAGCGGATGCTGACGCGCATAGTGCGAAGAGGTCGCCAACTTTCTGCAGAGTCAATCACTACAGACCTCCAAACTTCATGTGGCCTTCAGATTAGCTCAAGAACAGTGCGCAGAGAGCTTCATGGAATGGGTTTCCATGGTCGAGCAGCTGCATCCAAGCCATACATCACCAAGTGCAATGCAAAGCGTCGGATGCGGTGGTGTAAAGCACGCCGCCACTGGACTCTAGAGCAGTGGAGACGCGTTCTCTGGAGTGACGAATCGCGCTTCTCCATCTGGCAATCTGATGGACGGGTCTGGGTTTGGCGGTTGCCAGGAGAACGGTACTTGTCTGACTGCATTGTGCCAAGTGTAAAGTTTGTTGGAGGGGGGATTATGGTGTGGGGTTGTTTTTCAGGAGCTGGGCTTGGCCCCTTAGTTCCAGTGAAAGGAACTCTGAATGCTTCAGCATCCCAAGACATTTTGGACAATTCCATGCTCCCAACTTTGTGGGAACAGTTTGGAGCTGGCCCCTTCCTCTTCCAACATGACTGTGCACCAGTGCACAAAGCAAGGTCCATAAAGACATGGATGACAGAGTCTGGTGTGGATGAACTTGACTGGCCTGCACAGAGTCCTGACCTCAACCCGATAGAACACCTTTGGGATGAATTAGAGCGGAGACTGAGAGCCAGGCCTTCTCGTCCAACATCAGTGTGCAACCTCACAAATGCGCTTCTGGAAGAATGGTCAAAAATTCCCATAAACACACTCCTAAACCTTGTGGACAGCCTTCCCAGAAGAGTTGAAGCTGTTCTAGCTGCAAAGGGTGGACCGACGTCATATTGAACCCTATGGATTAGGAACGGGATGCCACTTAAGCTCATATGTGAGTCAAGGCAGGTGAGCAAATACTTTTGGCAATATAGTGTATCATTCCACCTTTTTAAAAATAACAAATTATGAAATTGAAAATTTCCAATAGTAAGTAGCTTATACGTTGCTAGGCAACCACATCCACTAGAAAGCTCTGCATGTGTTTTTGTGCAACATTATGAGATAAATCTGCCGCATCTGTTTCTTCCGCCAAACCATAAATAATGAGCATCATAACTGTAATGTGTACACCCACACACACACATACTCGCACAAAGAACCTACTCATCTCCCCCATGCTCTGTTTTTAGGGATTACTTCCTCTTCCTGTTACAGGGGTCTTTATATTTAGTCGCCATCTGCGCCCCCTTGCGCTCCCTAAACTTCCGCCTCCACCCCCTAAATAGCGCACATGTTTATGCATGTTTGTGAGGACCACAGTAATAGGAAGCATTCATCTATTAACTCAGCCTGTTTAACACAAAGCAGATAAAGCCAGGTTTATACATCTTGCAGCTGGAACCTTTTTAATGTAATCAATGTATTTCTGACAAGGTTTTTTTTTTTTTTGCTCTCTGGTCTGGTCAAAAAACTGTATTTGGGGAGAGGTTTCATCAATGCTGGAACATCAGCCACCTTTTGCTCCTATTTCAGCAGTTTCAGTTTGTAAAAGCAGTTTGAGGGCTGAACCAAAACAACAAACACAAATGATTGTCTCTCCTGAATAAGAAAAAAAAATCTGTTAGTATTAGTTAAAACTAAGACTATGACAGACACCAGGATAAACCTCACAGTTGCTGTAACATTCTAATGCTCTGAGGAGCATTAAACTGATTATAATCTAAATTATACAGTTTGTAATATATGAACACTGAAATGTTCATGTTCATGTTACCTAGTTGTGGGTGGGTTAGGAGTTCTAGTGAAATGACTACCTCAGTTACACATGGGAATTATAACCAGTATCAATGGAATCAATTCCTCACCACATCAAATCTTCATTATTCCTCATGTATGATGCTGAACGTGTTGTTGTTCCAACAGCTGGTTCTAATCTGGACCTTCCCTCAGGTTTGACTCATTTCACTCACCTTTAAGTTCACTGGCTCTACTATTGATAGTGAAACTAATGTAATCAGTTATAGGTACACTTGCTCTGTAAATGATAAACTGCCTGTACTTATACGTTTTGTTTTTATATCAGAAGACATGACTAAAGCACTTTACACTACATTAAGTCATTCACCTATTCACACATACAGTACATTGATGGTTGGGAGCTACATTATAGCTGACAGAAGAAAGGCCGTACACTGGCGCCACCAGGCCCTCTGACCAAAATCAGTAGGCAATGTGGGTGAAATGTCTTGCCCAAGGACACAATGACACTGAAAGCCGGAGGCAGGGGTTGAATCGACAACCCTTCAGCCAACACCACTGTCGTCGCTCCGATGAATAAATCAGCAAATCTTAATGCATAGTTTTGATTTTGGAAAAAAAATCAGTCTAATTTCCATGGCTTCTCTGCAAATGTCCAAATTTTGAAAAAAAAAGCAATTTTTGCCTCCGTTGATGTCATTTACTATTTACTGGAAAAAATAAAAAAACTCTAGATAAGTAATTTTTTCTTTAAAAAAGTGCATTTCTTCTTGGACTGAGGAGGAATGAGAGACATTTTGCCAATAGAAAAAGACAATTTAAACTTAAAAAAGGAAAACACAATTGCATTGTCTTATTTCAAGTGTATATTATCTAATTATCTTATTTTAAGAGTAAAAATACTCATTCCATTGGCAAACTATCTCGATTGCCTACTCAAATTAAGACTCATCACACTTAATTCAAGACATTTTTTTACTTATTTCTAGATCGTTTTTCCAGTTTTTGATGTATTTTTTTTATGTTATGATGTTATACACAGTTATGTACCACATAAAATCCAGTCAGCAATCTTTTTGTGATTTCTACTAATCTTTGAAGATCTCTTTAAATATCTTAACAGTTTATTAGGAAAATAATAAAAAAAAAATTTAATGACCTGTTATGAGTTAAAGACTAGCCTAAGCTAGGCTGAAACCTAAAACTGAACTGAAACTGGTTAACATCCTCAGTCAAACAATAAGACTAGTCCTCTAGTCCTACCAACACTACAAAACACAAACACTCACACATCTCAATTTTAAAGCATTCAGAAAATCTGTCAGTTTGAACCTGAGCCACCCACACCATACTCTCTTCTCTAAAACCAGTCCCTTTAACATTGATTAGATAATTATCTAATCTTGCTCTAATATAAAAGCCGACAAAAAGACGCCTCTCACATTGTGAGGACATGCTCTTAGTCTCAGCATGTGTGTTATCTACCCAGAGCAGTTTTTTTTCTTTGGACATAAATGTCATCAGTTGTTTCTCAGCACACGCTGCCGCCCACCAACACAGGACCAGCCATCTGGAGGATTGTTTTTTGGTCTCAGTTAGTCCAGCAAAACTAAAACTCAAAGGTTTGGTAGGACCTGAAGACACAACGTGACAGAAGCAGGTCTGCAGCTACTCTCGAAAGGTCAGTAGGACTCTAATGAGTAGGGAAACTAAATATATCCTTAGAGCATCTTGCTAATAGAACATATCCAACTCCGACTGACAGAAGAACTCTCAAAA
This sequence comes from Cyprinodon tularosa, assembly GCF_016077235.1. Taxonomy (NCBI): domain Eukaryota; kingdom Metazoa; phylum Chordata; class Actinopteri; order Cyprinodontiformes; family Cyprinodontidae; genus Cyprinodon; species Cyprinodon tularosa. The sequence continues at coordinate 1,431,084 of NW_024038178.1, forward strand.
CATCCCTTTATCTGAAGAGATTGCCTGTATTCTGCTCAAACTGCTCACAATACGAGAATCATATTCCTAGATGCTTAGTTAAACATCTTCTCACAAAAGGTTCAGTGACACACCAGCATCATGGTGTTTTCAGTGGGAGGATTGTGTTACCAAACGAGATTCTTATGTAACACACTGACCTCAAATTCATCTGTAAATATAACAAATGAGTTGAGTGTGTAGTACCAGAGTAGAGCTGATGAGGCCGGGGTTTGAACCCACATCCCGTGTAAATCCTGTGCTATTTCTCCAGAGTGAAAGGAGATCAAAATCAGATCAGATCAGCTAAAGCTATGCTCAAATATGGAGTTCAATGTGCAACAGCAAACAGTTTAATAGAAATCTACCAGTAAAGAGTAAGTTTAAATTAGATTAAGTATAATCTTAAAAAAATAACAATAATTCAAAAATCATATACTGTATATTTGTGGGATTGTATTGTCTGGATTGTAAAAAAAACGTACTATCTGATATTTTAATTTTTGAAAAAAGCTATAAATATGCTAACCTTCAAAAACTCCTAAAGTGTATTGTTGGTTGATCTGACTGTAGATGTAACTTAGTGAGGAAAACTTTATATCATTCATAATACACAAGATTAAACAAATATCTTCTGATCATTGTCGAATTAAAGTAAACATTCCCAAATTGCATTTCTAATTGAATTTAACAAAAGTCAGGCCACTTTATTTTTTTAGGGGTTTTCATTAAAGGAAAATTCCGGTTTTTAACACTTTTAGCCCATTTTCTGTAGTGTCCAGGATGAAATCGAATGATCGACACCAAAATTTTGAGGATTGGTCCTGTCTCTGCTATTTGGCTCATGCAGAATCCCCCCCTGGCTGCTTCAGAATGGCTTCCATAGTGCATGTCCGATAATGTCCTTAAAACAACCTTAAACGTTCTTTTTTTTAAATATGCTACTCACCGGGCCGTCAGCGCTGTTCAATGACGTTCCAAAAAAAGTTTCGTGAAGAAAAACCGTTCCTGTCTTGTTTTATTTAGCATTTTGGATTTATTGTAATCCAAAGGGGGGCCCAGAAGAAAATCTTTGGGAACCACTGGGTTATGCAAAGTATAACTAGCCTTTAAGTCCCCTATTAGTCTCCCTGCCTGCATTCCTGATTATTTCACAAAGATTCAATAAAATATTTGGGAATCTTAGGTTGTCACAAGTCCTCACTTTCCATTGCCAGGGATCATCTAGTAAGAGTAACTGGTAAAATACTAATTAAGTATTAACTCGTTTTATTTGCTATTTAAAATTATGTAAAAAGACAGAGAAAAATGTAAAGTAATGTGTGACTACTAGAATTTTGATGACTTTAAATTTGTGGTTATAACAAAGGAATGGTGTATCTTGAAAAATAAGAGATCCAGAAAGAAGAGACACTTTATCAAGCCTATTTTCTTTAAAACATAAAACTTGTTAAACTGGTATTTCCAGTAACAATAAATAATACGATCTGTTCATAAAACCCCTTTCCCTACGCTCCATTTGAGGAGAGACATGAAAAGGGAAAATAATCTGGTCTATAACAAATTCCAGAGGAATCTTTAGGAGAAGCTTCCATTTCAGGACCAGTTCCATGCCCGTATTTACGCTCTCACCTTCCATGACAAATACCAGTGAGCCCACATCTCCTTCCTTTATGATACAGGAATCCTTCCCATAATCCACTGGGTACATGCAGTCCACTATCTCCTGGATCTGAGAGATTTCCAGGTTTTTCATGAAGTCATTGTCCAAGATGGCTTCCTTTATTAGCTCCTTTGACCTAAAAAGATGAGGAGAGAAGGGAGTTAATACAAAACACCTACAAAGACATGTCAGGGTAAAATAATTTTATCAACATTTAAAATTTTACTGAAAAGCTATCTGCTTTACCAAACAAGCCTGCAACTATAGCATGCTCCCTAAAATTAAACATGGTAATTTAGTATAGTCATTTTTGAGCTTTTAAAAAATGTAAACTAATTTAAAATTTTAGATAAAATGGAACACATTTTGCATTTAGTCATAAAATGTTACTTAGTCCTGTACAACACTGAAAACGTTTTTCTGTTTCAGTGATCCTGTTGAAAATCAATCCAGATTCACACAGAAATGCCTTCTTTCTGCGTTTAATAAACTCTCCTGTCTGCAGTTATTTTCATTCTTGTATTTGACAGTATGATCATCTGAGGCAGGAAGGCAGCAGACAGCCTCAGCTCTGTCTTTTATCAAATAACTGATGTTATTTTCTGCAGGTTTGATCATCTGTCGTCTCTGAGCTTGTAAAGACTGAAGCTGTGCATCTGATCAATGGCAGCCGGGTGGTGTAGAACAGACAGCCGATTCATTTAAAACATCCTCAAGCTTGGATTGATCTTGGAAACAGTGCTGTGCCTCTGGGCAAAGGAGGAATTATTGAGACCAAACTGATGAGAATCTAACAGTCTGTGAGGAAATGTTCGGATTTCTGTAGCTTGGGATAAAAATCCCTGATAAGAAACTGGTGTCAGTGAAAAGACATCAAACTTAATCTGTTGTTTACATACAGGTTCAAATTATTAGCAGAATGGATGTCTTCAACATGCTGATGTTTTTTGTTAAATGAAAAAAAATTATAATTCTGTCAAAATGTTTGCCTGTCAAATGTTTGGTTTGTTGGGTCGACCCGTAAGAGAGGACTGAAACACAGCCAGAATCTCTGTCGTAACAGCTATAAAAGCTCTTCTTTCAAAATAAATTTATTCCCTTTGCATGCAACTCTTCACTGGCACATGCACATCTGGATCTTAACAATGAAAAAACTGCATCTTTTAAAAAATGGGGAATCAAGCACAAGTATGCACTATACCCAAACATAAGACCCACTGCAACAAGCTCCCTGAGCGCTCATAGAAACAATTCTCAAGAATTTCACGAATTTGAAAACAATGAACGAGTAACTTTTTTAAATTCAACTTTTAATTAGCCAGGATAGTTCCATGGAGAATAAACCTTGTTTTTCAATGGAGTCTTGGCCAAAAGGCAAAAAACATATAACTCACAAAATGCCATAGTTAAAAGAAAAGCAACAAATTATGAAAAACATTATTATGTTTTTAAATCACCCTCTAGAACTTTTAGCTTAGAAGTAAAAACACTCAGTGAGATAAGTTCAGTTAATTTAGAAGTTTTCTGAATTCAGTCCAAACAAAGGGACAGAAATACGCAGTATATTTTATACGAGGCATACGAGTCAATATTTTGCAGTGTAAAAGCAGAGCAGATATAGGCTGGAGGCAGCAGAAGTAATGCTTTACAAATAAGGTGCAGTAAGAATCCGGGACGAATGAAACTGATGAAGATTTAGCTATGTTGGTGGAGGAGGGGCTGGAGGTGGGTTGAAACAGGGTTATCTGAATGAAGTCAGACACAGCGCCACCACCGCCTGCGCACTAGGTAGCAGATGAGTTGCGGATCAGAGGCCTTTTAAGATGAACTATGGATGCTGACTGCCTTTCGTGGAAGCGTGGTTCAAAGCTCATTAGCTGTGGCTGATGGCGAATAATCAGTTTATTCAGTCGAACTTCCTTCTAGGTTCCATTGTGATGACAATAACCTTTTTATTTATTTTTTTATTTTTTCAATGTTTTTGACAGGTAGAGTTTCTTTATTGTTGCTGTATGGGCTTGTTGCATTATAAATGGCTTGTTGCATTTAATCAATGTTTTACCTGTGTCATCATATTTTACTAACTAGTAATACATTTACCCCTAGGCTAGAGTCAACATAAACTTTCTAAACTGTGTCTTTGATATCTAGCAGCAGCTAATGTTAAAAATCTGCTATTGCTTAAATTGAGGCTACAACTAGTTTATTTCACAGCTCAATCTGTCAATGCTCTGAGTGACTGTTGCTTTCTGCCTGGACTCATAATGTACTTTGGTACTGAAAGGTTCAGTTGGGATTTGAAGGGTTTGCTAAAAAGTTTACGGATGCTATTTCTTTGTTGTTAACCAAGTCAATAGTTCAGCACATTTTTTGACTCGCCATGTGTGCATCACTGCAAAACAATCTAAAAATGAGAAATTTTTAAACATATAAACGATTAATTAGAGTAGGTTAATAAGATAACCTGCCATTGGAATGAATTATGTTTTTCTCCTTATAAGATAAGTATATATAATGCGTAAAGTAAGAGCCTGCAATTTTTTTCTTATTCTGAATGTACATTTTCTTAGTCCATTGGCAGAGAATCTCAGTTACCTGCTCAATTCAAGAAAAATTTGATATTTTTTAAGACAAAATGAATAACTTAGATTTAAACTTGCTGCCAATATTAAAAGAGGTTTTCAGCCACCATTTTAGCAGTCTATCCGTACAATAAATCGGTCGCAATGACAGAAAGTTAACACAACATGAGAAATTGTTCGCAATTTTATAAATTTATGATCAAGCCCACACTTTCTGAAATATGGTTTCATTAAAATATTATTTTGCAGTATTTTACCTTATGCCTTGTGTAGCTGCCATCAAAGTCAGAATAAATGGATAAATAATAGATTAATAAATATTTAGGTTAAAAATATAGAGTTGAAGAACAAGTGAACCGCAGTTTCCGAAGACAATTTATTGGAGAACAAATACTGTCAACTTTAATTTTCATTATAAGAGGCTATGTGTGAAATGTGATCAGTCACATTGGAGTAAATGTTGTGTGAGGCAATTTGTTGTCTGTATTTTATTTTGGCTTGAACAGTAACGTAAATATCGCTGTGATTTCATTCTGTATATTGTTCAAGATGTTTGTTTAAATTGTTAAAATTTGAATAAATATATTTTGGGGAAAAAAATATAGAGTTCATAAATAAATACATTTCTAGTGTATATCATGTATATTGTTTGTTTGATATGGGGGAACGAGTCTTAATTAAGGGGGGAACCAAAAGGTTACTTTTGAGGGTCGATACCTGTGGATCAGGCAGACACCTCGCTGATTCCTCTGGCTAAGCCACCTGTTGGGATCCAGAGGTTTGCCCTCTAGAGGGCGACGTGGATCCCTTTCTGTGGGCTTCTGTTACTGTTGGGATCCAGGGGTTTGCCCTCCAGAGGGCGACGTGGATCCCTTTCTGTGGGCTTCTGTTACTGTTGGGATCCAGGGGTTTGCCCTCCAGAGGGCGACGTGGATCCCTTTCTGTGGGCTTCTGTTACTGTTGGGATCCAGAGGTTTGCCCTCCAGTGGGCGATGTGGATCCCTTGTTGTGGGCTTCTGTTTATCTGTTGGGATCCGGAGGCTTGCCCACCAGAGGGCGCCGTGGATCCTTTCCTGGGAGCTGGTGCTCAGCGCTCACAGCTGATCCCCATCAGCTCATGATTAAGCTCTCCCTTCTTAAGCTGGAGGAGAGCTCCACTCTGAGCCGGATTGTTGAACTGAACTGACCTTGGTCGTGGTTAGCAAGCCTGAGCCACCCTGCCTGCCTGAACCTGTAAACCCGTAAGCCTGAATCTGTGAACCTGTAAACCTGAACCTAACCTGCCTTGTCCTCTCTGCCTCCAGGGCAGAACCCTGTCTGCATCCAATAAACAATTGGACTTTTATCCTGCCTGTGTGTCTGTGAGTTCTGCATCTGGGCCAGTAATCCTGCCTGATCATGACAACACCAGCAATAAGAAAATTGGATAAAGTGCATAGTGCCATAAAGGACTGAAGATTCTAATTTTCTCTCAAGGGAAAGCGTCCAATGAGGTATAATTTTGCTTAATTTACTGTTTACTTTATTTGACCGTTAAGATGTAACGCGGAGAATTTCTGTTGAGTCATATATTGTATGGTCGCGTTTTTTCTTTGATGTATTTACGGAGAAATAATTAGTTTTGTTTGCTTTTCTGTATATGTTTTAACAGTTCTCATGGCACACTATCATAATTATTGTGTGATTAAAGCCAGTAACTAAAAGAACGACTTGGTTTCGGGATTTCGACTTGAGAGGGAATTATACCTTACATTGTGAAAAAAGTCATTTGAAAACATCAAGACTGTTTTTCCTGGAAAGTTCCAAAACTAACCATACTACTTCATCTACTCTTCTATATAACGACACCTCACTCAACTACAGTTGTTAATGATTGCCTTTACAACTAATCAACAGTTATTCATAGCCAAATCAAACATACGGTTGCACAAGAGGTGTTTAATAATTAGCTGTGATAATAGTGGCGAATGGAGTAAAATGTGTCCTTTACGTTTTGATAGTCCAAAGTGCACACAGATATGAGCCATAAACAGAACCATCATGCCCATGCACAGCTGTTTAAGGCTTGATATGATGCAGCATTCAGCAACATTATAACGAGTTATTTCTGCTAAGTCTTGAGTTTAATGAGGATGTTGGATTATCCAAATTATGTATCACTGTTAAAACCAAATAAAAATTCTCAGATTCAAATATTCAGCAAACACCAATAGAGTAAATTAGGTGAACCGCTTAAACACCACAGACAAACCGGTGGGTTCAGCTTAGGTGTTTAAATTCCACCTCAAAACAGTGTAGAACAGTAACATGTTTAAAAAAAAAAAAAAAATGTACTCACTATAATGTTTTGCTTCTAAAACAAGTCACCCAATATGTTTGTCAAAAGTATTAATTGTTTTAAAGCAACCTACAGCAAACACATCTGTGCACATTTAAAGGTCTTTTACACATTGCAGACTCAGTTAAGCAAACTCTACAAACGAGACCAAGCTTTTAACTAAAAAACATTTTATTTGATATCGAACAAAACTAAAGAAATTCCCATTTCGCATGACATATAGAATGTCCTTGCAGCATCTTTTCTGAGGAAGCATTGAACCTACATATTGGAGCTTACATAATTTCTACTTCCTGGCCATTGCATATTGAGCAGTATAAACAAATAACTACTAATGACATTTTGATGATACACTCGGTAAATGTCATGAGCAAAGGCTCTGTTGAATGCAAAATAATTCCTACAATGGATACCACCGTTTTATTTGACCAGATTCCCCATAGTGACGTGAAAAATATATTAAGCACTCCTTTGGCACATTAGGCTACATTTTGCCAAAATGACAGCTTCATTTGGCACACTGCCAACTAAAACCTGTATGGATTAAATATGCTTGATTTACAATTTGTGTTTTCTAAATGATTATAATAGTTTTTGGTACAGTGAGTTTAGATCTTTTTTGTAGCAACACTCAAATAATGTATCATTTTTATTTATGAATAAAAAAAACAGACACAGTAATAGTAGATCCGCTGGAAATATATCATTTAATGTCCTGATATTACACAGGTACCAAAAGTTCGAAGTCAGAATAGATAACTGAATATATAGTTGATTCAGTTGTGTAATTTCAGGTGGAAATTGAACAAACCCGGCTGCAGTTTCTCTGTATTTTTGTGCCCTGCATTTCTGCAAATCAGGAATGTTTTTCTCTATCTTCCCAACAGCGTTTGCATCAGATGCCCATTAAAACCAATAATGTGCCATGCTTTAAGCCCAGATAGTATTATATAAGGCTTCATCTATAACTTTGTCACAATCTGCACAACTCTCCCTGCTCTTGTTAGCAGGAACTACTGTAGATTGCACGAAGGTTGATATATAACGTGAACCTACTGCCTCATTCTTTAAGAATACCATAGCCAAACGGATTATTTCTCAAGAAACCCAAAATAGGTGGTGTTTTGAGCAGTAAAGCAGTTACAGACTCTAAAACTCAAAAACAACATGTTGCTACTCAACCCCTACTGGCTTATGCTTTTCATCTCTCTCCTCATTGATAAGTTTAGTCTCTATTTCATGAAATGGGGAAGTTGACCCCCACATACGGATAGAGAATGCAGGAGGCAGGCCCCGGCATTCAGAGATGAGGAAAAGGAGCAGGTCTCATCGATCTCCATGAAAGGGAGTAGAGATGCTTGTCTATGCCTGCAGCTGTGAGGCTGTTGAACCATTCCACCCTGAAACACAAGCTCTGGGAGCCAGTGGTAAGGTACAGATGCCTCCCTCCTTTCCTCTTATTATTACCACCAGCCTGTTTTGTTTTTTCATCAAGCAACTTTGAATATTTTGCAATTTTGATTTCCTTGCATGCGTAGGTTCTCTCCTGGGTTCTCTGGCTTCCTCCCACAGTCCAAAAAAGACATGACTGTTAGGTTAATTAGCAGAATGAGTAAAGACACAACAAAAGTTGATCCCGTGTGTAGCCTATTTTCTTTTTTTTAATATTATGACATTAGGCTTAATATTTTAAGCATACTTCTGACTCAAATCAGAAATGAAAGTTAAAACTAATCCACCATCAAGTTATTAAATCATGTAGTAACAGTACATTTGAAACTGATTTTTTTTTCTTCCAGAAGCGTAAAAAGGGCACATGCAAATTAAAACATGTTTTTTATTTGCAACCCTATGAATAAATTAACAATTTTGGGCTAACTTTGCTCTTCTTACTAACTTTATTTCAGCTCTATATTCTGCACTGTGAATCAATCCTTAAACAGGGTTTGAATATTGTCTACCAGGGGAGAAATGGCCGTTACTTGGTAATATTTACACATTATTCCTGCAGCTGGTGCCTTACAATAAATAAGTCTGGACTGTGAAAGGAGAAGTAGTTCCATCTTTTAAAGGATAGAAATAGCAAGCAGCTGAGCAATCCTCATCAAACAGACACTAAAGAGGAGGAGAAGGATGGTAGCGCTGAGCCAAAGGTTTTCCTTCCTGTCGCGTTTTATTGAAATGGACTGAAAGAGACAAAGCGAGTGGAAGCAAGATGATAAATGCTTCAAAGATCATCACTGGCAGCTGCTTAAAGATTTCAGGATGAAAGATCTGCGGAAATTTAAATAAACCTCTTGGGATTTAATCCAAAAACACCTACAGTTTGTTCAGTCTGACGTAACTGCACTAAATTCCCAAAGAAAACTGATCTCAGTAAGGGAGCAACATGGACTGCCGTCATCAGGATAAATTATTTTATTGATTGAAATTCCATTTTGGCATCAAACGACTAAAATTAATTTAACACAGGCGCAACACTAATAATAGCATGATGATATTTTAATTTAATTATATTTTCATGTGGCTGAGACATGGACACTAAGCCATATGGACCTTTTGGCATCCTCCAGACCTTCCAGTGGGAATGGTGGCAAATTAAATCAGCATGTTGGTCACATTCTGACCTAGAGGATTCTAACACATAATTTTTCACTAAATTAAGTCGCTGTTATGTTCATTATAACCTGTTGAGTTAAACCTGAAAGTAGCAAAATTATAGACCATCATTAAGAGGACCTGTTAGGACTTGTCTGCTTGCTTTACCTTCAACAAGACATGCAGGTAAAGGGAACTCTGTGCTGAATGTGTTGCCCTGCATGAGGCCAGCTACTGTAGGTGGCCCCTTATATGTACAAGCAGCTTTCAGTCTCAGTTAAAATGGAAACAAATACAGTGTGTGTTAGACTTGAATATAATACATCATCTGATATTTACAAGATCCACCCATGAATGAGTGGGTGAATTTGGGTCAAACAATAAACATTTACAAGAAAAGATTACGTTAAATTTCCATTTCAGGTTAATGAGCGGATTCTGTGTTGCAACTACTGCTGACCAGTAGAGGGTGTTGTAGGCTATCATGACAAGCTGCAACATTACAAACCAGAATCAGAATGTTTTTGCTAGTCACTCTGTCACTACACAATCCTGGGGGCAGGATCCATCCTGCGCATGCGCCATTAGCTCATTAGCACATACACATCCATATATACATCCGGGTCGTCTTCGATTTAATTTTGTTAAAAATGACATTTTTCCCTCCCCAAAAATAGTAAGCGTACTAAAATATGTGTTAAAGGTTAATAATGTATGTCCTGGGAAAATAAATGCATTAAAACCCTTTCTGTTTTATTATTCATCTGTGCCTGATATGCTCCAGAAATGGGATCTAGTACTTCTGGGAGCTAACTTTTTCAGCTTTGGATTTAAACTTTTTCCGCGGGTCATTAAAAACCATTAACAGTCATTAGATAATTATTTTTTAAATCAAGGCCTGAATTGTCATTAAAATTCATTAAATGCGATGATTTTGGCATTTAAAATGCTTTATTTAGCAAAAAAAAAGTTTATAAAAACAATTTATTAAACAATATATATATTTGCAAATATATCGTGATATATTTGCGCGGAAATGCTTCCAGTTGATCGTAAAGCCATATGTTCGGAAAATAAGCTTGCGGAGAAAAGGCTAGAGAATGGAGAAAATGCTAATTTCAACAAAAGTTGTTGGAAATTGAGGAATTGCAGCCTGCCGACGGAAAAGATGAAGGAACTGTAAATTGCTGTGTATATATGAGAGTCATGGGTATTTGTTGATGGCATTAAAATTATCTTTTAAGAGCATTCAAAGAGCATTAAAAATCACTAAATTAGAGTTAATCATTTCTGTATAAACCCTGCTTTTGGGTTTTATGTTTTCTTTTTGTGTAAAACTTATAGTATATAGTGAGATATACTAAAAAAGAAAAAACTAAAATGCAGAAAAACATGGTTTAATCATATTTTGCCGGACCACTTTGAGCATGTCTGATAACAATGTCAGAGAAGCAGTTTAATTAAAGGCACACTATGCAACATTTTTCAGTTAATTAATGTGTTCCATAACGTTTTGGATGATTAAATGAGTCATTTCAGGTTGAACAAAGGTATTCTCGGCCGCCCTGGTGGTCTGTGGGGGAAATACTGCACTTGCAATTGCAGGAGCCCTCTGCCCGCACCCACAGGCTCAGAAGTCTTGCGAGAGTCGGTCTTGCTTTACGGCGAGAACAGCTACATGCCCCCAGTTAAAAGCATGCTCGTTGCTAGCACAGTGGCGATCTTTGTGCAGTTATCATGGCGGACCCAGCGTGAAAACAGCGAAAGCCCATGTCGGAGCAGGCAAGAAAGAGGAAAAGGGCTCCGGACAGAGAGAGGAGTCGTACACGGGTGAACATCGGGCAAGCTTTTTCCGAATGGCGAGAGCTAAAATAAAAAGAAGGCTGCAAGGCTAACGCGGACCTCGCGTTTCTGCTGATGCGATTGTAAGTAACATTGGAATGGTTTCTCTCTCTCTGTGTGCATGTTCATACTTTCACTGTGTTAGTCATTCGTTGCGTTCGCCTGTCTGCTAAGCTCAAAACAACCGTGCCTGGCTTGACGGAGAAACCAGGAGAACAGCTGTGCATATTTACGACAGTGCACTTTTACTTTTGCCCTCTGGGGGGAGCCTCGCTGGAAAATCAACACCGGTTGCATAGTATACCTTTAATTAAGTGTAAAAATTGTCTCACAAAAGTCATAAAAGTCATAAAAAAACTTTCAAGATTTGTAGTAGCATTCTTTAGAGTTAAGGACATTATTTATGGCAGTGTTGGGAAAGTTATCTTTCTACGTGAACTAGTTCAAAGTTCAGTTCACACATTTTAAAATGAACTAGTTCAGTTCATAGTTCATAATTCCAAAAAATGAACTAGTTCATAGTTCTTTTTTTTTCATATATTGCTCAATTACACCATAGCCTACTGTAGAACCACAGACAGCAATTATTTTATCAGTTCTAACACTGAAACTGTGCGTCAGATTTCATCTTCATATCCAGTTTTGAATCCTTATCCAACCAGGGTTTACATTAGCATCGAGGGGACAGATTTCCCCATTGTTGTTTAATGCTTTGTTGCTGTCCATTCACTTCACACTAGTAGCAGCTGCAGCTTTCACCCCTACAGTATATTCTCAAAAACATCAGGAAAAATGTGCTGCTTGAATGGTCTTTTTTATGAGTAATTATTAAAAGAAAAATAGGAAAGTAGTCTTTAAGGTGCAAATGTTTTTTTTTTTTTTTTTATAATTTTTTTCCATTTGAAATTCCATTTCAATACATACTAAAAAGGAATACTGGAATCCTGGAAAATTATACCAGGCAGGTTTAACAAACAAGTTACATGGATAGTAAAACCCTCAAGAACAGGGGTCTATGTTTTCCAGACCAAGGACCCCCAAACTGATGGCGAGATGGAGCGGGGACCCCCTAACTATATATATTGTATGAAATTGTGTCCTATAGTCACTCTATTACAGGTGGAGTAATGTAAAGAAATTAATTTCTCCCTGGGATTATTAAAGTTTTTCTGATTCTGATTCCTGGTTGATGGGACAGGTGTTGTGAAGGAAACGGTGCCCAGCTTGAAAGAGCTCCTGTGTGTCGCTGAATGTGAGCATTGATGACTGAAAGACATCTTCTGCCTCCATTTATCTGTTTACTACAGTGTGTTGATTTCATGTTAATGAGTATTTAAAGACATTTCAATTAGTGGGGGAAAGAAATGCAGGGGGGGAATATAAAAATATCAACTAACCATGCAGACCCTCATGCAGTACCTCCGTAGACCCCCTAGGGGTCGCGGATCCCCTGTTGAAGACCTCCGCTCAAGAAGATTTTACTAACACAAACTGAGGAACCAGGCTGAGGTAGGAATTTAAGGTTACTGAAGTGCGGATTTTTTTACTGAAAGCCGGCGGGCAAACTTGTTGCCATCATCCTCACCGACCACCTGGTCATAAACCTGTTTTAAGTGATCATACTGCTGCTTTGTCGCCTCAACGGTCGCCTCCATGCTGCTGCAGCTTTAACGCTGCATTTTGTTTTGATGACGCACGCGGCTGTAGGCTATGACGCTGGTAGCTGCTGTTGCCAGATTGGGTGTTTTTCCCGCTACATATTAAGGCCTGTTTACGGTGTGATTTAGCCGGGGTTTCGCCTGGAGGGCTCTATAGAAATCTGGCAACCTATTGAACGGAGTTGAACTGAGAGAGCGTGCCGTTCCAGACACCAGAATGAACGAGTTCACAATAACGTTCACCAGGCGGTAATGCAGTACGTTCAGTTCACGTTCGCCCAAAATATGAACGAGTTCATGAACTTTCGTTCAATGAACGCGTTCAGGCACAACACTGATTTATGGACCCCTGGATGTATATCTGTTGCGCAGGACGGATCGTGCTTCCGGGACGGATCGGGTAGTCACACTCCAGTCGGTTAGCACTTGGAGCGAAAAAGCACAATGATTAGAGGAAGAGGAGGATGCTCAACAGTTTTGCGACTCTGAACTGATTTGGCACTTTCGGCAGAAAGCCGCTCAAAGCTTCCCAGCGCCTTAACATGGATTTTAGCAACATAAAAATTAAGTATCCCTTGGACAGCGGAGCTCGTTACTTGTTTGTTAGAATTGTATTAGTTCATGATTCATGCACTATATGTACTGTATTTATGTTCTGTGTCAAATAAAGCACCTAAACAGATGTTTTATTTTTCTTCTTAATTTTCATGGTGTATTTGATGCACTCCAACAATACTGGGATTTTGGATGAAGTATTTAAATATGGCTCTACTGCACCTGTCAAAGCTCTCTTTATTTGGATCTGAGGGATTGCTACAGTGAAAACTTGACGCTAAGTGAACGCTAGCCCAATGGGATCTATGCAAAACTCCATTACTTCCTGAACCTAAGGCAGCTGTGTGCCTTGCCTCAGTAACAATGCACACACATACTGTACCTGGATTAATCCGTTCATCCAATATTGAAAGACAGGAAAAAAAATAGCTGCCTTAAGTTCAGGAAATAGTGGAGTTGTGCATAGAGCCCATAGTAGAGGAGTGCAACCCACATGTCAGCCAAGAGAGACTGCTCCTGTCAAGAATCATTGCTGCTTCATCACTGCTCTTGGTACTGAACTCTGACTTGGTTAATCACAACTAATACGATATTATACTCAGTAAGGACTTTAGGGATGATACAACGTGACCTGCTCACTAATTAAGAGTTTTATGCTTTAAATGTTATTGTGCTTGTTATTGTGTTGAACTTGTTTTAAATCTACTGTGTTCATGCATTAGGTATTTCTTGTATGGGTTTTTCTTCTTCCAGAGTAGCTTGTTGTGTATCAGCACTATTTACAGACATTTTTTTTTTCCTTTTTCTAAGTTTTAACTGAGTATTGTCCCAAACCATCTTAAAGCAGCACTCATTTAAATTTGAGTCAAAACATTATTATAAAGCACAAACACAACAAAAGAATACATTGTGTCCTGCTGAAGAAACCAACAACATAGAGCAGTGGGAGGTGTGATCCGGGAATCGTGAAAGGTGCTTAACTGAAAAGGGCAAAGAAATGCATGAATAGGATGGAAAGAAAAATGAAAAAGCTTTTAACAGCACATATAATTTTTGGAACGAGTCAAATAAAAAATTCAGAACAGGACTAGAGGCTTTCTGCTTGCCAGAAGATTTAAAGCTATGCTACGTCAGCCATGACATGAGAAACATACGGCTGAGCCCATTCGCCGCATACAAAATATGACCCCAAACATAGTAAAAAAAAAAAAATGGATGCCAATACTGTGCTTCAAATAGACATTTGTGAGATTATTACTAAACAACATTAAAATATTGATAAGCCTTTTAAGGATTGTCTTGTGCAAGGAGATGGTAAGAGTGATGCTAAACAGAAATAGAATAGAATGGAATAGAATAGAACATCCCTTTATTGTCCCACAATGGGGAAATTCTGGTGTTTACAGCAGCAAAAGGATTTTAGAAGAAATGGTCATGCAAATGTTGGCCTTAAAAAAGTGTATAAGAATAACATAATAGTGAAGAGTTAAATGATAAACAATAAAATAGTGTACTGTAAAGTGTTCTAACAATATAAAAACTTTGCACCTGGAGAATAAATAACCAATGTACAGCTATGGACATTTTTACAGTAATGGATATTTGAAAATAGCAGCAACATCAGAGATGTGGCAAATAACAGCAGCATGTTATTTAACTGACTAAGGTAGGGTCCAGCGTGGTAGCTGAAACCTGTCGATCAGCTGCCCTGCTCTAGTCCCCTCTTTCAACTGGATCCCATTGTGGATTAGGGACTTTTTCGAGTTGGTGGAAGACTAATGAAACTAACACTGCCAAGGATTCAAACACCCTATTATTTTCCCAAACGATGGTCACATTACAATGTTGGTCTTATCTCACTTTCATTCAAAGATTTCCCATCAAGGCTGAAGCCAGATTCTAATGGAAATCAGAGCAAAGGGGTTTTTGGTGAATCATTGGACCAAGGAAATTGATAAGCTAATAGGCAAATGTATGCATTGTTGAAAACTGCGGCAGCCTACAGAGGAAGAAAACATGGCTGAACTACCAAAGGAACAAGTTGAACTCCTAGATCCTTTCATTTGCTGTGGAACGGGCCCTTTTGGACCATTTATCACCAAACAATGCCGCAAAGAGAAAAAAGGTCTAGATTCCTCTTTAACTGCCTCTTTACGTGTAGACCACTCTTAAATGTTAGAGAACTTCTCTAGAGACTATTTCATTAATGCCCTTCCTTGCAGATAAAAAAAAATAGTTAAAAAACAAATCACTGGCCTTTTTTTTCCAAGTTTGAAGACATTTCGCTTCCCATCCAAAAAGCTGTAAACGTCACTGACATCTAGGGGCTCTCTTCATGAGAGAGCTCTCTCTTGTGTTTCAGGTCTACCTGGCTGTAACAGGTGCAATGTGTTGGAGCTCGTCAGCCACCCCATAAAGAGCTTCATACCAGAGATGTCCACCTCTTTCTCTTATTCTCTGGGCCTTGATCTGAATTGATCTTGTCTGTAAGCTGACTGTTTTATGGGGACTTAAATGGTTTAGCTGTAAACATATTGTTAATCATATTGAATAATTGTCTAACTAAAGTGTTTTCTGTTCACAGTGGAAGCTGGTAGGGGTTCTCTGCCATTTTTGTTTAACTGTTTTCTCCTTGTTTTTATGGTAAGTCAGCGAGTTCAGGTTTTGTACTTTCTTTTCACTTCTCCTTTAGAAAGTGTTTGATTTTATAATTAAAAAGGGGGTGTTTTGTTTGTTGTTTTAGCCTTGGAGACCCTGAGGCTTGAAGCTTCCCTGTGTTTGCTGTCTTCTGTAATTGAACTCCTGCTAATTGTAAAATAAATTATATTTTGCTACTGACATCATCTGTTTAGGTTACTGACTTCTGTGTTACACCCACTACCAGAATTTACCCTTAGTGGTTGTAACGCTTCTGGGTTGCATTTAAGGAAGCAGAGGGTGGTCAAAAACTCACAGCCACACTGTTACTGCATTCCACAGTGTCATCCTTTAATAAAACATGCTCTTCACCAACTGTACAAAGCCCTGTTGAACGGCTGTCCAAACAACCCCTGACATTACAAAGAAAATATAGTTAAATAATATCTCTGTATGAGCACCTGTATCTCTCTGCATCACGTCTCCCGCACTCTCTACAGAGAAGCAGTGGCGCATACCAATACCACACTATCTTAAAGAGATAGTAGATGTAGAAAAGCTTTCTGAATTCAAAATGTCTGGAGTAGCATTGATTTTCAGGCTTACAGAGTAACCCCAAACAACTAACTAGCCACAACTTGTTATGACATAGAAAACATTCCAATTGAACCGAAAAAACAGGTCCACCCCTTTGTAATGGGGAGTTATTGAGGTTGTTGTTGGCCTGCAAAACCCGACATGGTCCATGCCTCTGAAAAGGGAGTCGTTAGGGTTGTTGTTAGCCTGGCTAACTAACATTATTTTAGGAAGCAATGTTATTCTGGCGGACTGGGCGATGCTTCTCTAAAAACTGTATTCCATGAAGCAATGTCTATAATCAATAGCCGACCACTAAGCATTGATGCCATCAATGAGCCTTAATCTCCTGAACCTCTAACTCCAAATCATCTCATCTTAATAAAGTCAAAGGTTGCACTGCCTACCCCTGGGAAGTTTGTAAAGAAGGACTTATGTGCAAGATAGATGTGGTGCAGAGTTCAATATCTAACCAAACACGTAGGAGTAGATGGAAGTGGAGTACCTTCTAAACATATCTACAAGACAAAGATGGCACCTTTCTTGTGGAAATCTTATGTTGAATGATTTTGTCATTATGAAGGAAGATATGCTTCCTAGAAGTAAGTAGCAACTGGTTCAAGTTGTTGAAGCGCCACAAGGAGATGATGGTTTGTTGAGTTAAGCTTCAAGCTGGTGATCAAGCTTTGCCAAAGAGGCAGAGTAAAACACAGAAACCTCACATTATTGAGTGACCAGTCCAAAAATGTATACTTCTTTTTAAAAAACAATAACTGATATTCGTTATGATTCTTACATCATCAATCCATTCATCCGTCCATCCATTTTCCATCACGCTAATCACAAGCAGGTTCGCGAGGGGTGCTGGTGCCTATCTTCAGATATCTACGGGTGAGAAGCCGGGTAAACCCGGGACAGGCTGCCAGTCCATCGCAGAGCAACACCAAGACAAACAGGAGAAACCATTTGTGCAAACCCTCACACCAAAGGAGAATTTAGGGAAGCAAATCAACCAAACAACTCTTACATCAGACATTAAATCACTGAAGATTGTATAATGTTGACTGCATTTATTTCACCATTTCTTTAACATCAGTTTCAAGCTTAAAATCTTGCATGAATCCATGTTAACTTATTCTCATATTGCATGATTTGATGGGAGTGTAAATGCCCATTCCATGTTCATGAGGTGATTCTGTGCTGCAACAATTGATGGCCAGTAAAGGTTGCCTTAGCCTAGTTCATAGCAAATTATAATGTTAAGAATCAGAAAGAGAACAGCTGAAATGTTTTTGCTTGTATCTGGTCGGTCAGTACTTGAAGCTAAAGAATCCCTGACACATCTGTTAGAACTAAATTTTATTTTATTGACAGTTTTACTTCTGTTTCTGGACGTGAACAGGACTCAGAAGGGAATTCTGCTTTAGCAGGAATGCAATGCAATCTGGATGGAGCGGTGATGAAGCATACCCTTACGTCCTTACTGCATTAGTCACAGAGAGAGAAAGAAGGTGTAAGGACAAATAAAATAGATGGAAAAACGGAGGGGGTGATGTGTGTTAAAGAATAAAAACAGGATGAATAAAAACAACAGATGGATGAAAAGAAAGAATTAAGATAATAAATATAGGAGAGATTTGGAATGATTGGAAAACACCAATGAAAAACAAAAAACATAACACAACGGTACTTCTGTAGGTTATTAAATGGGGGGTCATTAAAAAGAAGCTGAAAACAGAAACAAAACAAACCGATCAATTATTTGTTCAATCATGACTCAGTGTTAACAGGAAAGCAGGGAGTCATCAACTCCTAATGTTAGCCATCAAGGGGCAGAAAAGGCAAAAGCATAAAATATTACCAATCTGCAAATCTAAAAAATGGATAAAACATCACAAGGGAGAGGCAACAGCAGATTTATATTCATCACAAGATATTTTTAGACTACCATTTACATCAGAGGATTCTAAACTAAAAGGTTAAAACAAGTGAAATATCTAGACTAAAGAAACAGCTAAATATTGCCTTCTTCAGATGAAAAAATAATCTTTTTAGAAATAACATTTTTGGAAGAATGTCAAAAAATTAATAAACCTAAAAGGTGATTTATTGGTTATTTTTGGGAACTATTTTAAACACTCATACAATTATATTTTAAAGATTGATGAGTGCTTGAAAAAGTCAAAGTTGTAGGCATTGTTTGATTGTGTGAAGACAATGCTAATAGAAAAATATTAAGACTGGGAAAGAAAGGATGGGTACAAGCATTTTGCATTCTTGAATTTTAATCATGTTTCAAGATGGAGTTTAATAAAAAAAAAAATGACAAAAAAAATTTAACTGTACACACAAGTCAAGCACTGCACATAAATTTTGGCTTTCATGTTATTTATATCAGTGTCATGTCCTCCCCGACAACAAAGGAAAACAAGCCTTTAAGCTTTATGTCTTTGAAGGACTCACAAAGCAATGCTCAAATTTCAATGTAGCATAAGGTACACAGTACAAAGAAATTTGGTCTTTTTTGCCAGGTGTCTCAGACAATAAAAAGGTTCTTTTTTTGAGCTGGAACATTTCATAACTTACAAGATCTCAAATAGAAAACTTATAGCATTCCTCCTAGGTCCCTTCCACTGCAACATTTGTCTTTAGTAACCACTTCTGCAGAATCTGGAATATCCTCCAGAATATACTGTATGTCCACCAATATATATATATATATATATATATATATATATATATATATATATATATATATATATATATATATATATATATATATATATATATATAGATAGTTTTGTTTGAGTTATTTAAGTATCCCTGTATTTATATATATATATATATATATATATATATATATATATATATCAAACCAAAAAGGTTTCTTTATTTCCAGATGATTACTAAGAATATGACAAGATTAATTATAAAATGATAAAAAGGACGTTTAACATTTGAACTGCTGAAAGTTACCAGTTATTTTGAGTTTATTTTCCATGTGTAAAATGAAGTCATTTTCAACAAACCCTGTATTTTTACATACCTGCAATAGGGGTATTTAATATAGTATCACATTCAATTATATGCTGTTATCTTTGCCATCATTCTAATTTAAAGATGTACAACACTAAGTGGATGAAACATTAGCTAAGAAAAAAAATGTTAGACATGAAGATCTACATCTATAAATCTCTTCTCTGAGAGAAACAGGTAACTCAGTCCAACAAGTGTTAACGTTGCAGTATTTGATCATATCTATCTAATTTTTCTATAATATGGTAATAGTTTAATGAATGATAAATACGATTATCTGACTCCATCCATTCATCATTCCATCTATCCATCTTTGCAGTTGCATTTAATGCCTGCTGGATCTTTCTGGAAGTTTTACTATATGATTTGTAAGACGTTAATTATTGTTAAGCATCTTCCATCCACTTCAGAATTAATATTTTCTCTTTATGACTGTTTAATTATATTATTTTATCATGACTCATATTTTAGAAGAACTCATGATTCTTAATGTGTAATATACTATATTCAATATATTGTTAATGTATTTATTATGTTGTAAAATCTCCTACATGAGTTGGATACAGGAATTTGTTAATGACCACCAGCTGTGAGCGACATGTTAAACACTCATTTAGGCTGAAATATTTGATCATACACTATATTGCCAAAAGTATTTGCTCACCTGCCTTGACTCACATATGAGCTTAAGTGACATCCCGTTCCTAATCCATAGGGTTCAATATGACGTCGGTCCACCCTTTGCAGCTAGAACAGCTTCAACTCTTCTGGGAAGGCTGTCCACAAGGTTTAGGAGTGTGTTTATGGGAATTTTTGACCATTCTTCCAGAAGCGCATTTGTGAGGTCGCACACTGATGTTGGACGAGAAGGCCTGGCTCTCAGTCTCCGCTCTAATTCATCCCAAAGGTGTTCTATCGGGTTGAGGTCAGGACTCTGTGCAGGCCAGTCAAGTTCATCCACACCAGACTCTGTCATCCATGTCTTTATGGACCTTGCTTTGTGCACTGGTGCACAGTCATGTTGGAAGAGGAAGGGGCCAGCTCCAAACTGTTCCCACAAAGTTGGGAGCATGGAATTGTCCAAAATGTCTTGGTATGCTGAAGCATTCAGAGTTCCTTTCACTGGAACTAAGGGGCCAAGCCCAGCTCCTGAAAAACAACCTCACACCATAATCCCCCCTCCACCAAACTTTACACTTGGCACAATGCAGTCAGACAAGTACCGTTCTCCTGGCAACCGCCAAACCCAGACCCGTCCATCAGATTGCCAGATGGAGAAGCGCGATTCGTCACTCCAGAGAACGCGTCTCCACTGCTCTAGAGTCCAGTGGCGGCGTGCTTTACACCACCGCATCCGACGCTTTGCATTGCACTTGGTGATGTATGGCTTGGATGCAGCTGCTCGACCATGGAAACCCATTCCATGAAGCTCTCTGCACACTGTTCTTGAGCTAATCTGAAGGCCACATGAAGTTTGGAGGTCTGTAGTGATTGACTCTGCAGAAAGTTGGCGACCTCTTCGCACTATGCGCGTCAGCATCCGCTGACCCCGCTCCGTCAGTTTACGTGGCCTACCACTTCGTGGCTGAGTTGCTGTCGTTCCCAAACACTTCCATTTTCTTATAATACAGCTGACAGTTGACTGTGGAATATTTAGGAGCGAGGAAATTTCACGACTGGATTTGTTGCACAGGTGGCATCCTATCACAGTTCCACGCTGGAATTCACTGAGCTCCTGAGAGCGACCCATTCTTTCACAAATGTTTGTAAAAACAGTCTGCATGCCTAGGTGCTTGAATTTATACACCTGTGGCCATGGAAGTGATTGGAACACCTGATTCCAATAATTTGGATGGGTGAGCAAATACTTTTGGCAATATAGTGTATTTAATGCGTTTTTTTAAATTATTATACCTTTGAAGAATTTGCTGTCTGTATATCATGTTCAGTATAGATATGTTCTATAGCCTCCAATTTGATTTACAAAATGAGCATGAAAAAGCATCTTTAAAGGAACCATTCATGTGGTATAGCTGTTGTTCAAAAGCTTTTGATGGGGACAGGCTCACTTTAGAGTTTTATGGAACAATAATCCGGGATGTCCTCTTTACCAAAGCTGGACCTAATTTGGACTGAATAGAGAAGCAGAAGACCATATCTTAAAGAAAAGGAAAAGGAATAGATTTTACAAATCTTTAAAGTAGAACTTTGTGAGAGGAAAAAAAAGTTTTTAAAGTAAAACGGAGATTGGATGATATCTTTTGCTGTCTTTGTAAGATCAGCAGTTCCTCTAAAGCTTCATGTTTAAAAATGGAAGTGTCATGTTTGGGTTTTCAGACTCTGAATAGGAGCAATAACGGAGGCAATGATCAGTTAAGGGTTTTATTGAAGTTTTGTGGTGTACAGAGAGGAGTCCGGCAGGCAGGGCTGTCAGGAAACTGCTGGAAGAGGTTTGGTGACAGGTGAGAAACAGTTCGGTGCAGGTAGAGGAGTGAGGGATGTGTGAGACTCACAGAGAGGAAGGCTTGGCGTCTGTTTGGGAGGATGGTGTCCAGTGGTCCAGTCTATTGGTGCAGGTCCGATTGGTGAGACCAGATGGTGGTGTCTGAGGGTGGACAGGCAGGTGAGCTCAGGCAGGAGGGCTTCTTTGGTTCTGAGGCCAGAAGCCTCACTGGTTCTTTGAGGCTGACTGAGAACGCCTCTAACGGGGGTCCAAAGCACAGAGGTCTCTGGAGTGGTTTCTAGGCTTGGGATCCTGGATTCTACAAGAAGGGAGCAGAGAGGACAGGGTTAGACTCAGGCAAAGCTTAGATGCTAGGCTTGGTTCTGGATCAGTTGTACCAACGCTGGAGCATTAACGAACTGACGCCCTCCTCCTGGTTCCAGCTCCTTAAAAAGGGTGGGAATCAGCCTGTTGAGGAGCACCTGCCCATCCAGCCCTGCAGAGAGAGAAAAAAAAGGACAAACCCAGCCTGCACCAAGGACTGGGAGTATGACAGCACCCCCCCTTTAACGGACGCCCCCTGGCGGCCGTCCGGATGAAGAAGACTCGAACTCTGTAATAAGAGAAGGGTCAAGAATAAAAGAGCGAGGAACCCAGGAGCGTTCCTCAGGGCCATAACCCGCCCAATCCACCAGGAACTGGTGGCCTCGACCACGGCGTCTAGAGGCAACAATCTTGCGGACTGTGAAGGCCGGGTGACCATCCACAACCCGGGCGGGTGGAGGGGGCTCGGCAGGAGGGCACAGTCGGCTTAATCAGGCTTAATCTGGGAAACATGGAAGGTGGGGTGTACACGAAGATGTGGAGGGAGTTTGAGACGGACTGCTGATGGGCTGATGACCTGGTCAATCTTAAATGGACCGAGAAACCGGGGAGCCATCTTTCTGGAAACTGCCTTCAGTGGGAAGTCCTTAGATGAGAGCCAAACCTCCTGTCCCGGCAAGTAAGCGGGTGCAGGAAGGCGTTTGCGATCCGCAAACGCCTTGACACGGATGGAGGCACGTTCCAGGGCTGCTCGGGTCTGGTCCCAGATTCTACGGCAACGGGAGAGGTGTGATCTGACGGAAGGGAGGACAGAGTCAGGGAAGGATGTGGGGAGGAGAGATGGCTGGTAACCCAGAGAAGCTTCAAATGGGGAAAAACCAGTGGCCGCGGATACGTGGGTATTATGGGCGTATTCAACCCAAGCGAGATGCTGACTCCAGGTGTTGGGGTTCTGGGAACAGAGACAGCGGAGGGTGTTCTCGATTTCCTGGTTGAGCCGCTCGCATTGCCCATTGGACTGTGGGTGAAATCCAGAAGAGAGCGAGACCTTAGCTCCCAGACTCTGACAAAAGTCACGCCATACTCTGGAGATGAACTGTGGACCGCGGTCAGAAACAATCTCAGTGGGGAGCCCATGAAGCCTGAAGACGTGGCTGATTAGAAGCCGGGCTGTCTGATGTGCAGACGGGAGTCCGGACAGCGCCACCAGGTGACAGGCCTTGGAGAACCGGTCAATGATGGAGAGGATAACTGTTTTGTGGTTGGAAGGAGGAAGACCAGTGATAAAATCTAAGGCAATGTGAGACCAGGGGCGGCTGGGTCTGGGTAAGGGTTGGAGAAGACCAGTAGGTGGTTTGCTGGAGCCTTTATTTCTGGCACAGACAGGACAGGCAGAAACAAATTCAGAAACATCTTTATTGAGTGATGGCCACCAGTAATACCGCCGGATAAGGGCGATTGTGCGACTAGAGCCAGGATGACCAGAGAACTTTGAAGAATGACCCCAGCGGATAACTTGGGAGCGGACTGTGGAGGGCACATAGCGTCTTCGTGGGGGGCCGCCTCCGGGGTCTGGTTCGCCCACCAGTGCTTGCTGCAACTGTCTCTCTAGCTCCCAGGAGATAGCTCCCACAACACAGGACTCAGGGATAATGGTTTCTGGATCTCCAGGGTCTTCAGAGGAGGAGAATAGCCGGGACAGGGCATCAGGCTTAGTGTTTTTAGAGCCAGGGCGATAAGTGATGGTGAAGTTGAAACGAGAGAAAAACAGAGACCAACGACTCTGGCGGGAGTTCAGACGTTTGGCGGACTGGATGTAGGAGAGGTTCTTGTGGTCGGTCCAAATGATGATGGGTAACTCTGTCCCCTCCAGCCAGTGGCGCCATTCCTCCAAGGCCAGCTTGATGGCCAGAAGCTCTCGGTCTCCTACGTCGTAGTTTCGTTCTGCAGAAGAGAAGCGTCTAGAGAAGAAGGCGCAGGGATGGAGTTTCCTGTCGGAGGCTGACATCTGGGACAGAACCGCTCCAACTCCTGTGTCTGAGGCGTCAACCTCCAGAGTGAACTGGGCCAGTGGGTCAGGGTAGGTGAGGATGGGGGCCTGAGAGAACCTCTCCTTAAGGAGTCTGAAGGCCTGATCTGCTTCTGATGACCACAGGAACGTCCTTTTGGTTGAAGTGAGAGCTGTAAGAGGGGAAGCAATGACACTGTAGTTCTTGATGAACACTCTATAGAAGTTTGCAAACCCGAGGAAGCGCTGAAGTTGCTTTCGGGACGTGGGAGTGGGCCAATCAGTAACTGCTTTGACCTTTCTTGGATCCGTCTTCACCTGTCCACCCTCAAAGATGAAACCGAGGAAGCTGATGGATTCCTGGTGGAACTCACATTTCTCTGCTTTTACGAAGAGTCGATTTTCCAGGAGGCGCTGTAGGACCAAACGGACATGCTGCTTATGTTGTTGGGGATCCTTTGAAAAAATAAGTATATCATCAATGTACACAAAGACAAATTGATTAATGAAGTCTCTGAGAATGTCGTTTATGAGAGCCTGGAAAACAGCAGGGGCGTTGGTCAAACCAAATGGCATGACCAAATACTCAAAGTGGCCGATGGGGGTCTTGAACGCCGTCTTCCACTCATCCCCCTCTCGAATCCGGACCAAGTGATAAGCATTGCGGAGGTCCAGTTTAGTGAACACCGTGGCTCCCCGAACCGTATCGAAGGCTGATGCCAGGAGGGGAAGAGAGTATTTGTTTTTAATAGTAATCTGATTTAACCCCCGGTAATCGATGCAGGGGCGTAAGGTCTTATCCTTCTTCTCAACAAAGAAAAACCCTGCTCTGAGGGGTGAGGATGACGGGCGAATAAAGCCTGCGTTTAAAGAGTCATTAATGTATTTCTCCATGGCCCCCTGTTCAGACTGGGATAATTTGTAAAGACGGGCCGATGGCAGCGGAGCCCCTGGTAGAAGATCTATGGAACAGTCATAAGGCCGGTGGGGAGGAAGACAGAGAGCCAGATCCTTACTAAAAACCCGATTTAGGTCATGGTACTCAGAGGGTACCAGGGACAGATCAGGGGGGACCTCAGGACAGAACGGGGCGGCCGAAGAACGAGGAAGAGCTGACTGAAGACAAGAAGCCAGGCAACTGGAGCTCCAGGTCTCTATTCTGGATTCTCTCCAATTAATATGGGGATTGTGAGCTAACAACCAAGGGTAACCAAGGACTACAGGTGAGTGTTTGGTGGGAAAAACAAAAAAGGAAATGGTTTCATGGTGATTACCGGAAGTTATAAAGTGAAAAGGAAGTGTCTGTTGGGTAATAGTAGCTAAAGGACTGCCATCTAAAGCTGCAACAGAAATGGGAGACGGTAACGTGCGAACCGGGATCTGAAAACGATTAACCAAAGTGGGATCTATTAAATTCTGCTCAGAGCCCGAGTCCACTAAGGCAGAAACAGGGTGGCGAGAGTCCTGAAGGTAAATAACGGCCTTTAACTGAAACCTAGGACTGGGGTCTTCAATACACGCGCCCGCCAGTATCCCCAGAGTTACTGGCGGACCTGGTCTTTTGGGCGGAGGGGACACGACAAACGGAAATGACCGGTACCGCCGCAGTAAAGGCAAAGTTGGCCCCTTATGCGCTTATCCCGCTCCTCAGCTGACAGGTGGGCTCTACCTATCTGCATGGGCTCCTCGGTGGGCTGGCTAAGGATGGGCCGGGCTTGGGAAGGCACGGGAGGAGCTGAGGGGGAAGAACGTTGTACCGGAGGCTGATCGTGACTCCGCCTCTCACGAACCCTCTCCCTGAGTCGCTCGTCTACCCGAATAGCGAGGTCGATTAAATCCTCAAGACTGTCGGGTTTGTCACGGCTGGCTAGCTCGTCCTTTAATCTTTCTGACAGAGCGTTGAGGAACACGGCTTTTAAAGCGCGGTAGTCCCAGCCAGCTTGAGCTGCCAAAGTGCGGAAGTCGACTGTAAAGTCGGCAACCGATCGACTTCCCTGTTTGAGCGACCATAATTTCTTAGCCGCCTCCTCCTCCCCCATGGAGGAGGCGAACGTTCTTTTGAAGCGATCCAGAAAATCGGCATAGCTGTAATCGAGGATTGTTTCCTCATCAATAAAAGACTCAGCCCATTTTAAGGCTCTGTCTCGGAAAAGACCTATTAAATAGGAGATCTTGTGGGCGTCATCAGGAAAAGACCGAGGAGAACGACTGAAAACTAGAGAGCATTGTAAAAGGAATCCCCTGGACTTACTCAGATCTCCAGTGAACGGTTCGGGGGCCGGAGTGGAAACCCCCACGTCGGGCGCAGATGATGCTGCGGGGACAACGGGAGCACTGGCTGCAGGCGGAGGAACAGAGGTAGGTGGGTTAACATTCAGCAAGGTCTTCACATCCTGCAGTTCCCGGGTTAGGGAGCTCATAGTCTGCATAACCTGTGTCTGCTGTTGAATCATGGTCTGAATTAGGGCTTCATGCTGGCCTAGCAGTAAACCCTGGTGGGAAATAGCGCTGCGTAATTGCTCTCCAGAGTCAGCTTGGTCAGTTCGTTCTGTCATGTTTGGGTTTTCAGACTCTGAATAGGAGCAATAACGGAGGCAATGATCAGTTAAGGGTTTTATTGAAGTTTTGTGGTGTACAGAGAGGAGTCCAGCAGGCAGGGCTGTCAGGAAACTGCTGGAAGAGGTTTGGTGACAGGTGAGAAACAGTTCGGTGCAGGTAGAGGATTGAGGGATGTGTGAGACTCACAGAGAGGAAGGCTTGGCGTCTGTTTGGGAGGATGGTGTCCAGTGGTCCAGTCTATTGGTGCAGGTCCGATTGGTGAGACCAGATGGTGGTGTCTGAGGGTGGACAGGCAGGTGAGCTCAGGCAGGAGGGCTTCTTTGGTTCTGAGGCCAGAAGCCTCACTGGTTCTTTGAGGCTGACTGAGAACGCCTCTAACGGGGGTCCAAAGCACAGAGGTCTCTGGAGTGGTTTCTAGGCTTGGGATCCTGGATTCTACAAGAAGGGAGCAGAGAGGACAGGGTTAGACTCAGGCAAAGCTTAGATGCTAGGCTTGGTTCTGGATCAGTTGTACCAACGCTGGAGCATTAACGAACTGACGCCCTCCTCCTGGTTCCAGCTCCTTAAAAAGGGTGGGAATCAGCCTGATGAGGAGCACCTGCCCATCCAGCCCTGCAGAGAGAGAAAAAAAAGGACAAACCCAGCCTGCACCAAGGACTGGGAGTATGACAGGAAGTCAGTGTTTCTCCTAGTATCTAGGGGGTTTCTATAGCTGTGAGAACCACAGCAGCTATTATCATGGACTCATGAGGTTTACCAGCAGAATATGCAAACCTTCTGCTTCCCACATCTGATTGCAGCTGTATTGCTCTATCAGGTCCCTTCCTGATGTGGATCTAATGTAGTTTTGGTTTTAAACTGTACGATTTAAAAACTCTGTATCAAGGGCATTTTCAGTGGATCATTAACTTGTCTGCAGACACCGAGTGAGCTGGTGGGAGTCCACAGCCCACACACACTCTTCTCCATTACTTTATATTTTCATATAACACACAGACACATGCAGGCGGGCTGCAGACGTGAAGAGGAGATGGGAAGCAAACCCTGTCAGCTGCCTCTCTGTGTGGGAAGATAAAAACACGCTGGTTGTTCAATGTGCCACATGCAAAAAAACGTCCGTTAACAGCCTGTAAAGAGGTAAAAGGGAGCCCAAAAAAGAGACATATCTCTGCTCAGAGTGACCCATTCTGATGAACGCACACTGACTTCTAAAGAATCTTTTAACACTGATTAGCTGATCCCAGCAGATTGTCAAAAAATGCTCATAAATAATCCCATCTGACTGCTTAGGTCCATCAGACAGGACAACTGTGGGCATTTACACACACGCATACAGACACCCACAGACATAACTGAAGCCAAATTACAATCATCCATTTACTCACTCAGAAATATCAGTCTGTTAAATATTTTATCTTAGCTCTTCTTTCAGGGTACAACATTGCAGAAATTGTAATTTAGCATATTGGGCAGCTCTTCTTTATGCGGCCACCCCAAACACTAAACCCTGCCCTCATAATATTTTATTTATTTGTCAAGACACTAAGCATCTTGTTTCTCACGTGTAGCGCAGCTAATTCTGTAGCTGAAACCTAACTTTCTGCTATAAGTGCACCACATGAATGCTGATGGCCCGACGCTGCAGACCGTTTCCCTGAGCACTGAGCTCTCTGAGATTGTGAGCAGCTCCCAAAACGGACATATGGAGTCGTGTTGATAACCAAGCACTTCCTGGATCGCATGCGGAAGGAGCGTAATTCATATTTGTAACAACGGTAATAAGTCTGCATGAAGCACGATTATCATACACGACAAGGAGCATAAGGACCAGTGCAGCTATAGAGCTGTTAGTGGAAGGCAGCTGTTCAGCTTCCTGTGATGCTGGTCTGGAATAGAGCTTAGCCTCTGCCACCATTTATTCCTTCCTGGCTTCATGTAGACATCTGTTAGCAGTCTCAGACCTAAAAATGAAAACTAACCACAAAATAATTATTATGTGGTTAGTTTTAGGATAATTATTAATTATCCTGCATGGATAATAATTATTCAATAATACAATTCTCTCAGATAATAATAAATATAAAAAAGAAAAACATTTTAGAATGTATCTCTTTGATTCATGCATCCTATAATCTACTACTGTAGGTACAGATTCTGTTCTGGAGACTTCCTTGCCTCTTGAGTATTCAGGAAAATCTATACAGTATTCTGTAGCTAAGGAACCGGAACATGGCTGTTTTATCAAAGGACTTTCAGCTCAATGACCCTTGGAAAATTGATATAACTAAAGAAAAAGTAAAAAAAAAATGGACAGAAAGAAATCAGTTGCATTAACAATAAATCCTATTCACAGCCCAGGATGTGATGTCTATTTTAAGGGAAAACTAATTTGAGCTTGCTCCGTGTTTCTTACTGCACAAATATCAGTCTCCTCATTTCCATGGATCAATAAAA
Source organism: Cyprinodon tularosa (assembly GCF_016077235.1). Taxonomy (NCBI): domain Eukaryota; kingdom Metazoa; phylum Chordata; class Actinopteri; order Cyprinodontiformes; family Cyprinodontidae; genus Cyprinodon; species Cyprinodon tularosa. The sequence continues at coordinate 1,460,375 of NW_024038178.1, forward strand.
GAATCAGAAATACATGGAGGTTTATCCTGGGAACATGGGCAAAGATTTATTCAGGAGAGCACAAATCATTTAGCCATGGTGGTCAATTTGTGGGAGTCATTTTACATGTCTTATTTTAGCTGCTCCTTTGATTAATAAAAATTAAAAACTCTAACACTTTTTGGTGTGTGAACCTGAACCACTTGGTTTTATGTAACTTTTGAGTTTAAGATACATCTACTAAAGGCAGGTTTTTGTTTAATAAAAGGGAATACTTGCCTAACTCCTTAATTCTTTGTTAAAATAAATGTTCCATTTTAGAAATTAATTGAAACAGATATTTTCCCCTTTAATGTGCAGCTGTTCTGAGAAAAAAAGATCAGAGATCAGGACAAAAGCATCTCTCAGCGATTTGCTATAGTTCCAGTTTACTTTGCTTGAGGGAAAACCCACAAGTCTTTACGTGGAACAGTTTCAGATCTCCTCCAGTAGACAGAGAACATCAATATGCCCTCAACAGAGGTGTGTTATACTGCTTATTTTGGTATTGGTCTAATATAATGGCAAGTACTGATAAAAATATTAACACTTTTCAGTCTTTAAGTCTGTTATATCATTAAACTTTTGCCCATTAAAAATAGATTTTTTGTTTTTCCTTTACAAAGTTTATAGGTGAATAATTGCGTATGATATTAACTTGATTAACAGGTTAAAAAAAAAAACTGAACTAATTTGTATTTACTATACATAAGTAAAACCAAGTTTCATCCAACCACTGCAGGAATTTTTTTTTAGAATTTTCTAAAATAAAAAAGTAAAAAAAACAGGGTAGACAAAGCATCTGTAGTGTATAAAAGAGTTAAATTGAATATAAAGTATAGATCTCACAACAATAGCATGTAAATGATATCATACCAACTTGGTGTCATTATTTTGTATTGATCTGCCCACTAATAATCCTAATATGGCAAAATAGGCTTAATAAGCATGAATGCCAATGTAGCACATAATTTTAGGAGAAATACAGAAAAAAAAACATTGTATTTGCATCTGGCATAAACTTTGCAGGTTGTAGGATCTCTGTATGTCTGCAGCCTTGAAAAACGCAAATGTCCACATGTGTTTAATGATAACACCCAGCGACAGATCTGTTTTCTGACCTCTGTCATCATGTGGTACAATCCAGCAGCGATTCCTGACCAATACAGGCTATCTAATAACCGTGTACACTATGTTCAATTCATTGCATTATCTGCTGCTGATCAGACAGCAAGAGCCCAAACAGAGCTGAAGAGCTTCATTAGTGCAGAACAGAGCAGATCCATTAGAACTCATTCCTAATGAGCTAATGAGCAGCTGCAGGCCTCAAACAGATCACAAAGATTTCAGTCGTTATTACAGACCACTGGCACTCACTCATCTGACACAGACATGCCCTGGACCTTTTCTTTATTCAGTAAACATTTACTTTTATTTGCTCAGAAAGAGGCAGACTCATCTCCTCAAATGCGGATGAAACAGCTTTACAACTTTCTTACGTTTTACAGGTGGTTATTTTCCGTCAAATGGTCCGGTTCTGTTGATCCTGCATTATGTTCCCAGGTTCAACAGGACCTTAAAGCTGCAGAAATGACAGAACCTATGCAGATCACCTGGGAAGCCAAACCTTTGGTTTTCTGCAAGAAGTTATTTTTATTATTGTTAGATGGAGCCTAGGTGGAAGTTCAACTGAATAAACTGATTACTCGCCTTCATCCGCCTACGACACAGCCAATCAGCTTTAAACCGCGCCTCCACGACAGCCAATCAGCATCCAAACTTCATCTCAAAAGGCCTCAGATCCACAACTCGTCTGCTACCCAGTGCGCAGGCGGTGGTTGCGCTGTGTGACTTCATTCAGATGACCTACTTCAACCGCCTCTAGCCCCTCCTCCACCAGCGTAGCTATAACTTCATCAGAGTTTCATTACTTCTGGACTCTTGCTATCCAGCAGTATCCTTACGATCCGGCAGAAGACTGCCATGTTGAGTCTGGTTCTGCCAGAGTTTTCTTCCCAATGGGAAGTTTTTCCTCCGCACTGTCGCTTCATGCTAGCTCATCATGGACAGGTTATCTCAACCTGTGTTATCAAAACTGGACTTCCATCCATGAAACTCTAGTATCAGCTCACTCTGTCCACTAGACCTCTGCATAAAGCTCAGCATTCTGTGTCGCTAACCAGTAGTCTAGAGACTGACCAACTTCATCTATCTCCACTCCACCACCAGTTTCAGGCCTGGGGGGAACACCCAAAGATTAAGTAATTGTATCAGTAAATTTCTTCTAGTTGTCTTTCTTTCCATGTGAACTTGCTGTAGCATATAGAATGCTCTGCAAGTTTCACATAGGCTCAAACCTTACAAACAATGTGTCATGCAAGATGTTTTAACTAAGTTATTTGATTTTTTTTTTGCAGGTTTTTTGGTTTTAACCACCTGCAGAAAGCAGAACCCAGCAGAACATGCAGAATACAGGAACATCTCGTCTTGTGTTAGAACTTTTGCAGCAGAAAGCAAAGGACCTACTGTGGACTCTTGGGGTAGAAGGGCAATGTGACGTGGCACAGCTCGCTGATATCAAAGGCCGTGGGTTCTGCAGAGATGGCCTGCCTCTTGCTGCGTTGCTGATCTGGCTGCAGAACCAATTTCTGTTGCTGGGCCTGGACCTGTTGGGCTGTGGCGGGTCGTATCACTGAGCGGTACTTGTCCAGCTCATTCTGCAGCCTCTGGATCAGCTCGTCTTTCTGGTCAAGCTCCAGCTCCAGCTCATCAATGAGGGCGTCGCGTTGCCGTAGCTCCTCGATCTTCTCCTGCAGAGCGTACTGCAGGTCCCGCAGGGTTCCCATCGATCCTTCAGGTAATCCAAGGAGGACTACAGATCAGGAGCTCAAAGGGCTTCACTGCACCTTGACCTCTTTGGGATATTCAAGGTCCTTTATGATATATTTGGGAATAAAGTGTTAGCGTGCTCACAATGTACTATATCTCTGCCTCAGCCTTACATATTTGTAAAGTGTTGGAGGCTTTTCTATGTAATTTAAAAGTGCAAATGTTCGTCCCTGGAATATCTGGAATACAAATTACTTCTGGTAGCTTTCCAAGAGTCTCTTTCAGCCAAAAGTCTTTGGAACTCCAGATTCTCAAAGATTTCAACAAACTTCAGAGTTTCTGAATAAAATCCTCCCTTTCAAAGCTGCTACATCTTTTCAAAGGTATTCAGAGCATTATACTGGCTTGGCAGTGGTTCCTTTAGGGTACCTAATCCCTCCTGGTCTAAATCCATTTATTTTGCAAATATTCCAGAAATCTCTGCAGCTATTGTGTCTTTTAAACAGCCAGTAAAGGGTCCCTCGGATTATCACTACATGCCTGACATTCTTAAGGAGATGAGAAACATTTTAGAGTTGTTTTAATAAAAAAAAAAAAAACAGGATTGGGTAATTGAATATGTAAATAATTGTTGGGATTCAAGGCACTTTTATTTTTTTAGGAATTAGAGTTAATCAGGTACTCTGGAAGCAGATTGTTTTTCAACGAAACCATGAAGTAGGTGATTAAAAAGTGATTCACACTGAAATAACTAAAATCCGATTAAATAGCCTATTGGGTGCTGTTTCTGTCCGCGGGTCACATTTCCGACCCAGCTGATGAGATCCAATCAAAACAAATCAGAAGAAAGTGGATCTGGGTTCATCTGTGAGATCCATTAAAAAACTGATGAATAATCCGGAGAAATACTGACAGAAACAAAGTTTGGTCTACGTTCAGTCTGAGGAGCGCTGAGGGAAATTACCCGCAGAGAATATCCAAACCATCGCCGGACGGATTTCATTAAAGTGCGAAAACCAATAGAAAAAAAAACTGCAGGAATCCAGCTGCTCACTTTTTTCCAAAAAAAAAAAAAAAAAAACGCGTTTTAATCCCTCTCGACAGCGCGAATTATAAAACCCGGAGCCTCCAGCAGGATGTTGAGGGAAATTAGAGGACAAATGGAGGAGAAAAGGTGCAGAGGAGCGGCATACAGGAGACCTTAGAGCTGCGAGCCTTTAGAGAGCTGATCTGAACAGTTTCATCTGCAACATTTCAAGCTGAAGCGGCTGAGAAAGAGAGAGAGGAGGAAAGTTAGGCTGCCTCAGCTCCTCTTCATCACCTGTCCTCCTCCTCCTCACCTGTTCTCATCAGCATCACCAATCCTTCTAGCTCCCCCTCATCACTTGTTCAGCTTTTCTAATTTAGGAAATAAATGGAGGAGTTTAACTGATGGTCCCTCGCAATCTCATTGTTATGGTTTCGGTTCTGTTCCAAGTTTCATCTCTGAGTTTTTTATTGGTCTTATTTCCATTTTTGAGTTCTAGTTTTTTTTTATTGTATGTGAGTTCTTAGATATTTGTCCTCTTGTGTCGCTCTCCTTTTCCTTAGCTCCCTTCTTGCCTCCTCTGTTCACACCTGCTCCCAATCTGCTAATTAGCCTGATCTTTTCTAATTAAACAGTTCAACTGAAACATCATTAGTTCAACTTTTTTATTTTCTTTATTCCAACTTTTTTAATATTCTTTTTTGTTTCTGCATTTTTTGTTTTATTTTATTTTATTTTTCCTACTTGCTTTGCTTCTGTTTTATTTTACTATGTTTTAATCATGTAAAGAATTTGCATCGTCTTTGTACTGAATTGTGCTATACAAATACATTTCCCTTGCCTGTTGCCTTTGCCTCTTTGTTTCTCTCTCCCATTAACCCTCCTATTCAGTCACTATTGGCTTGTTTGTCATCATTTCTTTGCCCCCTTGTTGTGAGTATTCCTGTTTTTCAGTTTTTGTGGATTTATGTTTTTGGATTTTTGCTTCTGTTACATTTTTTGTTACTAAAAGTTCAGGAAACCACTTCAGGTTCAGTGTCTGCATTTGGGTCCTCCATCAAACCTCCTCATCCACTTGACACTCATCATCGAACCCCGTTTCATCTGAAGGTTACTTACATTTTTTTAAACATCAGGGATTTGTTCTCTTTTTTATATTTAGTTTCTTGATTTGATTAAAATTATCCCTTTAATCCAAGGTGCAATGAAGTGAAGCCATGCTGTCCTAATTTTTCTTAACGCTTTATAGGGCACTCTGTGAAATATTTAGAAAATCAACATTTCAAGCCAATAATGTTATTGGAGGGGGGGGGGGGGGGGGGGGGGGGGGGGGGTCCATTGTAAGGGGATCCAAAATGCAAACTTGCCTTATACAGGGTTAAACTGATTCCAAGCAAATTTAAGAGGAGAAAAATACTGAAAAGAATTCTTAGTTTGGAATATCAAGGCTGCCAGAGTAACAACGACGCTGGACTCAATCAATACATCAACTGAAAACATTTGTTCAGGTTTAGATTCAGATTCTATTTTTTTTAATGTCAGAGAAAATAAAAAAAGTGTATCTTTTTGGATTTATTTATTTTTTATCTGGATTATTGCAATACATCAGGAAACCAGGAGCCATAAACTAGTTAAACATCAACATCCTATCTATGTGTAATATTCTGTGCATAACGCATTGGAACAATAGTTGTGAAACTGGTCCATAGTTCTATTTATACCAAATCTTTCTGTATTGGCATCAATGTTTGGCCTGCTGTGTTCAAACCCAGCATTTTCCTGCAGATATTTTTCAGAAGACTAAAACAAATTAATCTGAAAAGGAGACATTAATACATGAATTTTACACAGAAACTGTTCTTTAAAATTCTCCCTTTTCTCATTATTGCTTTTAGAGAACATGTATATCTGTGCAACAATGTTCTGATCAGATTGAAGTAAAAATCACCCACAGGAGTATGATTTACCAACTTCTGTTAAGGAATGAATGTTTTTGTAGTCAGATTACCCTCTCTGCTGGTGCATTGCTGTCATTACAATACAAAGACCAATAAAAAAGCAAACAAACAAATTATCGGAATTTGTTAACAATAGTTAAAAAACTTATAATTATTTTCCTTCTTAAAACTTTTTGTTTATTATTATTAAATCTGTTTTGATCTCCAAACATCCCTGATATGAAATGTTAATTTACTTTCTGTTTTTTTTTTTTTTTATATATATATTTTTATTCCAACCTGAAAGGGAAAAAAAAATGCTCACATTTGGCATAAATAATAATAATAATAAACATTATAATAAAAAAAAGAGTTTTGGAAGAGGCTTAAAAGAGCTAATCATGTCCAAAACCTTTCAGTCAGAAACAACTTAAATTTGATATTCACTGTAACTTGAGAAAAAGTGTTGACACAAAACATTATGCTTGATAATAACAAAGATCTATATAGCCCACATTAAAAGTATATTGAGTATTAATATAGTATTAATAATACTCAATAATAACTATACCCTTTTTTGTAAATAAATATGCAACAAGTTTTCACTATAGACTATAGATCATAACCGTCATTATCACAGTATAATCCTTAATAATAATAAAAGCACTCATAATAATCTCTTTATAATCACAGTGCACAGTATAATATTGAACAAATATAGTACTCTAATATTTGATTAGGATATACATATACAGGTGTTTTGGTTTAAACTAAAAACTTACTGTTTCAGCTTGTTGTCCGATTTTCAAAAAAAAAAAACTTTTTAAAAAGGAGCCAAACGTCATACAAAAAGCTGATTAAAAGCTCCTAAGGAATCTATATTTTTTAGGATTCAAGGAGCAGTTGATGGTGTATTTTAGATCCCCCTTCAAAAAAATGTAAAATAATAAATAAATGGAATAGAAATAAATCATCATAACATTACCACATGATTTCAGGTGGTGCTGACTAGTTTCATTTATTGATTAATTCTATCTCCCATTAAACACCTGATTTGATGGTTCAAATCAAATGATTGTATTTAATCTTATGGTAAATAAAAATTAGCACCTAGGCATTCAACTTGCTTTTATAAACTTTTTTGAATGAATGGATTCTCATTTCAGCCATTTAATTCCTATGTGATCCATTATGACACCAACTTTGCAATAAATCCGGTCATCCCTTTTAATTGCTAAATATTTTGCAGCCAACTGGAATTGATGGGAGCTCAACTTAAATGAAGAAATGAAATCACATGTCAGTGCCAGCTGATGCTGGAGAACATAGTGAACAGAGGTCACCAACATTCTGCTTAGTCTGAATGCCTAACTTCTTTTGTCTATCAAATTTACTCCCAGACAGTGTGAAAGCTGTGTCAAAGCTTTAAAAACAGTCATATAAAGTATGTGAAGACGTGAATGAGCCTTAGATGCATGTGAAAAAGTCTATCTCTGTCTGCTAACATAATAGATGAATGTGGGTTTAGCAGTCAGGCATTTTCGACCAACAGTATCTGACATCACAAATGTGCTTCCGGATAAATGGACTCCAATTCCTATAAACCCACACAGCACCTGCTATAGAGGCCCATGCCACACTGAAACCAATGGGTAAATAATGGGATTTCACTCAAATATGTTTGGATATGAAGAGAGAGGAGTGAAAAAGTTTGGGAATAAAATGTAAATTGTTGCCCTCAGCATTATGACTTCCAGCTGTGTGTTCTCACCTGAGTGTGTCCAAGGAAAGCTCTGCCTCCCTCAGGTGCTTAGAGAAGCTGGCAAAGTTCTACCCAATCAGCTGATGATGGCACCAATACAACAGACTGAATCTAAAATTTTTACAAAATCATCTGTCTGAGTAACAGAATGAAAAAGAAAGGTAAACTACAAGTCAACCTTCAAGTGTTATAAGTTGACTAAAAAACTATCTAACAACTACTCTGTTTATCTTGTATTGTGTTCTGCTGCAATCTGTAGACTGTTGGTGGTAGAAAAGTAGCTGAACTGTGGAGAAAAGAAGGGGCAAAGGCAGAGGAGGGCAAGGGAGGCCCTGGATCCCCTATAAAGTTACCAGTTTGTTACTCAAATAAAGGTAAAAATTGCCCGGGCCTCTATTTACTTTAATTAAAAGTTAGTTAGTTAGTTTTTTAACAACCAAGTTAGTAAAACATAGGATATTGGCCTTTAATGATTCATTAAAAATTAGCTGTTGCAATAAATAAATTTATGTTAAACTAAATCTGCTGCCATATATCCAATCATCCTTTCATAAACACATTTACACACTGACGTGCAAAATTGTGTTTTAGAGTTTAATTTTTGTTGCAATATCAATAAAGGGCAGATTATATATGGAAAGAATATCCCCTCTGGTCTTACACATACTTTAATATATTTAATGTTGAGAAACTACAATTGCAAATTATAGAGAAACATATTAATTTTCATATTTTTTGCACCCTGAAATAGACCCCCCCATCTCAGCCTCAGAATACAAAGCTTAAACATTACTCATATTGTTGTGTAATTAACAGATATCTTTTAATTGTTGATGTAAAATAAGTAAATAACTTATATAACTATGCTAATTTTCCTCAACTGATGTCCATAAGCCTCCATCAGTACTATGACGCCATCTACTGTGTCTTCACCTGTGTCAGCTGACTTTCACTGACCGTTCTGAAAGCAGGACGCCATGGTAACCACCTGATAACATCATCACCTCTCACCGGATTTCTTCTGGTGGCTCTATTTGATATTCCAGCTGCTTGTAAAATCCCTCCAAATGACTTCCTTTGCATGCAATGGCTGCCATACATTATATGCATTAGTACTCTGGTCTCTCTGGCCTTTTAATCTGAAATCAAACTTTTTATTCTTTATCCTCTTTTTCCTTTAAAAAACTTTGAATTTTCCATTATAAGTGTAGCTTTATTAAAGGATGCAGTACTATAGTCACACTTGCCTTGTGATGATAATGACAAATATCATTATGACAACAGCTATGATGATAACAATTTGTTTATACAGTTTTCTTTCAAAAAAAAAAAAGAATTGATGCAAATGAAATAAGTCCATTTGGATCCGCATACACACTACATGATTAGCTTAACTGAATATTATTAAAACAAATATCATAGATAAAATTTGCAATGTTCAAATTAGTTCCATTTTCACTGAAAATCAATGAGTTTCATCCACAAAGGAGCACACAGCATATCTGCGACTTTGTGATGATTGTGTTTTTTTGTTTATCTATTTATTTGTTTTTGGTTGAATTGTTTTTCACAGCTTACACTACTTACAGTACGTTAGACAGAGTTTAACAATTGAATTATGAATCCAATGCACTTACTGCACTATTTGATGCCCCCAACCCCCTTCCTTGATGATACATATCCTTTGACCTCTTTTGCAAAATATAAGAATGATGTTCCTGCTTTTACCACCCTTTTGGCGAAACCATTGATTGTTTTATACCGGAAATAATCTGTATCACCTTCACACATTCTCTATTGTCAATAACCAGAAGTGGAATGTTTATGACTCTATGGAGACCATTCCTTTACTATGTTAACAATTCTGATATCACACTTATTCTAGACCCCAATGCTATCTATTTAAGTTATTTAGCTATTTGAATTTGTACTGTTTTAGGCATTTGCTGTTTGATGATGTGCAGGTTTTTGTTTGTTTTGAATGTCAGCTGTTTGTATGCTTTTTGTTTGTATGCTTGGGGGTTCATTCTTCTTAAAAAAGGAAAATATACTTTATTGAGATATGTTATTTGTGATCTTTTTGTGAAATAAAGATAGTGAAATGAAAATAATTGCGGTTTATAGTAGTTAACAATGGTACCCAACAGCTTTGAATAAAGCAAAAAAGAAAACATTCTTAAAGGCTTTAGGTTTTTTAGAGAATTTTTGAACAAAAATTTCACAGCAGAATGACATTACATGTTCGGAAAAGGATTAGAGCCATTGAAAAAAAAAACAAAAGAAAAAAATGTTATCGATGGGAAAAAAGTTAAAAAAAATTTCTCAGAATTCTAACTTTAATCTCACAATTCTGACTTTTTTCCCATATTAAACTGAAATAAAATTTAAAAATCAGTTAACTTTTTTTTTTTCCAGTGGCTCTTATGCTTTTCTATGTAAATGTCATTAGCTTGGAAAGTGTGTGTGTTTGTTTTATTTTATTTTTTTTTTACATTATTTTGTACAAAAATTATTCCAAAGAAGAAAATCTGGGTTCCCTTTTATTAAACATTTTCTGTATTTCCTTATTCCAAAACCTAAAAATACTGTTGGTTGTTTAAAATGGCAAAAGATTTTCGAATAGAAAAAAATATATATTTTTATTCAATGGTCATGTAATAAAGAAATAACTGAATTATAATCAGGTATGTAAAAGGGGCGTAATGTCCAAAGCACATACTGTATGAGTTTGTTGTCCATGTGTTATACAAGGATAACAGCTGCTTTTTTTCTGCAGTTGGTTTCTTTGGTTTGTCTGTTAAAATGTTTCTCTAATCACATAGAACAATATGAGAGATATGAGAAAAATAATTCAAATGATTATAAGAACACAGGAGATTCTGTTAGAAAAATGTTAAATCTAATAGATCTTGATTTTACCTCCAATATTCATGTTTGTCAGAAACATTTTTAGGCCTTTAGAGACAGTTCTCTGGAGCAGCTGGAAAGGCCTCTGATCCGGATCCTGTCGGTCAAAGGCCTCATGAGACCCACATACACACACACTGACCTGCCTCAGTTAGTCCACAGATAGCAGCAGGTTAAACATTAACGTCCTGCAGCTTGTAAAGCTAACACCAGGACAGTGAACCTTTGGAGTTTGATATGATGTGATCACACACAAACACACGCAACACAAACACACACACACTGACACAGGGGGCTCTCACACACACTTCCACTCAGAATGACACAGCTCTGATCGGAGGCAGGTGATCTCTGAAATTGCTCAGGTGAGTTTTTCTGATTTTTATACAAAAAAATCTGCTTTAAAGCATCAACTTGGAGAGAGATACACATGAAGTATGATTTTCTCGCCTTCTCTTTTTCTCTGCTGTGTGTTGAGGCTGAAAACTGAGCAAACAGCCGGGGTATGTGGTGACTGAGCTGCGTTCAACAGCTGTTTGAGCTTCTTCTGTCAGTGAAAGTGTTTCTCTTGATGTTTCCGGGCCACTTTAACACCAGTTTAATTTCCTTACTGGTATAAGACTGGAAGCTATGCCCTATAATCTAACGTTTCAATCAGGTCAAATCCTTTTTTTAAAATGTGCAAAATAGCAATCCTAATGCCATGGTTAGAAAATTTAAAGTATTTGCAATTTAAATAAATCTTCATTTCTTTTTTATGCTTAATTTTATGTGATATTTCAAAGCAGGGAAGATTGGAGCATGTGGAGGGGAAAAAACATCAAACTCAGTTCAAATCTTTAATTTGTGTTAAAATTGAATCTTGTATTATTATTCATTTAGCTGAAACGTTTCCTGCCAAATTTGCTGCTGTGAAAAGAACCATTTTAGATTGAATCCTGATTCTTAAATACTGATTAAATCCTCAATGTTTATCAGTCTGCAGCAGCTCCAAAATAAAAATGGAAGAAAATTAATTATGTTAATGTCGACGTTATATCGAATCCAATTTTAACCTTTCAAACATTTTCTTTACTAATTTCACTGGGAGGAGAGTTAGGTGGAACATTATGCTGATCTCTTCACATGCTAATCTTCACTGAGCATGTGCAGTTAATCAACTGGTTTATTCAGAAAGCTCTGACTCAGACCAGAAGTCACCTGAGGATATCTGAAAGAAGACTTTTTTAAATTGGGATTTAAACATAAACTATCACATATTATCAGATTTTTGTAAATTTATATAAATTTTAATGGAGGAATTGATCTCTGCATTTAACCCATCTCCTTGTGGGAGCAGTGGCCACTGTGTGGCATCAGGGGAGCAGAGTGGGGGTTAAGGGTCTTTGCTCAGGGAGCCAAAGTGGCAGTCTTTGGGAGTGGGGCTTGAAATCACAACTTCTAGATCCCAAGTGCAATGCCTTAACCACTAGGACGCCAATCCCCATAATTGTATTTTTTCACAATAGCGCTAAACTTTGAAAACATGTATTAGACACAAATATCATTATCAGTTTTTCGAATTATTTTAAGAGAAACTGCAATGCTATGAAAGCTTAATTTTTAAGACATTAAGAAAGTCAATTATTTTTAGCAGCTTTGCTTAAAAAAAATTTTTTTTTTTTCAAAAGTTATGGTTAATTCACTATCTTAGTAAGTAAAATATAAAGATTAATCTGCACCAAAATAGATTGAATGAAAACATTTATTTGAGGCAACTTTAGCTATAAGTTAATTAATTAGAATAATTAAACTAGCAGCCTCTGACAAGTACTGCCTTCTGCTGGTCAGAGTGGAAACTACAACCATCTTGTTACAAAACACAGCTGCATTAGTACTGTAGATGGGGCTGCTCTAAATCCTGCTCATAGAGCACTAAAATTTAACTTGTGGGAACTTGAATGTTTTTACAGCTTTCTTAGACAGCTGTGAGGGATTTAATGAGCTATTCACAGTTTTCCTGTTATGTCTGTGTAGGTAATTTTAGTTCCTAAGACAATCCTACAGGAAGTTTCTCATTAGAAACAGTAGTAATGTAAATAATCAGAGGTGATGGGATTAAGTCTTGATGTTTTATACAATCAGATAATTAAAGCATTTTATTGTTATAGATAAAATTAGATTGTTTTTTTTTTAAGGTTTGACTTCTTAATCAGTTTCACTGTTAACAAAGGTTAGTCTCCTGTCCCGATTGAGAATTAAATAAAATTTATAGATAACAAGATTTTAATGAAACATTTCTGGAAGCGTTGCGATCAAAGTCCTCCATGAGGCGGAAAGCTGCAGAAAACAGGTTAAAAATCAGATACAGTTGCTTTGTTCATGAATCAAATTCATGTTTTCTTGATGTTTAAAGCAGAAAAGACAACATTTTAAACTTAATGAGTTGGATCTTTAATAAATGTTAGTCCTGATTAAGTAAAAAATTTAATTAAGAAAAATATTGTTAACTGCTTTCTATGAGCTACAATAAGATTATAAACTGTAGGGGCTGGGAAAAGAGGAAGGCAGGAGGGCTTCTAGAAATAAAGCAGTATAAAATGTAAATCTGGATATAGCTCAGGCTCTTTTTCTATTTTAATGTAAGCTTTTATAAACATTTTGTTACATGCAATCTCATGCGTTTTTCTGAATTATCTATGAACATACTCCAAACACTGCTGCAAAATGTCTTAAATATTGTGAACTCTATGCTGCAGTTTTGATATCAGACTGCACAATGTGTTCTCATCTGCACAGAGAGCATAATTTGTTTTCATTTCTTTCCCTTAGTAGACTTTATATTTTAAAGTGTGCTTGACTGCATTAAACGGTAATATGATGTGTCGGAGTAAAATACTCTTGCAGATATATGTCCTGATTAATTATGTCAACTCTAAAAAATAGATATTTGTCAAAAAACTAAACATTCCACGTATGATATACATTAAACCCTGAATTATCCCAGATAACAGACACTCTTCCTGTGTTTCTAATTATGAAGCTCATCATGTAAAAGCAGGAGGACTGAGGCTGTGATTTCACAAATGTGGAGAATAGACTTAGACCCATAACTGAATTACCCTGTCACTGTCTTTAAAAAGGAATGTGTTCAATATAGAAACAGTTATCAAGAGCAGAATCCTCTATCTGCATTTCTACAGAAACCTAGATATGGTTGATATACGCCATTTTATTTATGCAGCTTTAAGTGGCGGATAAGGTGATGTAGGAGGTTATTTATGAATTCTATTGGAGAAGCTGTCAGGATTAGGTTGTGATGTCAGGACCCAAATGCAGAGACAGGGAGGCAGAGGTGGTTTTCTTGATGATTTAATGAAGTGTTTTCAAACAACTGAGGCAGGATTCCAAAAATCCAAAAATAAATCCGACAAGAAAAAAGTTAAACCAACCAGAAAACATGGAGACTTCAGGGGGAAAACTATCACGAGGAGAAAGACTCAGAGAGATGAAATTGGAGGAAGTTTGATGAGAAATAAGCGCTGAGGAACTGAACAGAGAGTATTTATGGGAGACTAAAACAAAAAGAGGACTAATGAGCAGATTGGAAGCAGGTGTGGATAGAGCAGACAGGAAAAGTAGCTAGGAAAGAGGAGAACACCAGAGGGCAGCAGAGGGCAACAAATAAAAACCTGAAAACTGAAGAATAACCAGAGAAGACAAAAAAAATCAAACCACTAAAACTAGAAAACATAGAGCAAAGTAAAACAGAGGACTCAAAAGAAAACATAACAGAACCAAAACTGTGACAGAAACTAGAATTAAACCTAATTGAAGGAAGGAATAATTATTCAAAGGTCATCCACTAGTGATCTTTTTTTAGTTTAAGTCAGTTTTTTACTTTAAGTTAGTTTTAATAACTAATTAATTACTGATATAAAATAAAACAGAAGAAATGTTAAAATTGAGCCATTTTTTCTAGATTATTTGCTCTGTTGTTTAGTTTGCCATCCAGGAAGCTGCTCACCGTTGGAAAGAACTGATTTTCTAAATTAAAAAGACTAACTGTGAGAGGACCAATTGGCCAAGCTTGGTTATCGTGAAAGTGTTGGTCTTAGTTTATAACCTAAATTTCTGACATCGGGGAATTATTCCTGTGGGTTAATCTGAAATTATTACCATTATGTTTTTGGTAAGATCTCCATAAACAACAGGCTGGTAACTGAGCTTTGCGCTTTCACTAGCTGAGCTTATTAGGTCTCCTTACAACCCTATCAGCAAGAGCTCCTGTAGACTGAATGTTTAAGGAAAAAATACCTAGTTGTGGACTTCATGAGATCTGAAATGAAAAACAGCTGCAGAAGTTTGGTTTTCAATGGACAGAACATTGAGAAAGTGTAAACTGCTTGGTCATGGAGCTGCAGTTTGTTTAACTTTGATTTGATTTTGGGTTTCATGATGCAGTTTTTCTCAGAAAAAATGATAAAATCTGAGTTTTATTTAGTAGGGAGGGAATCTATCCCTTAAAGGGATGTTTGCTGAATAAATTCAGTGAAAGCTCATCCTGATTTCAGCTGCAGCCACTTCCTCCCTGCAGGACGGAGAGATGGACTGTCAGGCTGTCCACAGTCTCTGTTAATGATCAGCCAGCAGACCTTGACCTCCTCACTGCTCATATCTGCCGCACAGATTAGGAAAACAAGGCGAGGAGCCGCAGATCTGTAAGGACATAATGTCTCAGCAGTGACATGAGTTGATCCAACAGAGGCTGAAACAGAGATGACACCTAAAAAATATCTTCAAGCTAAACCACAGAAATAAACAGGGAATTTGAAAGAAATTAAATTAAGTTTATTCCTAATCAAATCTGGGGGGAAATCTATTAAAAATAAAAAAGCTAAAATAATTTTTGTTGCATAATAGGAAATTGCCTTAAACTAAAGCTAAACTTTAGACCCTTTGAAGTAAATTCACATTTATTCTTTGTTAAAGCAAATCTATCATCATCCCATATTTATAATTTTAAAAAATTGCTATATCCCTTAGATTGAGAGAACCTATCTGGTCCATGGCCCTTTTCAGAAAACCTCCTCCAAGTTAGTTGGACCTCAGTTATTCAAAATGCTTTATTCACATCTGATTTTGATATCTAATAGATCAAAAGAGATTAAAAACTTAAACTACCAGCAGATACCTTTTGGCTTTGGAACAGAATAGCCTTACTTTATTGATCTTTATGAAACTAACCACACATATTTCACAATGGTTTTTCTGGTATTTTTGTTGTTTTCTGCTAAACATACCAAAAAAGCTTCAGTTTAGTTTAATCAGTCTAAATTCCATTGCAACCTTTTGGGAGATTTTAGCCTTTCTTGGATGTTTTTTCAAAAGTTCAATCCTCTTAGCAGCTCAACAGATGCTGCTGTTTGCCTCTTTAACTGGTTTTGGGTCTTTTCATCTGTGCAGGAGAAACATTCAGTTTAACTAAGTCACAGATATCATTATAACCTTTGTACAGTTTTTGTACCATCTTGAACCCTCTCTACAAAGTACTACTCTCTGTAACAGGAAAGTTGGAATTCCTTAAGATGATAAAGATTTCTTAATTGTATTAAACATTGCTTCATAAGTTAGCAGGTGTGCACTGAAGAACCATTTATTCAGAAAACGAAAAAAAATGTGTCTCTCCAAAGTTTTTTTTTTTTTTATATATTACATCATTGAACAGATATAGATATATCTTTTCTGGCCAGAAATTTTTTTTTTTTTTCTAGGGAGCTGCCTGTAGCTTTCATCTGTAATTTAATGACTTAACCACAAACATGCAGCTTGTAGGGTTTAGTCCAAAGCCTACCGAGGTGAGGTACAAATGATGAAATTAGGGATACACAGTGATCTCAAAACAGGAGCAAAACACAATATCAGATACATCATCACAAACAGTTTGACCTTCTATAATTACCTACAGCCCATGCAGACTGTTATTCATCTTCAGAACATTAGAAGTAGTTTTACACCGATACCAGTATCGGGCCGAGCCCCGATCCAACACTAAAATGGTGGTATCGATATCAGTGAGTACCAACAAATAGGGCATTGATACCATTTTGAGAGCCAAAAGTTTATTCAACTATTGTCACCCATTCCAGGTAGGCAATACAAAGTTCTACTGGATTCACTTTGTATTAGTCTTTTTCCTGCTTCACAAAGGTAGGCAGCAGCTTGACAAAGCCATGATGGCAATTATTTTACATCCAAGTAGTATACAGTTCCTTATATACAGACACATCAATTTCAAACAGATGGTATCGTTATGGTATTGGCATGTGCCAATCCTGCACAGCTAGGTATCACGTTTCGGTATTGGGGCCGAAAAAATTAAATTGGCACAACACTAATCATAAGTAAAATATGCTATGTCTATTTTTTACAGTGAGCTCCCCTAATTTCCCTGATTCACAATCTGCTGTTAATCACACCCAATGGAATCCAATCAGAAGGGAAGTGGGGACGGGCTGGCGGGGACACAGAAAGAAGTAGCTCTAAGAGCACTTACCCAAAGGACCGGATACCAGCTGAGACAGGTGGGGACAGAACTATGCACTGCAAAAACAATCCAGAAATAAGTAAAAAATGGCTTAAATTAAGTATATTTAGCCTTAATTTGAGCAGGTAAATAAGATGATTTGCCAATGGAATGAGTATTTTCACTCTTAAAATAAGATAGTTAGATAATATTTACTTGAAATAAGACGATAAAATAGTTTTTTCTTATTTTAAAAGGAAATTGTCTTGTTCCATTGGCAAAGTGTCTTACTTACCTCCTCAAATCAAGGAAAAACACACTTATTTTAAGAAAAAATAACTTATTGAGATTTATATTTTTTGCAGTGTGGAAAAAACATCTTTCTCCATGCTGCTGCTCCTAACCTGGTTTTCTGTTTTTAAGGAGAACGGCCAGCGGCGGTATGGTGGTCCACCACCTGACTGGGATGGGCCACCTCCTGAGAGAGGCAGTGAGATATTTGTGGGAAAACTCCCAAGAGACCTCTTTGAAGATGAACTGGTTCCGTTGTGTGAGAAGGTGAGACATGGAGGACTACAGTTGGGAATATCTCCTTATGATCCTATTTTCTAATGTTCTTGCATTCCCTGACCCTGGCATCAGTTTGGAAAGATCTATGAGGTGAGGATGATGATGGACTTCAACGGGAACAACAGAGGTTACGCCTTTGTCACCTTCAGCAACAAACAGGAAGCCAGGACAGCCATGAAGCAGCTTAACAACTATGAGATCAGGTCAGACGATTCTCTACTTACAACAACAGCTTTTAATACTGTCAGGAATCTGATCTGTCCCAAAAGTAATAACTGATATAATGATGCAACCCTTATTTAACCCTAACCCTTACCCTGACCTGAACCAAACATCTAGCATCCCAATAATTACCAATGAGCATGTCAGAAACAAGTTAAACACTGCTATCTATTGACTGAACACATAAGCAACTCTACATTTTGATTAAAAGAACCAATACAAATTCAGGTTCATTAGATATGCGGGATAGTTTCATAAGCAATGATGAGCAGTATAATTAAGAGACTTAATGTCTGAATTACCTTTATCTGTAGCCAGCTGCTTGTTTTACAAATTAATTGGGTTGTTATTTGCAAAGACCAATATATTGCTTTAATCTGACATTGTATAGGATTTTTTTCCTTTATGTCTCCCAGGAACGGGCGCCTCCTCGGTGTCTGTGCGAGTGTGGATAACTGCCGTCTGTTTGTCGGAGGGATTCCTAAAACAAAGAAGCGTGATGAGATCCTGACGGAGATGCGGAAGGTCACCGATGGAGTTGTGGATGTTATCGTGTATCCAAGCGCTGCAGACAAATCCAAGAACAGAGGTTTCGCCTTTGTAGAGTATGAGAGTCACCGAGCAGCCGCCATGGCCCGACGCAAGCTCCTGCCAGGTAGAGCCTGAACTATGTAGATACAGAAAATGCTCTATGTTTAACCTCTAAATTACATTTTTTATCCTAAAAAAACCCAGCTGTCTTTCCCTTCATGAGACTATGAATATGTAAATGGATATCATAGCCATATAGAGAAAAAATCACTAGCAAAGCCAAAAACAAACCTTAATATTATCGATACATCATAAAAACAGTCAAAGTCTCCACTTGTCCAAGCATCAGCCAGTCAAAGTCAATGTTACTGCTGATGGGTCTTGTGATATGATAGCAGATACCTGAGATACCATGCTTGAATCAGAACCTTTATTGTTTCTGTATGATCTTAGATACACCTGTCTTCAGATGTGTCTATAGTTACAGTCAGTTGGAAAGTGTCTTGATACAGTCATTCATACCTTCTACACAACAGTAAACTATGGCTGTTTTGTTTCCTGGTTTAGGAAATGCATTTTGACCACACCTGGTCAAATGTTAGTTTTTGTCTGAAAAAATTCCAGCAGCTAAATGTTCTTAAGTGATGGTATTACTGAACAATACATTAGTAAATGGAACAATTCTGCACCTGCAGTGATGAGGGTGCTGCTTTTGTCTCTCGGGGAAGAATGAATGAAGAACAGCTTCATAGAAGTTCCAGTCCTCTCCCATGTGGTTTTAAGATTCGCATCCCAGTAGACTAGAAAGAGATAATGAAGAGAATTATTTATCTGCTAGTGGGGCTTGGGGTATATTCCATCCTCTTCCACATCAAGATGATTTAACTTAGCTGGTGCATTTGATGAGCAGGAGATCCAGAGCATGTTGAAAGCAATGATTCCTAGATACACAGCTGGATGGATGGATGGATGGATGGATGGATGGATGGATGGATGGATGGATGGATGGATGGATGGATGGATGGATGGATGGATGGATGGATGGATGGATGGATGGATGGATGGATGGATGGATGGATGGATGGATAAAACCACTTCATTTCATTCTGTGGTAGTTCCTGCACTGATGGCTTCATGGGTGAACCCTCCTTCAGCCATCAACCAACTATACACAATGCAGGAAATTTTCAACCTACTGAAGAAGCTTGAAATAGGATGAAGCACCATGAAAAACCTTCAAAACAGTTCATTGTTTCACACAGTATGCAGGGAGTACCAACCCTGCCTTCACTATATGTTGCTGAAGGTGTAATTGTCAAAAATGTAGATATTTTGACGCTTGCTTATGCATCCTCTTTTCTTATATTACCGTGAGCAGCAACTCATATGGTCCATATTGACATCCAGTATTGATCACACTAACATCCAGTATTGTGCAGACGCAGGTTTCAAATCTCAACCTCTTTTCCTCAAGCAGCTCTTTAGGGTCTCATTAGTTCCTGCTACTTTTTAACATCTTCTGTTTGCAGATCATACTCTTTGGTCCAGCGGTAAATGTTATCTATTTCAGAAACCTGAACAACAATTGTGATCAAACACTTGTGCAGAAAGATTAAAGGCATGTGTCCTTTGTCTCAGGTCGGATTCAGCTTTGGGGTCATCCTATTGCAGTGGACTGGGCAGAGCCTGAGGTAGAGGTTGATGAGGATACCATGGCAACTGTTAAGATTCTGTATGTGCGGAACCTAATGCTGCAAACCACAGAGGAGACCATAGAGAAGGAGTTTAACAGCTTGAAACCAGGTAAGACAAGGATTGATGGAAACTCTCATCTCACATTGTCCTTAAATGCAGCAACAGCAGAGAAAATCACCCTAAATTTTCTAACATAGCCCCAGAAAAGTCAGTAAAAACCTTACATAGAAAGACAATGTGTCTTGAATACAAAATTAGGAATATGGGTGGGCAATATAGACTTAAGATCTCATCACAATATGCTGTGTAGGTACCATGACAACAACAAAACTGATCACAAAAACTTAATTATTACTTATTTTCTGTATTTTATAGGTAGTTGTATGACACATTGTATGAGTACATGCACAGAAATTATATCTCGACGATCACAAATACTGCCCTGGTAAAATATAGCCATTAAAAATTTCCTTCTTCAGGCAACTATTTATACAAAGAAGAATTATTTTAATAATCTGCACAAAGATACAGCATTTCCTATTTTTCTTTTAATTTAATAGTGATCCGTTTAATAAAACAATGAAAAAATTACATTTGGCATTTTTATGAGTTTTAATGTATCATCCATCCTAATGTACTTTTAGATGATCAATTCAACTTTTTTTCATGACGGCAAGTTTATCAGGATAATGACAAACAATAATATAAATAATAATATAATTATGTTCATCCGTAATCAGAAAATGAAACATTTCATTCATGTACAGTATTTGAATTTTTCAAATTCCAACTAAATGATAGAAAACTGCAAACAATCCTGATCACAAACCTATTTTAGAAACTGACTCATCCGGAGCTAAAGCTTTATTAAAAGAGCATTAAATTAAACTATAAGTTAGCCATACTTAACTAATATTCAGGAAAAACACTGAAAACTCTCCAAAACACAATGTAACTTCCATTAAAGTCATACATAGTGTTCAGATCAGCGAAAAAGAAAGAAGAAAATGTGTTATCCTGTTCAAAAAGTCCTTCAGACAATTATCAAAAGAGTAAAACTATGTCTTTGATGTATTTGTGTGTCATTATGTTATAAATGTTTTGAATATTTGAAGCTTTAGTAAGCTATAAATTATCAAAGTAGATGCCAGTAAAGGTCATGTATGATGTTGCAGGTGCAGTGGAGCGAGTGAAGAAGATCAGAGACTATGCCTTTGTACATTTCAGTCAGAGAGAAGACGCTATTAACGCGATGAACGCTCTCAATGGAAAGGTCAGCTCTGAGTCTCTGTCTACCATTCCTCTGTGGTTTCAAACAGAAACAAGATATGATTTCATCCTTAAAATAAAATAGCAGTAACTTAACCAACGTTAAGTGTGACCTTCCACTCTGTTATGTACATAAAAAAAAAAATCAGATGGAAATGGTTCCACTCCAATATGTTGAGGAAAACCAATGCAAGCCTTTTTTTTTTTTTTTTTCCCTCAGCTTAACTCGCAAACGACTTGTCTAAATAAACTTCTGTGTTGGTAGAAATTTTTGGGGCTAACATTATTTTCTTTCAGAGTCAACATGGCGGTAAACTCCTCCATTCTCTCCTTGCCTGCAGGTGGTGGACGGCTCTCCTATCGAGGTGACTTTGGCCAAGCCAGTGGATAAGGACAGCTATGTTCGGTACACCAGAGGAACCGGAGGAAGAGGAGGCTCGGTTTTGCAGACTGACTACACAGCTTATACTTTGGGACAGGTAGAACTGGAGGGTCCAGAAACATCACAAATATAAGTTGATTTCAGGAATTTGGGTTTTCATTTCTCTAATATTAAACAATTTATAGTTTAGTGCTAAAGGTTTAAAACATTTCAGATGATGCTCATGCAAACATAACATTTCTGCCAATACTGGGTCCTTACCTTAAAGGTATAGGGGAGGATGTTCTTTTTATGGGTGGATCATCAAAATAAGTTGTCCTACTAATTGTCAATCATTCTGGCACGTAACATGGCCGTTTACATATGGCCGTCATACGGGCTCGTCCCCATTTTCACTTCGCCTATGTCTTACATAGTGGAAAAATTACAAATCTTCTTTTGGAAAGTAAGCTTGTATGAGCAATGCAAACAGCAACTTTTAAACAGAGCGTGCACGAGGGGAAATGGGCTTGATCATGCTGTTGCACAAGTTTAATAGGCGTATTCTTTCGGGAGCGGGTACAAGGTTGTGCATGTGCATTTTTTTTTGAGAGGAGAGGGTTGGTCTTTCTCGAAAATCCTTCACGATACCTTTAACTGAATATACATAAAGATAAAGTACATTTATATGAGTTAAGCCATGATCAGAGGTGATTTAAAGCTTTTAAGGGCCTTGATCTGAATTTAAAATTGATAATGCCAAAATTTGCTCAAAGTGTCAGGACATCACCTAGTCAAATCACACCAGTTTTTTCCTCTCTGGTCAAACGACTACAGACATGTGCAAACCTTTGTTGAAGTGTGTCATAATGTTTACCAGCGTTGTCCACGTGGCTTAATCTGATATGCTGTCCAAACTAAGCCAATGACAAAAAAAGTCAGCATAGTTTGTGCATTATCCTCACATCAGATCGTTGAATAACTAAATAGAAACTCTGGTACAAATTTAGGGTAAAATACAAGAATCTTAAAAATATTGATTACCACAGAAAGAAAAAATAACAATTTTGCAATAAAATGGAAACATTTTAATCAACACCTTTTTGGTGATGTTGAAAAAGTTGAAAAAGGAGTAACATGACTCAGAAAGTTATTTTTTCATTAGTCCAAAAGTTTAGGAAATGATTCATTAAAGTGTTTTTAGCTGGAACATTTTTGACATAAAAGTCATAAAATTGACTTTGTTGAACTTAAACCAAAGATAAACAGGAGATAAAGAACTGATAATGGGTTGAACTCTGAGTTTACTGAGGCGCTGTGGTTTGCTGCTTAGCTGCACCATCAACAGAGGTTAATTATAGGATGTCAAATAGCTCCATCCAGGGGCCGGTTATTATCAGTGCCCCAGAGGAAGGTATAAGAGTTTAGACCGGGGGGGTATCTCCAACCCAAAGGGCTAATCTTAAGCTTTACGTATTTGATACTGATGAGGATTGAAGTTCCTGGCTTAGTTAAAGGCAGAACTTGCTAATTTCATCTTTTGAATCAGGGGTATTGGAGCAGGAAATGAGACAGTCTGAACTTTGACCCCTAAGAAAATATAGAAAAATTTAATTTTCCTAATAAAAATAAATTATTACCTGTGATTCAGATGCAGAGATTGCTTCCGTTAAAGTTGATTTTTGTTACAACCCAGAGCCTTTTAAAAATTACTAGGTAATGAGAGTCAATGTCTGACTTTTTTCATTCATGTTATTTATATAGGGCCATTTCACAACACATTTCATCTCAAGGCACTTTACAGTTCACCAGATCATACAGTCAAATTGATTCAAAGTTTTCTATCTACTAAAAACCAGTTGATTGCAACGACTCGTTGACTCGGATGAAATCTCTCACACTAAGCATGCTTGTAGCGACAGTGGAGAGAAAGTGTGAGCGGCCATCTGAAGAGGCCGACTGGGGTTCAAGGAGACAGAAGCAGACATACAAAAAGCAGCTGTAAAAGGCGGCCCCGTCCAGGAAACACACAGCCAGGCAGACAAGCTCCGAGCCAGCTCCCTCTTTAAATTTTTGAGATATTACTAGACTGAGGCTACATATTTTAAAACACTTTTAGATAGACAAAACTTCATTCAATTTATAAAAAAACAAAACAAATGTATTTTAATGCCTTCTTGCCAACTTAGATCAAGACTAACATGACATGTACAGTATGTCAGCGGATCAAACCTTGAGAGAATTGTCTTGCACTGATCAGTTTTAACATGTAATACGCTTTTATCCATTAAATGAAATCAAATTGAGTTCTTAATGAAATTGTGTAAGCTGTAAGATTTATTGAGACATAATATGTTTTTTGACTTCTTAACAGTTGTGATAACACGCATAAAAGTGACAATTTTTCCACATACCTGTTTATATTTGGCCGAGAAATATGCTTGGAAAGCGTTATTTGCAGACAGCATTGCTAATAGGACATATAGCTGGAGTACAATTGACTGGCAAATTGAGCTATTTCATAGCTTGGGATTCAGAAAACTTGCTGAGTTATAATTAAAGGAATAGTACACCCAAAACATGATTAGCCTTCATTTTCTACTCACCCCCATGCTGAACAACACTCTGGAGTACTTTTTTGATTTCTCAAATGCATCTGGAGATCTGGGAGGCTTCTTGCTGTCTGCTGACATTCAAATAATGGAGGTCTATGGTGCCCGAGACAGAAAGGTCCATAAAAGTCCACAAAAAACGTGTCAATATTCCTCCATACTGCTCGTCCAATGTATTCCAAGTGTCCTGAGTGGGTAGCATCCAGAATTTACTCGAAACGAAGTCATTTAGAATGTTTTTAGAGCATAAACAGTAGTGTATAGGACTTCCTGAAAGCGCGCACATGCGCGTTCACGACGCTACGGAAGCCGGCAGACCAGACCAGCGCATTCAGCTCGGCAAAGAACTCATGCTCTTCCTCAACACTGAAGTCCTCAGACATTTTTCTTTCGTTGTTTCTTTCTTTGCACAGGTAAACGGCACATTTCTTCTTCTATGCTTGCATTATTGGCAGAGCAGACGCTGAATGCGCAATTTCATCTGGGTTGGTCGCCGGCTTCTGTAGCGTCGTGAACGCGCATGTGCGCGCTTTCAGGAAATCCTATACACTACTGTTTATGCTCTAAAAACATTCTAAATGACTTTGTTTCGAGTAAATTCTGGATGCTACCGACTCAGGAGACTTGGAATACATTGGACGAGCAGTATGGAGGAATTGACACGTTTTTTGTGGACTTTTATGGACCTTTCTGTCTCGGGCACAATAGACCTCCATTATTTGAATGTCAGCAGACAGCAAGAAGCCTCCCAGATCTCCAGATGCATTTGAGAAATCAAAAAAGTACTCCAGAGTGTTGTTCAGCATGGGGGTGAGTAGAAAATGAAGGCTAATCATGTTTTGGGTGTACTATTCCTTTAAGAATGTTAACATGAAGCTATAAAAGGCAGCTGAGAGAAGTCAGAAACTTTTACATTAATACACAAGGCAACCTTTCTTCTTGTTCTTCCCCTCCTTCTTCTCCTAACGCAGGTGTATGACCCTACAGCGGCGTATCTTGGGGCTCCTGTGTTTTATGCCCCCCAAACCTACGCTGCCATTCCTGGTCAATTCCGCTTCCCAGCAGCCAAAGCTCATGTAGGAGGTAGAGGACTGATTAGAACGCCTTCGGTCAGAGGTAAGAACAGTTTGTCTTAGGACAATCTGGATTATGTGATGGAAGCAGATCTGCTGTCAGAGTTGAATTTGACTGCAGAGGCTGTTTAATCTGATGGTGAAGCTCCTCCCCTCAGCACAGACTGACCAGTCACTCCTTAGCTGCTGTCCTAGAAAATCAGGATCGTACACTGGCATAAAGTTGGCTTTGAGCTGTACATCTGGCAGATGTGACACTGAGCGGTGGATCTTCCTAAATCATCTGGACATAATGAACGTGGTTTAAAAATCAGAATACTTTATGGTAGGAATCATGTGAGATATTTTAAATCAGCTGAAGTTTGGTCATAAATTCACCTGAAAAATGAGAAATCACTCAGGTGTTGTTGTTGTTGTCAGTGATTTGATAATTGTGTGAAAGTGTGATTCTTCGTCCTTGCTGATTTCCAGTGATTTGATTGATTTACTGCCTCTCCGATCTCCTGTAGAAATTTACATGACTGTACCTGTAGGGGCCGCTGGGGTGCGAGGGCTGGGTGGGCGGGGCTACCTGGCCTATGCAGCTGGGGCTGGAGCCATGGGACGAGGGGGTGGAAGCAGTGCCTCCTATGGTATGAAGGGGGACAAACAGGCTGAAGAAAAGCTATATGACCTGCTGCCAGGGATGGAGCTGACACCGATGAATCCTGCTGCCATGAGCCTGAAGGCCAGCAGCATCAAGCCACCGACGCAGGTGATGGGAAACACACAAGCAACATGACATATTTTTAGTTTTTTAAATTCCCATAGTGAACGCTTCCACCTCTTTGTACTCCTGTCAGGTTTTGGAGGAGCTGTGTCAGAAGAATAACTGGGGTCAGCCGGTCTATCAACTCCATTCGGCCATCAGTCCAGACCAACGACAGCTCTTCCTCTACAAGATCACCATCCCAGCTCTCGCCAATCAGTACCCCAACGTGTGAGTACATGGAGCTTATTCTTCCTTATATTGCAGCAGACTGGTGCTCCAGTTACTAAAGCTACAAGGTAGAAATTGATAACTGAGGGAAGAACCTCAATGTTTCTCTCATTGGTTGACTGAAGCTTACTATTGCCTCTGACAATGAGAGCTGAAGGTGTAAGGAGACCCTTACCTCTTGGACTCCTACAATGGCAACCTCAGTTACCTTCAGTGGTTAAAGAAGGAAATAGCATAGGCTGAATTTCCCCGGCCTTGGAGAACATCTTTCAGCTGGACTGTAGGAAGTTCTGGGAGACTGTTAAACAAATCAAAAAGGAGAAGTAGGCTCCATTAAACACACTTGTGTGGTTTGGAAGAGAACAACCGATCCAGATCGATCGAATAAGAGTTATTTTAAATGATTCCTCAGGCCAATATACAGCGTTTGACACTATCAATGCTACGAGCGGGTCTCTCCTCTTTAAATACACATTATGTAAGTTGGGAGATGACGCACCATTGTTGGCCAGGTCATAATTATCTCCTTTTTGAACGTAAGGTCTGAGGACTCAGTAGGAGACGATTTCTTCAAAATGACCGAAATCATTGTAGGAGAAATCCTTTCCAGTAGTGGGGACATTACTTTTTAAGACTGAAAGCAGAACCAGAATTTTCATTAAACAGCAGAGAAATACTAGCCTGACGTAGTCCTACTCAATTCTAGTCAGAATATGAGTCTGATACTGCTCCATAGAGCTGTGATTATGGGGCGTGTTTCGAACGAACCAGGAAAAAAAATGCCTCTGCACTCAATTGGATAGACCTACAACCAATAAGAGCAACGGAGTGCGTGACGTATGTTAAGCGACGCATAGTTGTTAACAAAAATCAAAGTGTGCAGTTGCACGCCTAGAATAAGAAGATGAGCCTTGATCGCGTTTCTCTGTTCCTCTTTTAAAATTAATTTGCTGTCAATATCTTCTAGAACAGACCTAATAGCAGAATCTACACACCTCAACTCTCCAGTGGCAGTCATTGTTGTTGTCACCCAAGCGCGCTTGGGTGATGTGGTTGATTACATTACTGTTGATCATCTGTCCATCATCGTATAAAGATGATGGACAGATGATGGATGATTGGCCCGCCAGATATTGTGCGCGCATACTCGCGCTACTGTTGAGCAATGCCAGACCGAACTTCCCGACCTCAAACATTGTGGGCGGGACTAAGTTCGGAATGGCACCCAGGCTAGAGAAATAGGGTTGCAGACTAATTTATATTAATAAACTTTTTCAAGTTTACCGCATTCTAGGCTTTTTGAAATGATGATCCAAGACAAACATTGTGACTCTTACCTAGGTCAGATTTCTCAACTAGTGAGAGGATCATGGAAATTTGTATCACCACTCTATGTGTTTTGTGGGCCTGGAGAATTAAAGGCTCAATTATGGTTACGTTTCAGGGTGTCACATAGGAATCTGCTGAGGGGACATGAGTAAGAACAGGTGCTGATGGTGTTTGTATTTGAAGCTGACACTTGTACCATATTCTATAGAGAAGAACAACACCAAAAAAGTTTTTTATAACAACTTAATTCTGTTTATTGCAAAGTTCCATACAGTACTCACAGGAGGAAATGAAGAGGAAACCTCTTTTTGAACTCTTGACTTAAAGGACTCTAAATAAAACAAAAAATTAAGTTTTAAATATAATTTAAACTATCTCAGTATGTAATTGCATTATGTTACTCTGACTGTTTGTTTTTTTGACAGTTTTGTTGTCTGCCTTTTTATCTTGAAGAAGTGATTTATTTGTGTATGATAGGTTTGCATGTTGGTTGCATTTTTTTTTTTTTTTTTTTTTGCAGGATTATGAAATTATTTCGGTAACTTTAGGCAATTACCTTTAAAGAGCAAATTACAACCGAAAGAGAAAGGCAGATACATTTACAGAGTCAACTTCTATGAATGCAAGACTATTATTTTAAGCCAGCAATGTCTTGATTCTTGTCTTGGGTTGGTTTTTGCCACAAGCAAAGAACAAGAAAAAAAAACTGGTGAATTGTAGTTTAAAAATTTAATTGTTTAAAAGCGAATAGAGCTGCCACTGACTTTGGAGTTCTGATGCATAGTTTTAGCTTCTGTGTCATAAACCAATGAGTCATATTCAAAAATGATTTCAAATAATAATAAAAAAAGAGATAAAAATTTAAGATTACAGAATTACAGAGAAATCAAGAACCAAACAAGTGTCATCATATTATTTTCAATATGACTATAACCTGGACAAATAATTAAATATGAAAAATATGAAAATTAGCATGTTCATTGAAATAGAAATACATACATATTAGTTGAAATTAGTATTTTTTGAATAGCATGCAAAACCTTGTTATAGGACCTTAAGTGTGAATAGTATAGCAGTAAAATTAAAATACCAATACTTTATTTGGATTGTAGTTCATGGTATCATGAACTGGCCCTTTTACTTATAAATCTTGTAATTTTACTGTTATCTTTTTGTAGACATCCCTTCACTCCTGCCAAACTGTGCGTGTCAGTGGAAGAAGCCAAGGTCCATGCAGCTGAACATACCCTGCAGACACTCGGCCTGCAGACAGAGGGCGCTGCTGATGCCAGCTGTGCTACTGCAGCTGCTGTGGCCTCAGTAGCCTTCCCAGGTATGTGAAGGTCCGTACCCAAGTCCAACTAACTTTTCACTCACTAAAGCACCAACAGAATCTATGTGAAGATCAGAATGAACCAGAACCGGTTCACATTTGTGATTTATGAAAGTTTTGTTTTAGTTTTTCTAAATCAGAAGGATTTTTCTATTAGATGTCTTTTCTTTTGTTTTTTTCTCTAGGCTACGCACTGGCGAGCCCTGCATCCTCAGGAGTCGCCTCCCAGCTAAAGCAGGCTGTCTCTCTTGGACAAGATCTAACTGCCTACACAACGTACGAGGGCTATCCTGCATTTGCCTTGGCAGCTCGCCACACTGATGGATATGGTGTTTTCTAAAGCAGCCTTTTCGAGGGAAGTTAAATTGCATTTATACCACAATGCTTTCCTTACTACAAAATTTGATTCAGTTTAGAAAAAGCAAACTCTGTGACCTGGCAGGTGGTCAGATTTTTTTTTGGCTCTTAGTTAATAGCAGGTTTCAAGTAAACTGGTGCAAACGTAGTATTTAGCTGTTGTGTTTAGGTTATACAGGGAGAACAAACTCTGTTGAGTTTAGTTTAAAGCTGTTATAGCTGCTGCTGAAAACCAGTGGGACTCGTCAGGGGCCCAGAAACAAACTCTTAATCTTTGACATTTTATCTTTCACCTTCTCTCCTTTTTTTTTTGCTCCTATTCAATTAGAATTATTAATTGTCAACATTTTGGTCCAAGGTTCTAAAAACTGCCTCTGATTGGCTGATTCCCTTATTCTGGTTAGATGTTTACAGTATGACTTATCTCTAACCAAGATATGTACTTTTAACGTGTCCTATACTGATGATTTCAATCACAATTGGGATGTTAGCTATTCTTCAAACCTTTTAATCATATATTTTGTTTTTTGATAGAATTAAGAAAATAAAGACATTAGGCGGATGAAACGGTAAACTTTAAAGGATGCCAAAGTCCTCTTTATAACATATGTAATGAAAATTTCTTCTTATTTTTATTTTCCATCTCTGTAAAACTGAGAGCAGTTTTTATTTGAAATTGAAGCCATTTGAGTAATGAAGTACCAAAAAAAATATTTGGCAGGGCTTAAGGGTTGTAAAAAAATTGTATACAAAGTTTCCTGTTTTATACAAGTTCATATGAGCTTTTTAAAAGCATAGTTTTCATTTGTATTATCTGTGGTTCAGTAGGATTGTTTCTCTAGGGCGTAAAAACGCTCAGAAACATTGTACGAATGACGTTTGCTGTCTTATTGCTGATACTTTTCTGTTTGTTATCAGTGTTCTTATGTTCTCACTGAATGTTTTTTTATTTTCTTTTGTAAGTCTGTTGCATTAGTTAAAACGCACCTCCTTTCTATCCTACAATCCAAGGTGTTATCTTTATTTGAGATTTGCAACCTGGTTCAATAACTAGAGTGAGGTTATAGGTCGAATGGTAAGGTGTCAGGCTTAAATAATGCTCCAGGGAATCCTGATTGGTATTTGGACAAAAGCAGCTGCTGACAGCAGCAATAACATTTGGTTTAACTTTTGCTTCTTTTTTTTGACTGAAGGTTTGTGGATATTTTAGAACAGATGACACATGTTGGCATCCGAGCTGTGAACATGCCGAAGCAGAGACAGTATTAAAGTGTGTGAAGCACTTAGAACTTATTTTTGTACCTGGAATCAGATAAAATATCCAACATATTTGTACAGAGGTATTTTAACTTGTCTTTGCTGCCATAATTGACTTGGCAAGAAAAACGTGATGCTGAATCCGAACCAATCCGTAATAAAAAAAAAAAATTGTGGGCATTCTTGGAAACTTTTGTGATTCATTATCTGTTATTGTGTGTAATCTGAAATGATGAAGTAAAAAATTAACAAACAATTTAATTGTATGGGTTTCATCTTTTACTGTTTAATTGCAGAGTTTTATATCTCATCAAGCTAAGGAAGATTAGGTATTGTGTTTTCTCTAAGGTGGATATAGATGATTGATTTAATTTCAGAGCAATTTATTTTTTGCACCTAGTCTTAAGGCACTTTAAAGAGACAATTGTTTTTAGATCATACAGACAGACTGCAAAAAAAAAACACACACACACAAAAAAAAAACATAAATTGCAGTTTCTGCATCATTTCATAGGTGTAGAATTTGACAGGAAGACTTTACTTGATTTACAAATTGTTTATTATTTAAAAAAATGTTCACTTATGACTTGTGCTTGATATTATGACCAAATTAGAGAATCTGCAATCTCGATAAAAAAAGAGGCAAATTGCACATACCCTGCATTTCCACTATACATACATATACATAAACCAGCTGCAAATACAAAATGTTGCACAAACACATAAACACAAAAATGATGCTAATGTACAAATCGGGTCGGATCTCATCCAAACTCCAAAGTCTTGTCACATTGTTGAATTTAGCCCATGCTATTAAATAGACCGACAATGAGCACCCATCCTCTGCTTTCACTAGGATAGGTGTTAAAACCTGGTAGAGATCATCAAAATACTCCTTCCTCCATGCCACTAAGTTCTCACTCAAGGTCAACAGTTGTCTGTTTTGACTGTTTTTGCCTCAGGAGACCCACAGGCCAACCAGATGTCTACCACAGACCTTATGACCATAGCTAAAGGCAGCTGTATCAACAACAAAGACAGAGAGCACAGGCCACTTAGCCTCTAAGTCCCCAGCCTTTCACAGAAGAGACATTCCAAAACATTTGGCCAAGGGTCAGAAGATGGGACAGTTGTTAACTGACCTCCATAAGAGGGAGTCTTAATGGCAAGAGTCCTTATCATGTTTGAACATAGTGTTCGATATGGACAATACAATAATACCATAGAAGTCCTTAAAGAGACAACACTAGGGTTCTGGGCAAGGGGTCCATTCCTCCTGAATAATGCCCCTCCAGCTTTTACTGTTCTTTCCTAAATCAGAATTGAACTACCTCAGTAGAATGATGGAAATCCCCAAGAGGGGTCTGCATTGCACCACTGCCAGGAATGCAAAGAAAGCTTAATACTCCGTGCCACCAATCAGCCCTTAAGCAAAGACAAAAGTCAGAGCCATCTTCCCTACCTGAAGGTGCAGAAGATCTTTAGGTTACTTTCATAACCCCAGTTCTCTGAGTAGCATGAGTGAGTGTCTTACATTGGGAACGCCTTCAGCGTGACTTCATCAGAAGCTCCTTCTACATTATGCCAGCCAGGATTTGCTGGAAACTAAGCCTGCTATTGTCAGAGAGGGCAGGGTCCCTCCCCCTATATATAGGAATTGACTGCACTGACAGTTATTCAAAACAATAACCTCTTCCTGGCAATGTTACAGCGAGGAGGGTGATTTGGTGAGACACCAAACATGTTACTCAGGGAACAGGGGTTACTTTGCACTGAATGCACCAGTGATGAAGCTGCAACATCAAGTTTGTAGCTGGAAAACAAGCTCCAGGAGAGTAATATCAAATAAGTGTGGTCTGGGATGAAGAAGATCAAAAGCTCCAAGCAGAATCAGGATCATACAAATAGAAGTATGGACAGAGCTGATAAACTGAAAACATTTTTAACAGGTTCAATTGAGGAATAAGCTCAGCATCCTTTGATTCAGTGTATTCTCATTATGAGTTCGTACGAAATCATACGAAAAGTTATGCACCGTAATTTCGTACGTTCTGGACGTTTTTTTCGTTGTATTTCGTAATATTTTTACGTCTTGCCTCGAGACAAGATATCTTGCGCATGTGCATCTTACGCACCATTCAATAACATAGAATTTAACATACAATTAACCCTAAGATAGAAAAAACAGCAAGCAACCTAGTGAGAGACATCAAGAAGTAATTATTGCACTGTTTTTCCCAGTTTTACATCCGACCGCGGATCTGCTTTTTCCGTCTGTCTTGCTGCGCATGCGCACTGATCTGTTTTTTAGAGGAAAAACGTCCAAAAAGTACGAAATACTGTGCATAACTTTTCGTAGGATTTCATACGAACTGATAATGAGAATATGTTGTTCGATTATGGCCAAAGTATAATGGACATTCCACCCTCCTTTGACACAAAGCTCCTCTGTCACACGTCAAATGTTTCATCTTGAAACTTTGCCTTGGACCCTATGGCTTCTATGTGTTTGTTCTTAGGTAATTCTGAAGATGGTTCTGCTCTCTCACCCTTCCACCTGTCTTTCTCCAGAAATCAAGTGAAGATGCAACTGAAGAGACTGAGTAAAGCATCAGGGCTAATGTCAGCCTCAGAGTCCTGAGACCCTGTGCACAGCAGCTCTGTGGGATTCTACAGCATCTCTTCAGTCTTAGCCTTACCCTAGTTCCAGAGTTGTGGAAGACTTTTCTGCCTTGTTCTGGAACTAAAAGAACTCAAACCAACTGCCCTCAATGACTATAGTGCTGTTACCCTGACATCCCACATAATGGACGTCCTGGAGAGAATTCTGTTGGTCCACCTGAGCAAGCAAACAAGTAACAATGAGCACTCTGTGTAGTTTGGTTATCACAGAGGAGTTGGAGTTTAAGATGCCAACATACACCTTTTTGAACAAAATGATTTTGGAGCTGATGGTTGGCTTGATCGCTTATTTCATTCAACTGTCTTGCTCTGTCCTGTTTCTCATCAATGCTCATCTGATCTACCTGCTCCTGCTTCTATTTAAACTCCTTGGTCCAGGCCATCAGTGCCAAATTATTCTTGAGCCTTTGGTGTAGAGGGTTTTCGAGCGTTAATTATAGTGTTCCATTTGCCTGATCCTTACCTGTTTCTGTATTCGGACCTTTGAGCTTGCCTGCCCATTTTTTGATCTGTTTGCCTGACCTGTCTTCAGACTCCTGATGGATTCTACTGAGGACTGAAGGATCTGCCTCTTGACTTTGCCCTGGAGGTTATTGTCTTCCTTTGTTTGTTTGGATCTGATCTCCAAGATTTTGGTTTTGTTCTAGGAACTATTCCTGAATCTCTGTAGATGATTTTATATAAAATTATTTTTCAAAAACTGAAAGAACAACATTGTGAACAGCGGCATAAACCCAGTTCATAAGTCTGTTATACCACAACAGAAAGTCTTCTGCATATATGGGTTAAGACAAACCGTTACAGAGCATTCCTGTCTACAGCTGTCAACATCTACAACAACTTGTTAAAAGGGCCAGATGAGTCATTATGACATTTCATTTTAATTTGATAATTCATTTTTTTTATTTAACTGAATTAAAATCATAAGCTTCCAGAACATCATTTGTGGTAACAGTGTTAAATTGCTGCAACAGTAACTTTTCAATGATCATTGCTGTCTTGCTTTCTACACACCGTGTATACAAATGGAGACATATTTTTTAACCTTTTTGAATCAGTAAAAACATTTAAAAGCTGGAAGAATATGAGACAAGCAAACATTACATTTGCTCCAGTCAGTAGATTGTGAGAGTGGTAAGGGAAAAAAAAACATGCTTTGTGAGCCCTAGTTAATCTTCTTATGTAAGCGCTCATTTAATTCAGTTTGCAGTCTATAATCCTCCATCCGCTGTGTGTTAATCTAGAGGAGAAAATGTGGGAGGCAAAAATTTGTTAGACATCTGCAAATATTCAAAATGTTGAAAAGAAATGGGACACACTGCATTTAATTATCCAAACATGAAGTGGTTTGGCAGCACAATAAGTATCAGACATTTACTGTACATGTTGGTTTTTAGTTTGCTGCCAGAGCAACAGTTATCCTTTCAACTTTAACAAAATAGTGATTTCTTTAAAAATCTTACCTAAATTAAAGAGGGTACATTATACATTCAATAAAAACAGGGAAATTTGAAAAACTAAATGTCCTGATGTAGTCTTCTGTTTTCACAACTTTAGAGCTTTTTGAAACAATAAATAAACCAAACAAAATAAAAGGATAAACTGGGAAAAAAAAGATGTCACCACATCACATTTAGATAAATAATGTAATCTTAACAACCTAACTCTGATTCTCTGAGAGTGAGAAGCCCCTTTTTAGTTCCAGGAATTAACAAATGTCCTTTTTATTTGTTTAATAATATATTTCATAAAGAAAATCAGTTCTCCAATGGAATGCATTTCCTGAATAATCAATTTTCATCCACTAATAGTTGGGAAATGTTCTTATAACCATGATTTGGTGATGGCTTTTCTAGACTGCGCCAAGGATTTGCAACAAATATGCTTCCTGCTTTTGCAGCCTTGCTGAAATTTTCCCAAGACACAACACAGAGGTTAGATCAGCCTATTCAGTAGAACGCTAAAATCATATAAAGATTTTCCTACATTTTCTCCAACTGCCCAATGTTCAGCATGGTTACTTTGTATGTATTTTTGTTCTAAAATATCCTATTTAAGACTGCAAATTTCCTCCAGGTGAATTCTCTCCAAAGGTTTGAACTGGAAGCATTCTTCTCCTCCCTTCAGTTTACACGCATTGTATAAAATGTTACCTTTATCCTTGAATTATTTCAGTTCTGTAAATGTTGCTTCTTTTTTTTTCGGGATTGGGGGGGTGTTCTATATAGTTTCAGTATAAGAAAAATCAAAAAGTCACAAATGTATGAAAGTAAAGTGAAAATTGTTGTTCTTGCCTGGATTTTTCCTCGGATCTGACGGGATAACAACTTTGTCTCTCTCATTGTGCTCATGATGTCATCAAGAACAGAGAGAGAGGGAGGGGGAGAGAGAGAGAGCTTTCAGAATGGTCAACTCTTTCCTCTCTCCTAGTTTTCCTCTCATTTCTCCGAGGATCAGAAGCATGATGGAGCCTCCGCGGAGCCTGAACAGTCCAGATTTGGAGATTAATAGTCTGCAATTGGACAACCACCGAGGTCAGTGCCTGCTAATGCTATTCATGTAAGCCTGATGTGGTGATTTGGAGTGCCCCTGTCAGAAAATATAAACCTTAGGCAAGAAAAATGTGTTTATTAAGTTTATAAAAGCATAATAAATGGTTGTATATTTTTTTATTAACTTTAAAATTATTTTTCAGTCTTTAATGTCAGCTTTTATCCTTTTCTCAACTGACAATCAGTTTTCTACTGCTTTGCAGTGGGATTAAAAACAAACCACAGCTACATATTTGTCTGTTATCTCCTCATTAATAACACTAATAAAGATGCAGCTATAGTGAAGGGCTACAACCACCTCAAACAATTCAACTCATGCAACAGCATACCCATCAATTTGGTCCTGCTGCAAAGGCTCAAAGGCTGCAAATAGCTGAAAAATCCCCTAAGGTCACTGTTAACGGGCAATGAGAACTTTAATACTATTGTCGGGACACATAAGCAAGTAAAGGAGTATGCATGTAAGCCATATAGCCCCCTGCATGTTCCAGTACCGAATCTAACAATCTTCAGTGAGTATAGACCTGTTGCCCTGTTATCCCACACCACAAAGGTTCTAGAGAAACTCTTGTTGGTCCATCTGAGTAAGCAAACAAGAAGTCATCAGGACCCCCCTGTAGTTTGCTTATCGCTGTGGAGTTGGAGTTGAAGATGCCATCACGCCTGCTTTAACAAACCCACTCATTTATACAAGGCAGAGATATTATTTGATAGGGGCAGATTTTAGAACTTTGGGGCCCTCGGCAAAGAGAGGCAGGGGGCCCTCTGAATTAAAAAGACAACGCATAAAACAGACCCATTATACAATACAGAAATTTGAATAGAATAGACATACATTATTTGTTCTAGGTTTTGTCCCTCTCCCCTTGTCCCATTTCTTGTTATTTTCCCCTCTATGTTTTGTACTCAGCAGACCTTTAATGCTGTGTCAAAGCTGATTGATCCTTCCTGTCTTTCCAAAAGGCGTCAGCAAAAGTAAATAACCCGGTCCTTCTTTCCACTGTAGACAAGCCATGATCTGTTCTCCATTTTTCATTTGTATGAAATAACAGCTGCATTAATCATGACAGCAGATGAGGTAGAGGAGAGCAGGAGGCGGGGTTACAGATCTACTGGCTCTAGGGAACAGAGTTTGGTGCTTTTATATGTTGTCGCCAAACTCTCCACTAGCAGAAAAGTCACTAGATTTAGCACTAGGCACTTTTTAGAAATAAAAGTACTGGAGAGGTGTGAAAAGTTGCTAAACATAGCGACAAAAAGCGCTAAGTTGGACCCACTATTCTTCGCACCACTGTTTTCAAATGTTTTGCTGCTGTCTGTTTGGAACTTTCTGAAAATGTGCACCAAATGGACTGATCTAATGT
Organism: Cyprinodon tularosa; assembly: GCF_016077235.1. NCBI lineage: Eukaryota > Metazoa > Chordata > Actinopteri > Cyprinodontiformes > Cyprinodontidae > Cyprinodon > Cyprinodon tularosa. The sequence continues at coordinate 1,497,546 of NW_024038178.1, forward strand.
GGTAGACACTGAGCGGAGGTTGGGGATCCTGAGACACGCTTAATATTATAAGCGTTCTGATGGCATTTTAGTAAAAGGATTTTAATCAAAAATATAATTAATGTGCACAAATAATGAAAAGTTGTATTGACTATACATGTACATATAGTTTTATTGGGCCCCCAGGAACTAGCTGGGCCTTAGGCAACTGCCTAGTATTGCCTAATGGTAAATCCCCTCCTGTTATTTGATTTATCCGGTGCATTTAATACAATTCAACCTAAACTACATTGTCAGAAGTTCTGGAGGACTCGGATGAAGTCTTAAATAATCTCCTGGATCAAAGACTACATGACAAACAGACTGAAGGGTCAGCTGTCTTATCAGGTAGTCAGGACCACAGGAGCACCACGGAGAACTGTTCTCTCACTTTTCCTTTTCACTCTGTACACCTCTGACTTTCACTACCAGATAGAAAATTGTCACCTGCAGAAATAGTCAGATGACTCTGGAGTTGTTTGATGTAACAAGCACTAGCTTTGTAATTTTGTTTTATTATTTTTCATTGGATCAAAGTAATTTAGGTGCTGAGAGGGGAAAATTAAATTTTTTTTACGTTGTAGAATTTTCATTTAATTTTAAATGATTATCCTTTACTTCTGCATGCTATTGTAAACAAAAAACACAGGTTCTGCTGGAGCACAGGTGGTATTTCCAGAGAGCCCCTTAGGTTTTTTATGCTCATTGTTAGAGTTTGTAACTTAAATGTTATAAGAATGGGCTAAAACTGATTATTTCCGAAAGTTGTATTTTAGAAACATTCAGGCTGTAAATAAAATCTACTGTAAGAAGAACTGATAGCTGTTAATGTGATGCTGCTTAGTGATAAAATTGAAACTCTGCTTTTTGCAGCTATTGTGGCTCAAGGATAACAAGATATATTGTTTACTTTTGTTAAATGCTTGCAGTATGCTTATCTTTGGACTAGAATTTGAGTAGCATCTCTGACAAAAAAAAAAAAGTGGTAAGTGTAATGATGAATGTTGGGGGGATCAATTTATCCTCTCATCCTCTTGGGACAATAAAAGCAGTTTATTTTTTTCTTTATTTTAGAAACAATCCAAAAATAAAACAAGGATGTATAAGAACAAAAAATGCAACTTCTCCAAACATCAGACCACTGTGCAGTTAAGGTTTTAATATATCATAGCTTTATTTTCCATTTATGGAAGAGGGTTCAGACAGAGAAGTAATAATTTAAGGCACGATCATAATTTTGATAACCTGACTACACTGTTGTACTTTCTCGCTTTGTGGGCTAAGGTAGGGCATAGAGATTGAAATCCTGAGGTTCTGAGTTTGAACCCACTCCCACAGACTGCCACTTTGGGTCTCTGAGCAAGACCCTTAACCCCACACTTGATGTCTAAAGTTGTACATTTGTACAATGCATGGTGTAAATTTTAGTGCTTCCTCATCTTTTTGGAAAGTAGTTGTCAGTTCTCTGGAGTTCTTAGCAATCAGGTAAAATGTTGTAAGTTCTGAGGTATTAAGGTGCATTCACATCGAACGTGACACCTGTAAAACATTTTGCCTATCACCTGCTTTGTCTCACCTTGATATTTGACTGGTCAGCGAAAGAACTTTGGACAGCACCATTTTTTTTTCTTTGGAAAGCCATAGTAACTGTTGGCATGAGTTTAGGACATTTGAGAATGTCTGGTTGAAGGTCGCTTTCATGGGTACCTCCACCTATCCGTGACCTAGTTAGAGGCTCTGTTGCCCACATTGGGGGATGATCGAGTAGATCAGATAAATCCACCGGGAAGACAGATGACTGAGGGCGTTTCAGACACTACTGCTGCCTGGGAGCAGGACAATCCTATATCTGAGAAGCCAGCCTTGGAGGCAGAACTAATGGCTGGCGGTGTTTCCTCTAGGGTAAGTACTCGAGATGAAAGGAGTGCAGATACCGGTGGAACTGGGGAAAGAAGGTATCCGTCTCCACTGGAGATAAGATGATGAAACATTCTTTCTTGGAATAAATTAAAACAGCTTTTTTTAAAGCCACCTTAAATCCTCCTTAGGGCATTCCTACTTCATCCTTTGTCAACATTATTTTCTCCATTTTCCATTTTTATTTAAAAAAGCTTGTTTGATAGTACCTTAGACATGACAACCGTTTCCTGAGAACTGAGGATGTCCTAAAATGTTCATCATACTTGATGCGCGTCTGACCTTAGTGTGGACAAGCAGCTAAGATGAGGCTGCAGATGCTACTTTGCTGCTCAAATCATGTTTGGTATGAATGTATTATAAAAGGAAAAGAGCTCACTGTTTCTTTGTGGAGGGAATTTTGGTAGCCCAAACTGCTGATCTCCATCTCCATGGATAATTACCTTCTCAGCATGAATAAATGGACACCCCCTCCTTTTCTTAGACAGGATGAGGGGATGAATAGGAATGGCAGCAAAAAAAGTTTATCCTTTTTTATTGGTTTTTCCCTAATTAGATTATTATTTAAGTTAAATATAACTTAATATTCAATCTGGTGAATTTGGTTTTCTTTTCTTTTTTTTTTTATTGTGCTTTTCTATGCATCCACATGAACCACATATAATCCTTTTTCGAAACAGAAGTAAAGCAGAGAGTGAATATACTAATGTTTGTCTTAATGTTTTCCTGCAATAAAAACAAATGCAGCCAGAAAATGTTCAACTCATTTGAATACGTTTTTATGTCTGCATCAGAATTACAACGCCTGTTTGTAACAACTTGTGAGGTGTCTGGACCCACACTGAATAAAGAAATACTTTTTTTCTAACAGCTGGAACTAACTTCCCTTTTCAGAACCGACCTGCACCTCCTATTCAAACTGTTTTTTACTTCTCCTCTCAGTGAGCTGTCTGAATGTGGCCCTTGGCTTGTAAAGTTTGGAGCCTCCTGTTGTTGCAGCACTCTGAGCTGTCCTCATCTCCTCAACAGGCTCCTTGTTCAGCTTTCAGCCTCTCAGTGCAACTGTAGACTAAAGCCTTTTGTACTCAAACACAGGAAAACAAGGAGGGATGGGGCATCAAAAAAGATGAATAAATAAAGGAAGGAAGAGAATAGGGATGAATAATTACAAATCAACACTGTGACAGAATAAGATAAACCTCTTTGTACATTTATTTTCCTAAATATTAGTCTTTCTTTTGGTTTAAAAGGTAAGAATTAATGATAAATGATTTGATATTGAATATTTGATGCTGAATTTCCTTGTTGGATGTTTTTTTGATTCAGTCTAACATGATATTGAGTTTGAATCTGATTTAGGGTCAGATTACCAGACCTTTAATAGATTAATCCCTCACTGTGACTCTGAAATAATCCTCTTACATCACAGAAACGCCTCGAACATCAAAGAGGATGGGAGCACCAAAAACGCCCCTCTTCTTTATCTTTACTGCACAGCACTTCCTGCAAAACACACCAAGCTTCTGTCATATTGACATTGATCGAAACCTTCATCAACTGCTGCTCTTTGCATCCAAAACAACTGTCAGTTCAAATATCGATACAGATACAACACAAATATGAGACAGGAAGAATTTTATGCATTTAAAAGAGCAATAATTAAGAAATCTGATGAAAAATTAAGCAAAATTAGTCCCATTTGTCACCGGGATGGAAGTTACATTCCCTATAACCAATTAGTGCTCTCCATTAACAATGCCTTAGTCAAGCTTTTCTCCGACCTAGATCTATGTTTCTGCTAAAGAAGTATTTCAGTGCAGTGTGCAGCACATGTTTACTGCCTGGTTCCTATAGGTTTTTTTGTGTTGCTCTGATCTGTTCTAATCTGTTTTTTCCATCTCTGTTTTGTTTACCAGCATCAGAGCAAATGACCTAGAGAAGCTTAAACTGATGCAGTTGTTGATATGAGAGGAACTAGCTCCATAGTTTTTAGCATTTGTAGTAGGATCAAAGGTATACAGGTGATGAGAAGGGATAACAATTCTCTGGCTTCTTATCCTTTAGAAATTAAGTTTAATTTTTAAAGTGATTATGTTTTATTGGTACATGTTAATGGAGAAACAGTTAACTGAGTATTTATATTGTTAAAGCACTGTACAGTACAATACTCTATTTGTTTTATTGTCCTATCTGTTAGTTGTATACTTTTTTTCTAAGGTGCACATTGTAACCTTTTGCTGCTGTAACACCACAATTTCCACATTGTGGGAAAAAAAAAGGGATTTTTTTTCTGTTCTATTCTATTCTATTCTATTCCAACGCAAATAAGCAACACAGGTTGGACCACAAGAGAGATCAACAGAAATTACTAAATTGTTTTCTTCATAAACATTTTTAATTTTATTGTAATAGGAATGGCCTAATGTTTAATTTTTTTTAATTTCATTTGGTAAAATTCTATAAATAATCTGTTGCAGGTTGCAAAAATAAAACATGTAACTCAGGTAATTTAGAAGTAGCAATGATGTTAAAACCTTATTTTTAGTGTTTTGGAGGAGTTACATTATGACGGGACAATCTGACCTTAAAATATAAAAGGTATAGATTATAAAATAATTACAATAAGCAATATCAGCAGATGATTTTTATTGATTTTGGTTGAAAATTAGTTTTCATAAACGTCTGGTTATATTAGGATCAAAGCTGTTCATATGATTTTTCCCATTTATGAAAGTTTCAAAGATTCTCAAAATTAGATTCATGAAGATTTCCTCAATTTTTTTCACAGTGCAACATATTATAAAACAATCCAATGAATTTGGAGAAATTTCAGGGAGCAGCTACATCAGTGACTGCTCAAATCATTAGTAAACAGTAAACACACACACAGTAAACAATCTGTGCAGACACTTAATCCATCTAGCTCTATGTCTGCGATGAAAATGAGTTGTAGTTTTTGTTCTCGTGCGATTCTGTTAAATATGTTGTTTCAACATATTTAACATAACCAGAGCTGGCAGTAAACAACGTATCAGAGACAGAAGGGATGAACTTCCAGCCGTGCTGGCCAGTGTCCTATAATAGAGTGATGTTTCACAGTTCAAGATATTTGGTTTTTCAGAGTCAGAGTCTGCAGACAGCGACATCGGAGATGTGGACAAGCTTCCAGTTCCTCAGCAAATACACATCAGTAACATCACATGCGATTCCTTCAAGATCAGCTGGAACATGGACAGCAGAGGCCAAGATCGGATCACACATTACTTCATTGACTTGAACAAGAAGGAAGACAAGAGCTCCAACAAGTTCAAACACATGGTGAGACATTCAACTGATGATTTGGTCGTTCACTCCAGATGGGGGATCTTGGTGTTTGCTGGTTAACTAAAATAAATTTTAGAGCCACTTACTTTATTTCTTGCTCTGCTTGTCTTCTAGGATGTACCAACCAAGCTGGTTGCCAAGGTGGTTCCTCTGCCGATGACAGTGAGAGGTCATTGGTTCCTCAGTCCCCGAACAGAATACACTGTGGCCGTTCAGACAGCTACCAAACAGCAAGATGGGGAATACGCTGTTTCTGCATGGAGTGAGATCATTGAGTTCTGCACAGCAGGTCAGACAGGAACATTGAAAAAAACAGCTCTGTGCTTCAATTTCTAATAACAAGCAAATTGTCTTAGGTATATGTTGCTGTGTTCTTGCACAGAAAGTTATGAACAAGTATCTATAGACATTAGATTTAATCTAAAGTCAAAATAAAATGCAGACTATTTCAGTGAGTGTGCAGCAGCAAATAAAACACTAAAACACTTTTTTTGCAGATTACTCCACCATCCAGCTTAGGCAGCTTCTGCAGAAAGCTGAAGCTATTGCTGGCAGGATGTTACCTTTCACAGTTTTCTACAGAAACCAGCAGAGAGAATACTTTCAGCCAAACAGGTGTGTCCTGCAGGTGTCCCTTCTCCAATGCTTTAGGTAATTAATTGCATTTTTAACCCCTGTGTGTTTTGTGAACAGCCAATATTACAGTTCCAGAGATGTTCAGTGCTGCCGCATGCTCCCATCAGTGAAAGACAACAGCGGCAGCCATGGGTCACCCATAAGTGGTAAACTGGAGGGCATCTTCTTTAGCTGCAACACCGAGTTTAACACCGGACGACCTCCACAAGATTCTCCCTACGGGCCATACCGCTTCCAGGTACTTCTGACAAGCTGAACATTTAAAGACTGCAGTATCATGACAGTCTAACTTTATTTATCAACCCAGAAGCCAAAAATCCTTTATGTCAAAAACTTTTTGCTTCATTGGTGTGTGTTTGAAGACTGGGGTAGCAAAAGCTAACGCTGTTGGTTCCATGATGTATGCTTTAAATTTGGAAAAAAAAAAAAAAAACATGACTAATTGGTGTGAGTGGCCTTAGTTGATGCAATGTCAGTGATATAATCAATGTGGTGCCAGTTTATTGTTAAAAAGAACTAACTGAAGGTTCAGTTCACACAGGTGAAAATAAACTAGCTCACTGTCATAGTTCAATTTCTAAAAAATCAGTTAAGTTCACAAACATATAAATTAACTGGTTCAAGTTTATTTGGTAAATTAAGCCAAAATCTTACACAATAGAACCTCATATTTCACTGTTTAAATGTGGGATCATATAATATTGAAAGAAATGGAAATACTTGATGCTTTCAAAATATACGTGTGCATTGATGCCAAATTACATAGAATTTCACAAACATACAGGTACATTTAGTTTCTGCTGAAAAGATCTGTATCAAATTGATTTCTTACGTTTCTCATTCAGTAGCAGATTTCCCAAGATAGTTTAGATGCTTTGACTCAATGTGTCGTTTTAAAGTTGAAGTAGACGTGGTTGACGTACAGAATTGTTTGTTAAGTTTTAGACAAAAAATTTTAGTTTTTTTCCTTTGCTCTGATAAACTGGCATCAGAAATACCAGAAGATGAGTCTGAATCATACAGACTAGTACTAGCAGCAGACATGCTGGTCTGTCATGCTGTTTAATTTAAAAAGTGACGTAAAACCTGACGTTATCCAATAAAAAGTGGCGTTATTGAACATGAGCCGTGTGTGTCGCTCATTATTCTCAGAGTGAAAGTCGCTCTTGTTATCATTCATTACCTCAAAAATGATCCATTCAGTTCTTCGTTCACTAAAAAAAATGAACGTATTCTGTGAATACAGCTACATTGTTAAAACATGATTCAAAAAGCCATACACAAAAGTCATACAAAACAGACTTGAAAGATCCAGGAGAATAACGGGTGGTCATGGATTTGCATCTAACTTGGAATGTGCTGAAGAAGATGGGCCTCTGTTGATTAAAAAAAGCATCATTCCAACTGCAGTTTGCTCCAGAGCAGCAGTCTCAAGATGTACTGTCCTGCAGGTTTTAGAAGCATCCCTGTTCTAAAACAGCTGAATAAAATGACTGTCTTGTCAGTAGTCCTTTGCCAAACTTAGTGGCATGCTAAAGAGGTAATATGGTCATTTTATTTTGCTGTGTTGGAGCAGGGATGCCTCTAAAACCTGCAGGACAGTAGATCTTGAGGGTCGGAGATCCCTGCTTTAGAGCTGACAAAATTTGCAAAGACTCCAGAATAGATGTCAAAACATTTCCCTCCAATTAAGCCTGTTTTGTGTTTTTTTTTATGACAAGGATAAATAACAATTTGAACAGGCATGTTTGAAACTAATTTTGAAATGTTTTTTATTTAATTATAATCTGTAAATATGATGTGTGATATTTGCCCAATTTTCCCAGCAATTGGTCAAATATTAGGGTTGACACTAAGCTGATATTTTTGGTTGAAGCTACTTGTGCACGAGTTTCTGTGTGGCGTCTTTGCACACGGACACCTATGCTCTCGATTACTGATCAATAAAGCTCATCTAATCTAATCTGATGGTGCCTCTGTGCCTGGCTACCCCCCAAACACCAGACGTTATTTAGACGATGGTTTTTACTAAATCTGTTCGGCTCCTTCATAGTCTTGATTTAGTCCAGAAATTGTTGCTAAATATTGAGCTGGGTTTGGTCCGTCTGATTTTCTCCCACATTAGTCCAATTATACGTGTCGAAAAGACGTTGCAAACCCAGTTTTCAACGTGTTCTCAACAATCTGAAAATTACGGCTTTCCACCTTTCATTTTTCGACCAAATGTAAAGCTTGTTTGGACGTAAATCATCATCATAAATTTTTGCTTGGTGGGAAGGAGACATACCTCTTTAGTGAGCCCTTTCCTAATTACCTGTGTTGATTCTTAGTCATCCGGGTCATGACAGCCAAAAACAGGCTTAAATTGGAAATCAAACTGATTTTTGCTCTGTTTATTTTAGATATTTCAATACGTATCCAGGAGACTTTGTCAATTATGTTGGCTTGCACCAGAGCAAAACTTTTGCTGGAGCGCTGATGTAGCAGCATTTAAGCAGCATGTAGGACCAACCTCCTGAACACATTCCAAGTTATATGTTAATCAAATACCCGCTCGTTGTTCTTCTGGATTGTTGGAGCTGTTTGTTATGCATGGGCTGCGTGGCAGGTCTTTTGAAACATAATGTGAACGCTTATGTAAGTTCTTGGGAATGAGTTCCATTACAGAATTGTAAATGTTTGAAAGCTGAAACCGCAATCCTCCCCCCAGTGTTGTTTTTGCCATCTTAGATTTAGTCTTAGTCTTAAGGACAAAAACTATTATTAGTCTTAGTCGCAATTTAGTCATTACGATATGTGATAGTTTTAGTCGTTTTTAGTCGGCTAAAAGTTAAAAAGTTTTTAGTCTAATTTTAGACGGTTCTATGTTGTAAAAAAAGTCAACCTTTACAATATCGAATAACAACCAGATTCTTTACCAGACTGACAGCTCTAGCCTAGTTACTACAATAGCTGGGTATAGAATGCTGCCGTGCAGTTCATCATTGGTATTTGGCAGAAAACTTTGATTTATAGAAATCAAATAACATTTTTTTATGAATTAATGCCATACTTTATTCAAAAGTGTCTCACTAAAGTTGTGAAAATAGCATATCTAGTTCCACAAATCATATTGGTTAATATAGCAGACAGACAAGCTAACACAATGTACAATAAAGGAATGATTTTAGATATACAAGGTTTCCATCCCAAATCAAATACTTTCTGATCTACTATGAGTTATGCATTACACACAGATCAATTAAATTTTGATTGCTCCAAAAAAAGCAACTAAAATGTTAAAAAACTAAAGGAAACAAGGAAAATGTTTTAATTACATTTCAAGGAAACATTTACATCATATTTAAATAGATAGAAACGAGAATTATGAGAGGGAATGGATATTGGTTTGGATATAATTTAGGGATTCCTTTTGGTAGAATATAAAGAATGTTTAGTATCACCTCATGTGAGCTGGAAGAAATAAAATCTCGATAGTTAGACAGAAGGATTTTTTTACGCTTGGCAGAGGATGGTTGGCCACATGTAGTTTATTTAAAGAGGTCATACAATGATTATATAGAGTATTCGGTGCTGGTCCTTCAGGTCTCTGAATAGGATGTGTAACATTGGTTGGGCTGAAAATAGCATATTTGCTGTTGTATGAGCCCTAATGCAAGCCTGGTTAAAAGCCCTAGAATGAAATGACAGGTTTTCTTCCTTTTATGGTATGATCATGAATATTTAGATGAGCTGTGCATTGATTGGTTGGTTTACAACGAGCAAAGCTGCTGAGCAAAGACGCATCATAGCAACAAGCACTCACTCACTGAAACATCGTGATTGTTGATATAGTAGGGTGACCAGATGTCCTCCTTTTCTCTGACATGTTCTGCTTTTAATACCTAAAAAAATGTCCGGGGGCAATTTCTAAATCTTCCGGGATTTTGGTCAACTACAGTCCATCAACCCTTTAAGTAGTGAGAGCAGGAAGAGCCATGCTGCTGAGAGCGAACCATCAGTGTGGAACGTAAAGCACAGACTATGAGCTAAGCGCACACAAAAATGCATTTCTGCACAAGCACAGCTGAAAGAACAAAGTTTGTCAGAGTTCAGCATGAAGTACTGGTTTTCTGTCAGCTGACACCCGGACCATTCTGTATTTTCATTCTGCTGCCATGATCCATCTGTGGTCATGCAGAATAAGCTTGGTTGCACAGCAGGAGGGTTGCGTGTTCAAACATGACGCAGCAGCACGGCTGATACTGCACAGCAGATGCCAGCACAATGATGCATTTTAAATGTCTGACCGACTACCAGCTAATTTTCATTTAGCCTTGTCTCGTTGACTAAAACTCACATCCATAACTCAGAAGTTTCCGTCAACAAAGATCCATGTTTTGCCCATAATTTTTTTGTTATTCCATGAAAAAAAGGAGCGTTAAAGAAATAATTTTGTTATCCTCATCGTTGACTAAAATAAGACTGCATCCCCCTCTGTTCAGTGATAGTGAGATAGCTTCCTTGATGCCTATTTCAAACCATCTATCCTCCCTTTCCAAAATTTGAGCACTTAGATCTTCAAAATGTGTCTTTTGATTTTGCGGTGCAATTGTACAGCTGAATCTTGCCCAGAGCTGCTAATTCCCCCATGCTGTGCCATGCGTTGATAAAGTTGTTGTTTTGTTTCTCCAACATAGAAGGCTGTGTAGTCCTCACTGCACTGGATTGCATACACAGTGCTGCTCAGCTTAGGTTGGGGTGTTCTGTCTTTAGGATAAACCAGTTTTTGTTTGAGTGTAAGCAAAAGTCTGGTTGCCTTCCAATTAAAGCCTGTTTGTGGCACCTATTGATTGCCTCATGCACACATTCTGCATGGACAGAAACTCGTACACAAGTAAAACACCATTGTACGCACCAGAAGAGATCCCGAGCATACGTGGGAGATTTTTCTTCCCCAGAAGCCACAGTTCCTTGTATAAGTTGGATATTTTCTGCATAATGGTTGATAAATTCATATAAAAAATTTGTTTAATATACGTGTGAGTATGTTTAATATGCTCTTGGAGATTTTGACATTAATATGACGCGATACATACCAGTTAACCCTAAGCCAAGGAACAGAGCTGTCTTTATGTGACATTTTATACAGCTCACAGATTAATTGGTCAACATTAAAGCAAATTTGAGAGAAACCTTTTAACCAGTGTAATTGCAGATATCAAACAGAAAAAATAGGTTTGTTTATTTGTGTTCTACAGATCCAAGCAGAACTTCTTTTCAACCAAAGCACCAACATCTACTTTGGAGATTTTTACTGCATGTACACCTCTTACCACTATGTCATTGTGGTCCTAGCCCCAAGGGACTCTAAAGGAGACATGTTTTGTAGAGGTAAGCTGCCAGCTCTAGACCGCACCAACAACTGCTTACTGAGCTGTACTGAGGAGGAGGACGGCTCGCTCTCCTTCCGTCATGCTCAGGATGTCATCCTAGAGGTGATCTACACAGAGCCGGTGGACCTATCTATGGGAACAGTGTCACTGATCAGTGGGCATCAGTTGATGAGCTTGTCTACCCTTAATGCCAAGAAAGACCCCAGCTGCAAGATCTGCAACATCAGTGTGGGACGTTAACAGATCTTTAATATAGCTTGACTAAGCTGATCTGCATGTTAGCAAACAAAAGGAGCTCTAACTTTAACACCACTAGTGCAAACAAATACCAAGCTGAAGGACAGTTTATGCATCGGCTTAACATGTTCTACTGTAGGCCAGAGGCTTGATATGGTGAAATAAATGAAGATGGATCTAGATGAATAAAGATACCATGAAAACTGCTGTTTGTTTGTTCTGTTGTTTAAGGATGTTGTTTTCATAACCCTATGTCTGGGGGGTTTTTTCAATCATTGGCAACATATGTCCTCAGAATTTAACAAAATATGCATCTACATTCTAAATCTAATGTTTCTCTCCCTCAGAAAAGGGTCAGGTGGTGCTTTAATCAAGCAGACATCACATTGCTGCTCTTTCCCTGAAGAAATTACAATCGCCTTATCTTTTGTTCCAGATTAGCTGTTTTACCATAAACCTTGTGAGGTTCTCAGAGAGGGTGGGGTATCTAATAAAAATTATTTTTAGAAAAAACCTATCAAGATAACGCCTGAAGACTATTTTTGTGTGGACAATCTCAGATTAAGTCCAAGGAGAATGTTGAGGTGTCATTTATGTCAATCCATTGTGAATCCGTAAAAAGAAATGTTATCTGCAAATACGTTTTTACCTATGGTTTATTTTAAAGTCTTACTAAAGTGTTCAGCATCCTAATTGCATGCATGTCTGCAAATCGTGTCACAAACATAAAAAAGGAAAGAAGAAAAACACAGCACAAAGTTAATCAGATAATTAGTTTCCTCACACTCTGTATCTCCTCTTAACTGACAGGAAATTCAACAGCCTTATAATGTTACTCAGATCAATAGAGAAAAAGGACCCAAAAGCAGAGACGGAAGCTCAGGTGGTTTCTTGCAGAGTTAATAATGAGCTGTTGCAACAGAAGCATAAATCCAGAAATAACTAATCCATGAACTAAAATGCAGAGGAAGACATAGGTATATAGGGAGGAATGACGAGAATCCAGCAACAAGTAACTGCAGAGGATGAGTATATATGCCAAACAGAACAAAGAATGGAGTAATCAACTGATTTGGAGCAGGTGTGGACAGAAGGAAGTAGAAGGAGGTAGGGAAAGGAGACTGCCACAAGGGGGTAGTAGAGAGTACACAAGAAATACATAAGAGGTCAAATAAAACCAGAAAAATAAATAGAATGATACAAAATTGAAATTAAATCAATTAACTTGAAAACACAGAATGATATAAATCAAAGTGTAACTGAAAACTCAAAAAGAAAACTTAAGCAGAACCTGCACAGAAAGGGCAGAATCATGAAATGGGTTGAGAAACTGGAAGAAATACTAAGAAATGAAACATATGATAGATTGATGCAGCATTGAACGATTCAGGTTGAACAATAAAAAATGGTGTTAGATGTAAAACAAACTAGATGAGCTGATAAGAGGAAATTCAAAGCTAGTGTGACAGGATGAAAACAGTGACCTAAATGAAAACTATTTAACCTGAGTGTAGTTGAATAAAGATATTTCTAGATGTACAAAGAATAAAAGATCAAACTAAACTCATTCATCTAAGAAGTCAGCATCTGTGTTATAATAAAGAACACTGAAATGGGGGAAAAAAAAAACTCAAGAACACAGATAAACAAGAAGGCAGTCATTCGACCACAAACACCAATCAAAATGTAAAACCTGATGATATTAAATAAAGAGGAATTCACTTTACATTTCCTTTAAATTTAATTTCTTATCAGACACTCAATCCATATAATTTTTTTTCTCTAATGTGTTTGCTTTGTGGATGTCCATTCCTGCTCTTAACAAAAGGTTGCTCTGATCTCTCCTACTGGATTGGCCATGGGGGTCACCTGGGGGGTGTTAAACGTTGTTAGGGGGTTCTGATGGGCTGATAACTCCCTCATCAGAGTGGTTTTCATCACATGGCTCATTGCATTGTGAGTCAGGTCAGTGATGATTCTTTAGGGTATGTTCCTAAACATGCTTTGTAAGTAGGTGAAAGGTATAAAGAACTTGCTTCTGAGTATCTTACATCCAATTCCTGCTCCAAGCCCTCAAAGGTGCACCTGAATGGAAGATACCAAACAATAAAGTAATTCAGTTATTGGGTCAAATGTGTCTTGCAAACACATTATTAGTTGTCAAAAAGTATGCATTCATCACTGATATATTTTTTATTTCTTACATTTTCAACATTGTCTTTGATGAGAGGTTGTACTGCGTATTCTTCTCTTCTGAGAGGTCATTGTCACCACAAAACAGGCTTAAAGTGGAGGCAACTGTAAATTCTTTCAGTTTTTCTGAAAACGTTTAGATGCCTACCCAGGAGTTTGTGAATTATGTTGGCTAGCTGACAGAACTGTTGTCATACTGATAGGGAAGGCATGTCAAAAGACAGTCCTCGAGGGCCAATGTCCTGCAGGTTTTAGAGGTTGCTCTGCTTCTGACAATTGCAATTCAGCAAACGCCTGTTGATCAGCTATCAATGAAAATCAGCAGTGCTAAAGCAGGGTAACCTCTAAAACCTGCAGGACAGCAGCTCTGGAGGACAGACTTTGGACATGCCTGAGATACCAGAGTAATATAAAAGGGCAAACAAATGTCAGACTCCCAAACGAAGATGACAGAGCATTGGAGAGGAGAGTTAGGTTATAATGCTGAACTGCTGAGGGATGTATGTAGAACACCTACAGAGCCACACCTGCCAAATCACAACCTACAGAGAGGAAGAGCAATGAAACAGCCTAGATCTGCACAGCACTAGTGGATATGACCATTTTAATCTTTAATCTGATGAATCATTATGACTCATAATCTAACTTAGTTTCTGATCATATGAGGTTACCAAATAGATTAAAGATAAAAGAAACATAACAGGAAGAGGACATTTAAAAATTAAGAGATAAGAGAAGACAAGTCCATCAGGCAGTGAACAGACGGAGTCCACCTAGACATGGACCTATACATAGTGATAGTACTGCTGCTTCTGCCTTGGAGATCAGGTAGGACTAATTTTTTTATATGAAAAAGTTTAGTAAACCATTGATTAAATACAATTAAGCTTTCTTAGGTCATAAAGAGGTCATAAAAAGGATTATCAGTGCTGACAGCTAAAACCCAGCATTAAAAAAAAAAATTATTGTCTAAATGGGCTTTTCTCCTAATTTATTGTGGTGTTTGGCTGTGGAAAAATCTATTCTATGTTGGTCTTTGGTAAAAAAAAAAAAAAAAAACATCCAAACATCAGTGAGAACCCCTAAAACCCTCTAGCTCATCAAAAAGCATCCTATTCTGTTTGAGTCTTATGCAGTAAGTGAATGATTATTGTTCTTAAATGCTTTCCGAGAAAACAATTTGTAAGTTCTTTTCTTCATTTGTTCCATATTCACTGTGCCATACCATATGAGACAAAGCTGCAGTTGGCTTCCGATTCTAGCTTTCGATTCAAGAAATTAATAAAGGGTCTTTATTGAAATATCACAAATCAGAGAAAGGTTTGACAAAATCCCAAACCTGGTTTTAATTATTCTACAAGTAATTTATAATAATTTAGTTCAGGTTTGATGTGTCTAGGTGTTGTAGTTTTTTTTAATTAGAGCATATTAAAGATTTTGAAGGTAGTGAAAAATTAAGTGGAATCACCTTTTATTAATTTCCAGAATCATGGGCTAGAATCGGAAGCCAATTACAGCTTTGTCCACATGAGTTAGTTTATTTTAATGTCCTTCTATCTGTAGGTTAATTTGATTGTTAATGACCCATGATATGAATTTCATGTCAAAGATACATTAAAAAACATTTGCTATTGAAGAGGACAGATGAACCTGTGCTGTAAATGGTTTGATATCAAATTATTTTCACTCCCAACTTGTCAAATATTATTCCTTGCTCAAGCCGCCTGAATCTCAGACTATTTTATTGATGTGCAGGGTGCATGAAAGGTTGAGAACATTACATTCTCACTTCAAATTTGTCAAATATTTGTGCTTCGGTTCAAAGCCTTCATGTCACATACTAAGTTATGGAGTAAATGAAAGGTTGAGAACATTGTATCAAGCGACACGCACATTATTTTTTAAACTTGACCATTGTTGGTATCTTTGGAGTGGATGGTGACAGGATACTGTTGTTTTTCTGGGTTTTTTTACGTTTAGGGGTTAGAGTTCAGTTTTTATTTAAAGCTCGTAGAAACTTCTCCCAAGCTCCTCCAAAGCTATCATGCACCCTCAATGCTGAGAGGTGTTCCCTGGTCACATGCAGTGGGCCTGACCAAGTGTCCATTTTGGGACAAGTAGAGAATGAGGATATGTTGTTGTGGCAGCTACTTACACAAATATCTACAATGAACTGCATAGTAAAAAAATATCACACAAAAATATAACTCATCCCACGCCTAAAGCAACCAACAACGAACTTTGTAGGCTACATTTTTTTTCCTAATTTGTTGCGGGTCACGTCGGTAACCCCCATTTACCTTGGGCATCCATATTTCATTAGAATGGTACCACAGACACTTTAGCATGTTATCAGAAGCGAGTTTTAACATGGCATAGATATTTGACAATTTGGGAGTGAGAACATGTTGGTGACATAGCACAACTTCTTACAGAGATCTCTAATTATTTCTCCTCTCTTCTTTTTTTTAGGAGCCATATGTGAAACAACCAAAGCTGACATTGTGATGTTAGTCGACAGCTCTGGGAGTGTTTCTCCTGATGACTTTGCATCTGTTGAAATGTTCTTAACTGAAA
This sequence comes from Cyprinodon tularosa, assembly GCF_016077235.1. Taxonomy (NCBI): domain Eukaryota; kingdom Metazoa; phylum Chordata; class Actinopteri; order Cyprinodontiformes; family Cyprinodontidae; genus Cyprinodon; species Cyprinodon tularosa. Next base: position 1,513,823 of record NW_024038178.1, read on the forward strand.
TAGTTAAAAACGTTCATATTGATCCCAACGGTGTCCAGATCGGTATAACTTTTTTTTTTTAATATATTTTCAAGAGTTTTATATGTGATGAAAGGGTTTTGACAAAAACTATAAAATGTTATTGATACCCAGGTAGAGCAGAAGCATGTAGGCTGTTTAGCCAATCAGAATGCAGAACACAATGCACAATGCAAATCTGTGAAGCAGCGAGGCCAAAAAAGTTAAACCGCGTTCACTGGGTTCAGTGTAATGGGAATTTTTCTTTCTGCTCATCCAACACATCAGTAGCAAATGTATGATGAATACAAACAGTAACTTCTTACTGTTTGGTTTCATCAATGGCTGCATGCTTTTCAGAGGTCTGACTTGGTACAGTTACTTACCAAAGTCTAAGTGGGATCTGAACACATACAAAAAAAAACTGTCCTTGGTAATGGCTCAAGAAATTACAACAGTTGCATGGAAGGCACATGAAACAGGTCAACATTTCATTGACTTCACAGCTGATTCTTACCATGAGGTGCTCTGGGACTTCGGGTTCTGTTGGGATCCTCACTTACAAACTAGAACATTTCAAAAGATACATCAAATAAAGAAACACCAGCAATTATATGAAAACTAATCTACCAATCTAGTCATTTCCCCCTCTTAGTCCATGTCAGGGTAGCAGAGGGGCAGGTGCTCTCTGGCAGTCTATGGGTAAGACGGGTGTTACACCGTGCACCATGTCTGTCGCAGGTCAACACAGAGACACGCTGTGACAGACAACCATACACACACAAACACACTCACACCTACGAACATTTAGAGAAGCCAATTAACCTAGCTTTCATGATTTTATGGGAGGAAGCCAAAGCACCGGAGAGAACCTATACATGCAAGGGGAGGACATGCAAACTCCATGCAGAAAGAATCCGGCCCAGGAATCAATCCAAGAACTTTCTTACTGCAAGGCAACAGTGCCATCCACTGTCCACCCTGCAGCCCATATGAAAATTAACAAATATTAGCATTACTAATCTCACAGGAAAGGCCTAATTTTATTCTCTTTTAGAATATCCGTCCTTAAATAAAAATTGTACAGACATTCTAGAAAATGTGACTTTTAGAAAAATACGTTTCTATTAATGTGTAGGCCCAAATTATTAATATAAGTTCACTATGTTTAACTTTTTTCCCTTAATGTAGGTATTAGTATATAACATAAACCTTCACCCCCAGATTTTTATTTATCTGTTTTTGGAAACATGCAGGAAAGGCTCTGGCTCACATTCTACATCACAGCTTTAAACCAAGTGTGGGGATTCATGCAGAAAATAAAAAAAATGTTGTTCCAATCACTGCAAAAAGACCAAAAGAGGCTAGATTCCAAGAAGTGTTAAGTTTAATAATCTCGTCTATCAATCTGTGTTCTTAGTTCTTGGATTTTCATATCAACGACTCATTTGCTGCAGATATTCACCACGTTGTGTAAAATACCTACAGTGTATGCCAATTTAATTGCCTCTGGAGACGCTGAAGATTGTTAACACTTGTCTTAGATTTTCGATCCCTCCACATGATTATAGATTGCCTTACCCTTAGCCCCTGTCACAATGCTCCTAGACATCCTCTGTATAAACAGCTGCATATGAATGTGTAAACAAGATAAGGGCTGTAAAAAATAATCTACAGAGATCTGATGCCTTCAGGTATAAAGATGATACTGAAATTACATTTCTGCATTAGGGAAATATGTGGAAAACTCCAGTTTAAATAGTAATAGATTTCTTTTTGTGGGATCCAGACCATCTTTTAAGTCTTTGTCAATATTTCTTTTGACATTACGTCTATATCTGCCATTTGCTTTTTTAGGACTTGTGAAACAG